>NC_135853.1:8127500-8310000 GCF_029677425.1 Wolffia australiana | reverse complement strand
TGCTCCTCTCTCTGGTCCTCTGCTGGAAAGAGCTGGCGGCTAGGGTTTAACATAACCAAAGACAAATTATTCATTCACTGGACTGGTTAAATACCAGCAAATAAAACAATGAGCAGGGTAATATGTTCTTTTCAAGAACGTACCAGAGGCGTGGCCCAAAGAGGCAGCGCTGAGCTGGTCGCACGTGCGACCCCTATAAATAAAGCCAGATCCCGGCAAGAAGAGGCAGTTATGACTTTGGTAATCAGGCAGCGTTGAGCTGAGGCTGGAGCGGGAGATCCACCACGACCAAAGAGGGGGGAGAGGGAGCCAGATCCCACTCTTCAAATTGCCATTTTCTCATATCTCTTATTCTCTTCTTCACTGAACTATTGTGCACGTCTTTCAATTCATCGGTATTGAAATTGATCAACGGATTCTACTCGGGTGGTTGCAATCCAAAGAAATATTTGAGATATCATCATCATGATCCCTGATCGTAACATGGGGCCTACTCACTAATGTGACTTATTCTCAGAATAAGTCATGTGATACACTTGAGTGTGGGCCTTTTAAATTGTGGCTCACATATATCTGTTCAAATTTAATAAAATAAAAGGAATATGGGCCACTTAAAATACGTGGTCCATTTACAGAAAAAATATTGAAATAAAAATGAGATGTGATCCGTCAGCGCATTTATGTTCGGACGAAGCCACAGCAGCGGTCCCTCTCCCTTCTACTTTGCACTGGTCGTGACTCTCCCTCTCCATGCTCGCAGGTCGACGCCGTCATCCCTGCCAAGAAATGACCATTCATCAGCGATCCTTCGCTCCCCTTCTCCCCGGGATCCTCTCGCTCGCACTCTCATCTCGCCCCCCTCTCATCCTTCTGTGAACATTACCAACATTTGGTGATCAATTGAGAGTATCAATTTCAGTTTGAAGGTTTAATTACAGTGTGGATCGATTCGATCTCGACCAGGGATCATATCAAAATGCCTTTAATCAACAAGATTCGCTATCCCTTAGCGGGTCGGTGTATATACTAGTTACAAGGTACGACAGTCAAATATGAAAAATAACAGAAAATGAATGAAATCGTCTCTAGGATAAAAAAGTACAAGTTAAGGCTGTTTTTCCCCCAAAAATTAAATACTGGGAAGAAGGCGTTTAAATAAACATCATGAGGATAAGGCATCCAGGTAAACCTTCCAAAATATAACTTTTTCATGATGAAAGCACTGAAAAGCCCAGTCTGAAACAGAGGGAAAAAATGTGAGGAGACATAATAATGTAAATTCTCAATGTTTTAAACCGTAAGTCAGCCTGAAAAAGAATTTATCTTTTTCTGTTACTGAACGCTTTTTCCTTCTGCCTTTTGTGGTTTGATGTAATATTTATTATGTAAGGAGAACATAATAGTGTTTCATTTATCAATGTGGGTGCTTTTAATGAGCAGCCTTTATATGAAATCCACAATAATTGGAGGGGACCTGCCCTATAGTTGCCATGTAGAATGGAACTTGTTCAGTCTGTTCGTTGATGATTTTCAACTCTGTGTTGGGATTTATCTTCTGATATCCAAATCTAAAGTTTCACAGATGAAAATAACTTTAGTGCCGCCACCATGAATCATTAATTGTCTTTGGAAAAAAATCAGTTTGCTACATACAGTATGATGTTCAAGCAAGACAATGACAACTATTACTTCAAAGCTGGGAAACTGAAAATCAAGTTTACATAACATGAGGCACAGCTGGACAGATCTGTGACAGGCATATAGGAATGAAGGAAACTCATAACTAGTATAAATTTGATATGGAATTGACTCAATGTTCTCAGGAAGGCCAAAGTATGAAATCACAACATCCAACTGTTAGGGAAAATGTGAAAATTCCCAAAACAAATGTGAAATTTAAGTCATAAATGAACGTTTTTTAGGGATTGAAGTCATTTGTGTCTTAAAGATGAACTTAAATAAAAAAAAATCATGAAAAAAATTGAACCTGAGAACAGTGGATTGAGGAATTTTGCCGCTTCATGAAAACACTAAATATTTTAAGTAGAAAAATCACACCTTTGCTCGTATGTCAATGGAAATAACAAAAACCATAACTAAATGCCTAGAGAACCATCAATTGACAATTAAGTGTCTTCGGCTGATGGGACCTAAGCATCTCTATGACTTAGACCAAGTTTACAGTAGTGAAGGGCATTTTGTATAAATCTCATAATAACATAATTGAGGTTAAATATTAGGACTCACTGCCACACCAAGTGCTGTACTTGTGATGAAGAGATATAAAAAAGTCCACAGAAGTTGAAGGGCTGAAAGGGCACCAAAACTTTCTAGATCCAGTTTCTGGACTGAATTGAAGAGGACAATAGAGGTTGCATCATTCACCACTCCTTCCCCAAAAACTAGACTGTAAAGCAGTGGTGTTTCATCTTGATTCAGAACCTTTGCATGAAGAAACTTATCAGCGTCATTTATTGTTCACCCTTTCAACCATAAAATTAGCTTTAATAAAAAAGATATCAATGAATACCTGTAAAGTACAAACAGAATCGGTCGCTGAAAATATTGCGCCAATGGCTGCATAGAGCTCCACATCAAGTCAATAAAAGATGAAGAATATACAGAGAGGAGCAAAGGTAACAGCAACTCAGATTATACCCAAAAACTGTCTAATTCCAAAAGATGTGACGCCCATCAACTTAAATAATAAGTATACACCTGAAAGAATCAGTGTGCATGTTGTCAGAATATTCCTTCATAACCACTACATTATTATTAATGTAATAAACGATAACAAACAGACAGACTAAGTCTTGTTTTTTTAGCATCAAAAAAGAAAATAGGACGTGAAAATTATATTTTCATGATGATAATGTCGATATCCTGATTGGGGTTTTTCGTTGCAGAGGTCGTCCGCGCAACACTACATCAGCGGTACAGCGGCAGTGTAGGAACACAGCATTTGCAGCTACACGCCTTGGTGGTGTTGCATCCAACCCAAATCAAAGACGTTCTCATGATGGTCTTGCCTTCAGCCCTCTCTCTCGAGGTCGACATAGAAGTTGAACATTAAGTGTCTTGTTCCATCAATGCCCTTCAAGAATATGCCCTCTCCACCAAATGCTAGTTATCTCGCCACACACCAGAGGCTCTTCCTCTTGGTCTACACTCAGGCCATCACTCTCAACCTTCCCTTGACACACCCGTCACAACAAAGCCACTAGACTCATCGAAGGGTTTTTTCCCCCAACAGGTGGGGCCAGCACTCAACCATGAGGAATACCAAGCACGACGTGCATCAGGTCTTAGTTTCCAATGCAACAAGAAGTTTACTCTAGGCCACTGATATGTTCTTTCAGGAAAATGTAAAAGAAGGCAATTTAACAAAAGAATCAGGTCCAAGTCAGCTCAAGAGGAATAAGAGGGCCAAAGATCCTATAAATAAAGACCGAGAAAGACCTACAGTTACGATTTTCAAGTTGCTGGGGTCCCCTCTAGGAGCACAGCGAGAGGCTGGAGAGCAGGAGAAGCCTGCGTCTAGAAGAAAGGATCGCTCAATCCTGGTTCCTGGTATCTTGTATTCAATTCCATTGAAGCTACATTGTGCAAACGTCCTAAAATTATCTCTTTCTACTGCGCATTGCATTGAACTGATAAGATCTTTCTTTCAAGAAGACACAAAAAGGTCACATTTCTGATTTCAATTTCTAGATCTTATCAATTTGTCAATAGTGTGGATGATACAGGCCTCTGACATCGACTCGGACACATCAGAGACAGGCCATGACAGCGGAGCCTCCCTCTATACAGTGCGCATTTCCCTTGAGAAGGCCCTAAGGGTGACATCAAGTAACAGCCTTCGCATGAAGGGACATCTATTCTGGCACAAGATTTTGATATTTGTAACTTCATCCGCCAACTCTGTTAGACGTTGTGGACTGGCCTTGTGGGAAGACCGACCCATATCGCATCTACTTTGGCAATAATCAACCAATGCAATTCAATTTAATTGCCAAAAGAGTGTCATTCCTGATCCAAAAGTTACTACATGGTCAATCTCTTATAGTTGCAAGACATCACCAGCGAAGTGATCTTGAGCCTCTAGTGGCCTCACACCCTAAAATGGAGAATAGCACATTAGTATCTCCTGCTGCATTTCCCTGTCGACGGAGCATGACACATTGAAAGGCAATCCCTCATCCAGCCAGCTACACCGGCATCCCCAACGCAGCCATCATCCACCTACCTTAGATGCTCTCATCTCCCAGGTACAAGGCGACTGCCCAAGGCAAGGCAGGAGGGTGATGCGTTTGCATCTCTCAAGACCAAATTCCCCCCCATTTGTTTGAACTCATGGGAGCCTTCCACCACATTGACGGCTCGATCACACCATCCCTCTCTATCTAGGAGCGTCACCCATCAACCAGTGTCTCTACCATTGACCTTACCTTAAAGAAAAGAGCTGGAATGACTATTCCAGGAGCAACTCAGTGCGGGGATCATTCACTCATCTCACAGATCTTACTCGAGCCCAGCGCTGCTCATCAAGAAAAAGGATGTTGTTTGGCGTCTGAATCGGGCCGCTGCCGTGGCTTCTTCCAAACATAGATGCACTGACAGATCATATCACTGATCTGTTCTTTCTCCGATTCCATGGCTCGTTACTTCATACATTCTATGGAATGATGTTTCAAGGATATATTTACATAACTTTGTATCCTGCTCATAAATTCACCCCTTTGAATAATGCTCTTCAAGATAAGTTGTTTTAAAGATAACCTTCGTCCTGAAGTCCCGTCTTCAGATAAAGTTACCTTGTTAGTCGAAGCACCACTACACCAACCATATGGTTATAAAGAAAATGTGTCTTTTTCAGCTGCAAGCGCCTGCCTCATCGCTTCAACAACATCCATTGTATATGACCAGTTAAAGGAGGACCAGTTAGCGCACCTCCACATCACCCTATGAGTCCCTGGACGAGAATCATTTCAGTCAATACAAAAAAAAAATGTTTCTTTCTTCAGGACAAGCTTTAAAACGTCAGCCAGGAATGAAGAGCGACATCAAAGTGCACAACAATTTGTGCACCCCCTGCCAACAAAACAGAACCTCCTTGTTCGCTCCCTCAGGCCTCCTCGAACCACCTCCCATTCCACAACACGGAGATTTGTAGAAGGCCTTCCAAATCAGGTATTCTTGACAGCAGCATTGTGGTAGTCAATTGCCCCAGCAAGTACAATCGTTTCATGGGACTGCGTCATCCTTTTACGGCGAAGGGCACGGCTGACGTTTGTAAGCAAGAGGTTAACTGTCTCCAAGGCACTCATGCTGAATCATGATAGATCGAGGTAGCGTCTTCACAAGCACATTCTGTACGGAACTAAAAAAATTGCAAGGCACTACTCCGAAAAGAGCGCTGTGTACTACTGATATGATTCCGCGGCGCGTATATGAACGCAAACAGAGGCCCAAGAACTGAAGAGAAGCCCAGCCCGCTAACGAAGGAGTTTGAAGGGTCCGCCAGCCAGCAGGTTAGGGCAGACAGTGTTTGATCGGTAACTCTACTCCCTCTTCCCCTCGCCTCCGATCTTCTTCTTTCGTCTGGTCATCCCGACTCTCCATCCGCTTGCAGGTCTCTACCACCAGCGAGCAGCGGCCACCTCGCGACATCCCACCGTCATCTTCATTCCCTCTCCCTCATCTCTGTTCTTCCCATCTTTGTTCCATAGTTACCTCCCCTTCCCTCTCTGGACTACCTGTTGCGAACCCTCTGTCGGTGGTAATTGATTTCTGTTCTCAAGGGGAGATCGATGCGTCGAGTGGGAATGTATCAATTGGTATCAAAGCTACCCAACACATTTCGCTCCACCATGGACACCCCCGCGGGGTCTCCGCTGACACTCAACTCCGATGACGTCATTGCCAGAGCAGTTGCGGCAGCCATTGACCGCCTTGTTTCTCCTTTGTCCGAACGAATGAGCGACATCCAAGACCAGATGCGAACACTCCAGCTCTCATTCCAGCAACACCTTTCTTCAGCGCCTGTGATGCCTTCCCGTGTCTTTCCCCGACCACCAGAGCCTTTGCCGGAGTCAGACCTCATCGTTCCAGACTCACTCTCAGCTGCAGATGATGTCGAAGGGCTGCCGTCGGGACATCCTCCCCCAGTTCCTCACCGAGTGGCGGCTGACGACCCCACGGGTTCTCGCCTACCTCCATCTGCTAATTTTGAACAAGACCTGTCGGCACCGTCGTTGAGGGGGAAGGGCATTGTGGGTCCTCACCCCTTTGGTGGCCCCGGTGACTTTTGTTCCACATCGCTGGTCGGGGAGCAGGGCCCTCCTTCCAGACGTACTGGGTCCCCACGGCGCTCAGGCCCCTCATGGCAGACATCAGAGCATCCATTCACGATGAATCAAAGAAAATGAGCGCCTCCCAGAGTTCCACTCCTGCGTCTTCCCGTGGATAATGTTGAACCCCCACACACCGCACTGGACCGGACCACTCGATCCCGTGCTGCAATAGGCACCCCCCGGTCAACCACATCGCCTGCCTCCCACACTTCCTCGCCCTGGCTATATGGAGGCGGTCAACTGCATTCTGCATCACGGTGCCCTCGGGGATGAGGCACCTTGGGACGACGAGTGGAATCCTCCGCTCCGCCGTCCATTGGCCCCGGACGGTCATTGCCCGTGGCAGCACGACCGTGACCCCGGCCACCCACGGCTCCGTATCGCAGAACCCCATCTCCTCGGATGGGGACCCCGACTGCTGGCTGCGACGAGTGGAACAGTATCTCCGGGAAGCCCCCGCTGATGACGCGGAAAAGCTCAGGGTAGCCGCGTCCTACATGAATGGGAAGGCGGCTGATCCGCATCCTAGTTTCAACATGACACCATTCTAGTCTCATACTGATCTGCTATGGCTCATCACAGTCATCTTTGCAAGACCTTGACCAGATGCAAGTTGAGCTGGACCAACGTTTGAACCCGTTGAAGAGGCACATGTCCCATGAACAGACCTTCACGAAAGTTCAAGCAGATCACTATCAAAGAGATGTCACCTCTGCAGTGAGAAACCACATATACCTGAAGCTCTAACCATTTCATATGCGATCGCTTGCCAAATAATCCAATAGAAAGCTAGCCCCCAAGTTCTCCGACCACTACACCATCCAGCCGCTCATGGATCAGGTTGCTTATAAGCTCGACCTACCAACTAAGGCAATGATCCACCCAATTTTCCATGTCCCACTGCTTCAAAAGGCAATTAAAGAAGAATGAAAGACTTTAACCTCTTTCCGCATATCTTCATCAGGACTAGAAGTCCTCATCCAGTGGAAGCACCTAGGTCAATTTGAGGCTTCTTGGGAGCTCACAGCCAACATGCTTCAACAATTCCCTGCTATCTCACAAGAGGACAAGCTGGATATACTGAGAGGGAGTATTGATATGATACACCGCAAAGTGCATCACATGAACCCGCGTGAAATGGCTATAACTAGCAATGGTGTGAATAAGAACAGGGGAGGTAAGTAAATCATAAATCCTATCTCTACTTTCTCATCTTCCTTCTCTCATTCCAGTGTCTCCATCTCCCATCTTCTTCATAGTCAAATCAGCAATTCCTTTTTCTTTGCATCACCAGATGCTAATAACAAGGGATCTCTTCTCACAGGGCATTTCTCTCGACTACGGGTAGTCCTCTACTCGTGGAGCCTCTTTTAATCTCTCCTTGCTTCCTCCCCTCTCACCTCTTATTCACTCACAAGTGATATGAGATTCAGATGCCCCTTTTTTTTTAGAAGCTTCTGGGAGTTCCTTTTACCATTTTGAATCTGTCAAATAGCTTACTGGTTTCTAGATCATATCAAGAATCACAGGGGGATCGATTTCGTCAATTATGAGGAGGTTTCCAGACCACTGAATCGAGGGGGCTAGGGATGTTACACTTGCAAGCCATGAACACGACTTAAAAAGTGGGCGAGCAGGATTATGGGTTCCTAGGAGGACCTTGTCACAAAGATCTTGAGAGACAGTTACGGTATGGAGATGAACAAGGAGCATCAAAATCAGTTCCTGTCAAAGTGCCATCTCGTTTTTTGGCAGGGGATGAGATTTTTTTCGTTGAAATTAGGTATTCTTTGAGGCCAGACTAGCAGACGGCTCCTTATTTTGTTATTGGATGGATGACTGATCGGTTTGAAGTACATTATGGGAGAAGTTTTGCACCTATTCCTTCTTTCAGATAACCCTCAAGCCTCTGCCAGAGACTATTGGAGACATGTAATCTGATTTTGGAGTCCATTCTTTTGGACCAGAGGGTGGAGAATAGTTGAGAAGGAAGAAGCGTTCCCTCTCCTAAAGGTTCCCTCCTCTCTCTCTCTCTACATTAGAGCTGAAAAAGGATCCAAGAAGGAAGAAGCGTACAGGGCTTGTGGAGGTGGAAGGAGAGCGCTACCAGCCAGGTAAACCAAATCTTTCTTTCTCCACCTTTTTCCTTCTTGACTAGTCTTGATTTCTTGCAGTAGAAATCAAGATTAGTAGTTATTTCTCTCTCTAAACCACCTGCCCTGTGGGAATTATGTGTTCTTGGCCTAAGAACACATCCAATTCCATTCAAAACACTTGGCAGATCCCAAAAGTGTGCAGTGAAACAGAATCTTGTAAATCTTGGTCAAAATTCATTTTCGACCAAGATTTGTTCAAGAATAACAATTTGAAATTCCTTTTCTTCTGAATTTCTTATTGATTTATTTCTGGCGAATTAAATCGGAAAAATATATAAAAATACCTAAAAATCACTCAAACGTATTCTGAACTTACCTGAATTTTTTCACACTCATTAAAAATCATTTAAATAGATAAGGTCATAATTCACTGTCGTTTACATGCCATTTAATCAAATAAAATTGAATATAATTCCTAAAATTCTTTCACACCTATTTTCAGCTTAATTCCACTCAGAATTGGTCTAGTGATCTCTGTGGTTCAACCTCACTCCGCTATCAGTGAAGAATATAAATTTATTACTTAGTCAAGGGAACTCTGATAGACTCAAACTCAATGAGTCGCCGATATATTGAAATGAACAATGATAGATCGTTGATCAATGTCTTCAATCCAAGTTTGAATATAGAACGATAATAGGAATTCTTCTCCCTCAGTGGCGCTCCTCCTTGGACGACGAGACAGCTCTTCTGGGAGCTCCTTCCCCTCGATCAAGACGGCTCCAGCTCCGACGGCGAGATCTTCCTCCAGGCGGCTCCCCTTGATGGCGAGCTCCTCCCTCCAAGCAATCGACGGATCTCCCGCCCACTCCTTGGCCCTCCCGATTCAAATGAACGGGCACTTCTTTCAATTAGAAAAACGTACGTGACCCTGCTTGTGTGGGGTCTTTATTTATAGAGTCGAGGAGTCTTCCCCCTCTTCACTTAATGGTCTCGGTCAAAGGTCTGTTGACCAGATCTTGACTTCTTCCTCCTTTGGTATTTCCGAAAATGGAACTTATCAAACTCCTCACTTGACCTAGGTGAGTGATACTTAGTAAAAATAACCGAGACCCTTAGTTCCCAGATTATCAGCTAGCTGTCATCCTCGCAGTTAAGAAATGGCGTCACTACCTAATGTTTCAAGCCTTTGTCATTTGCACCAACCAACACAGCCTCAAGCATCTACTGGAGCAACGAGAAATCCAAGGGGATTACCATCATCTTCTCGCAAAACTCATTGGTTATCACTTCTCAATACAGTACAAAGCTGGCAGCTCTTTCATGCCAATCAGGTTGAAGACATCCACTTAGGTGGGGTTTCAATATTCACATGGGGCGATGTCGGGGAAGTCCTACGCGAAGTGGCAGCTGATCCAAAACTACATGCAATGATCCAGCATCTGCCCATGGCGCTAGAAAATCAGGGGAAATTTTCTTGTACCAACGATATGTTACTACACAATGATCGCCTTGTGATATGATAGACGCTATCATAAAAAGTATCAAAGGAAGGGACCCAGATCTGGTCAACGGGCTGTTGACCAGTTCAACTGAATACTGGAAGGGGTGGGCGTCGCCAGGGCTCCTATAAATAAGGGTGTCGCCATCTAGGTATTATCGATCTAGTCTTTTTCTTGGCAAAGAAGTCTCGACAGTTAGGCCGTGGATTCAGGAGTTGCGGGAGGGGAGCTCGCCTGCCGCAGGAGGGAGGAGTCTTCCAAGAGAGGAGACTGCCCTATTGATCGAGGAGGAGCTTCTGACAGGAGGGAGGAGCCGTCGCGATCCGAGCAAGTTCTTGTTGAATTCTCACCTACATTGCCATTTCTGGAAACTCTTGACTTGCAATACTATCATATGTTGCCATTGTTACAAGAGTGTGTAACATGATACCTGCTGGCTCTTCGTTTATTCCAAGTATATTGGCAGAATTCCACGATGGAGTGATTGGAGACCGTTGGGGTTTCCTAAAAACATACAAACAGGTAGCTCAACAATTCTACTGGAGTAGTATGAAGACAGATATATATATATATATATATATATATATTTGAAGTATAAAAGGGACGAACACCCGATGAATCGGTGAATCCTCCATCAAGACCTTACAGTCCCTTCACCATCTATCCAATCAAATTTGAATCCTTCCCTCTCAGCCAATCGCTCACTAGAGCCATGTTGCTTTTAAACCCTCCACTTCGTGTATGGCTCCATCTGTAAGTCATTTTTCCCTTGACCAACACCTCGTTTCGATGTAACCATCTGGCCCACAATAGTCCCAATGATTTTCCACCTTCATGTCCTCTGTCTTTGCTATTCTGGACCGAGTCCCAGAAAATCTTTTCAAATGTCACCTCCAACCTTGATAAGAACTGGCTGGCCCAAATCATGCAAACAAATGAGCATTTAAAAAAGAGATGATTGCAGTCTTCTTCCTCATTAGAGCATAGCAGGCATTGTGACGATGTGTCCGGATATAGCCTTTTGCGAAAAACTCTTGTCATTAGTCTTCTTCGTGCTAGCAACCAACCAAAGATCCACATTTTCAGCGGAACTCTTTGTCGCCATATGAATCTACATGCTTGGATTAGCAACATATCTTCTTCTCGGGCCTCCCATATCCTTGTGTAGGCCTTCTGGACTAAGAATGGGCCATTTGTCCATACCCAACCATCTTGCTCTCTGTCATTTGGTCTTAATTGGATTAAGGATTGTTGCATATCCATGAGTTCAGACACCCACTGGTCGGATAAAGCACCCTACATGAAGACGTATATTAAGAAGCATGTGAATGCCTGTCCTAAATATCAGCGATTCAAATCATCCACTCTCTCTCATGTCGTCCTCCTCCAACCTCTACCGATTCCGCAACAAATCTTGGACGACATCTCCATGGATTTTATTGAAGGACTTCCCAAGTCAGGTGAAATGGATAGCATCTTAGTGGTCGTCGATCGTCTCAGCAAGTACAGTCATTTTATTGGCATGTGCCATCCTTTCTCTACTCGAGCTGTTGAGGAAAAATTTGCACGCGAGATCGTGAAATTACATGGCGTTCCAAGCATGATTGTCTTGGATCATGGCAGCATCTTCTTAAGTCACTTCTGGAAGGAACTTCAAACCTTGAAAGGCACTCAATTGAAGCACAGTTCGGTGTACAATCCCAAGTCAGACGGCCAGACCAAAGTCGTCAACCGTTTACTCGAAACTTACCTTCGTTGTTTTGCAGGGGACCAACCAAGGAAATGGAGCGCTTGGCTCCATAGGGCAAAGCCCTGTTACAGTACATCCTACCATAGCTCCATTAAAATGTCTCTATTCCAGGCGGTTTGTGGCCGAGAACCGCCAATGCTCATGCGTTACGGCAGCCCTGCAACACCCTTGGGCGATCTTGACCACCTACTGCAAGAGCGTGACCAGATGCTGATGTTATTGCGCCAACACCTTGCGCACGCCTAAGCCACAATGGAAACAAAAACCGATCGCCACCATCCACCACACTGAGTACAAGGACGACGACATGGTTTACCTGAATCTGAAGCCCTTACCGCATGAGGTTACTCGCCCGCCTTCCGAATGAGAAACTGGCAGCCAAATTCTTTGGGCCCTACAAGGTCACCCAAAAGCTCGGCCCACAGGCCTACCACCTTGAATTACTGCCCAAAGCCCAGATTCACCCAGTATTTCATGTGTCGCAACTAAAGACAGCAGTGGGACTAGCACAACATGTTCAACACCCTCCTACTGGACTCACGCAGGAGAACGAATGAACGACCACCCGAGCAAGGATCGCAGCCTTTTGGCCGTCTGCCATGGCCTAAAGTTCTCACAGCACTGGGAAGGAGTGCCCAAGTTTGAAGCAACCTGGGAACTGGCCGACAAGTTGTGCCAACAATTTTCTGACTTCCAACTTGAGGGCAAGCTGGTCACGTTGGGAGGGAGTCCTGATAGGATCCGCTCCAGCATCTACGAACGTCGCCCTCGGTCTACCCAACAAGGAGGCTGTTACGATCCCCATGGAGATCTAATAAAATCAAGAAACGGGACGACGGATGGAGAGGAAAATAGCAGAGATGGAAGAGGTAAGAGAGAAGAAGAGAGAGCGATAGGAGAACAAACTCTCAAGAACCTCCGAATCGGGAGTTCTTGCCCTCACGAAAGCCGGATACAGCTACTCGTGCCAAGAAACCACAAGGTAATCATTCATCAAAAGTCCGTCTAATGACCTTACAAGGGGGTATTTATAACCCTACGATTTCAAGAATCTGTTATTTCATAAGGACTCTAACAGAGGCGAACTGGCCTAGTCGGGTCCAATACCAAGACCTTAAGAAGGTCTTTTGATAGTGAACTAACGAGGACTTATTTGGAGAACTGTCGCTCACGCACCAAGCGCCTCGCGTCAGACGAGGGAAGAGGCGAGGGCGGCTAACAACCTGTAAGACGGAATGGCGCATCGGACAAGAGGAGGAAGGGGAAAAGAGTGGGCTGTGGGAAGAGTTCCCGCGGAGTTACGAGAAGGAGGGAGATCCTCTCACCGACTTGTTGTAGTCGTTGCCGATCCGGCCGTCTACCCGTCTGTCACTATAGTCATCTATACAGACTTTCACATTCCTTTCATCGTTTGTTTCTTTCTTGGAACACCTTAATCTGGATACGGGTATTGCTAGTGTTCGGTTATCCTTGTTTCTTTCGACGACATTGTTGAGTTTTGCATCTATACAATGGTTATCGCTCGAGAATTTGAAGGATCGTACCATCTTTCCAAGACGCGAGAGGCACCTTTGACCATCGTAAGTAACCTCCGCGAATTCCGTCCAAGGTCCCCCTTGACTCATCTCTTACTTTTGCAGAAGACCATCCCTGAAGTAAGGAGTCGTACTTGGAAGCTCGTGGCGTGCATCATTCCATCATCCGGGCATGTCAACCCACCGGCCATCCTTCTCTCTGTTTTTCTCTTCTTTCCATGTTCTTCTCACTGCTCGATTTCATCATCTCTCTCTCTCGTAAAAGTTCATCTTTTGAAAGTACACTGGATTAAAGTTACAGGGAGGGTTCGTAACACATTGCCAGATCTACCAAACCAACACAGGCCAAAATCAGAATACAGGATTCTACATGCTATTTCCTATCCCGGAGCACCCATGGACTGATATATCTGTGGACTTCCAATGATGCAACGGGGCAGATTATCTTTTTGTTGTTGTGGATTGCTCTTTAGAGATGACCAAATTCATTCCTTGCAAGATGACAAATGATGTTGTGCAGCACAAAAACTTTTTGAGGTTTTTTGCTTCCATAGAGTTCCACATAGCACCAGTTCTAACCATCATTCTAAGTTTCTGTGCCATTTCTAAATAACCTGAAGAAATCAATAATGGAAAAAAGGCTCAGCCCTCATAATCAGAGGCAAAAAATTCAACAAAAAGGTAAAGGTACATAGAGGTAGGAATTGTCCTAATCATTCTTAACTTCAATGAGAGTATAAATACCCCAAGTGATGGGGATTAGGACCAAGAGTATTTGACGAACTCTTCATCCATTCCTATCTTGGTTAAAGCTGCATTTGCTGATCATAAATCTAGAATTACAGCATTTTTTAGTTCTTAAATTCCCTTCTCCCTCAGTGCATATGCTTACCTCAATTCTATTCATTTCTAAGTCATTCTCAAGGATCATATTACTTCCCCTCCCTTCTATGCAGTTGCCACACTGATTCCCAATGCTTCAATGAAAATCAACCCTCCTTTTTCGGAATCTAGAGCATGTTGCCTCAGATGGCTAATTTCAGGGTCATTGCAGTCAGATAAATGCAAACATAGAAATCAGTAACTCCCACAAAGAGATCATTTTCTGCTATTGTAAAGGTGAAGATGATCCTACAGCAGTTGTAATCAAAGATACCTGCTCCTGCGATTTTTTTCAGCTGAAGACAATTGCTTCAAAATGTGAGACTTGTAACCCTTATTCTATAAACAAAAGCAATGGTATATTGGGACTTTATCCAGGATAGGCTCTGATTGCAAGCTTAGTACCATGTCAAAGACTTCCACCAGTCAGTAATGGAATCTCACCCCATTAATTGCAAGGGAGATTGCAAAAGACTTCCTCATTATATACTCTATATGTGGTTAGAAGGTGAAACCCTATTAGGAAAATATCCATTGGGGTCCAACAGTGATACAAATATGATAGGAAAAAGTAATACCAAAACAAGATAAAAAACGCAGGATTATAGCAGAAGAAAATATGAAATCACTAATAAAGCCACTAGGGCTGAAGATTTCTGATATCCAACAGATTTAGATGTTCTGCAATGTTTTTTCTTTGCCTCTCACCAACTTTGTATGATGTGGAAGTGAAATCCTACTCAGAGATGTCACAACTTTTGGGGAAAAAAGCATGTCATCTTTCTTTTTAATCACCCTGAAATCTTTCACGTCGTCACCAATCCTTAACATTTAGGTTTGATGCATGATGTTATCCTAAGACAGACTGGGAATGAGGAGAGGTCAAGGGACAAAGGAAAGGACTAGGAGATAGAAAGGGCCAGAAGAGAGGAGAACCATAAGAACAGAGAGAACGGAAACTATGAGAGGGGGTGGTAGCAGGTAGGGAAACAGAAAGACAATTCATTCCAAATCACCCAAATTTCCATTGGTTCATATTGGCCGTTTTTTACTTGCCCAGACTTATTGGGCCCTGATATGATCCTTGACCCTTCTCTAGGCAGTCTCCTTTTAGCCTCCCCCTTCTATATCTCCCCCTTTTTTCCCTCCTCCTTTCTGTCCTTCTATGTCTCCTCCTTTCTGTCCTTCTATGTCTCCCCCTTTCCATGTTTCCTTTTACAAGCACACCTCTCTTTAAAAGGGCAAACAGAAAGTAATACGCTAATGGTTGTTCTTGTCCCTCCTCTCCACATCCGAGTCTCATCTCGTCCCCTAAAACCCTCGGCTCCCTCTTGAACCGTCCATCTCTATCCTCTTGAGGTTAACGTTATCGGAATTCCATCAAAGACTATACAACGAGCAGGTTCGTATCAGGCCCTAGTGCACCCGATTGGCCTGGATTCATATCAGCGGTATTGACTTCAAAGAGGTATTTGCAAACCAGTAATATTGATTGAGACATATAGAGATCAAAAATAATGAGCATATATAAAGAGTGAACGCTGTAAATCCAAAGGGTCACTGCACTGCCAAAAAGTTGAACAATTATGATTCTTTCAAAAATGATGTGCCCATATTTTTCAAATTTGGCCAAAAAGTAATCAGGGTTTGTTCAAAGTGATTTCTATGGAAACAAAAATACCTCCTGATATGAAGCAAAATGATATAACTGTTCCAGCAGCTCCAAACAAAAATATGACAGAAAAGTTTTGGAAAAATTGTTTCTTCTCAACCTGAAAACTAAACATGTGGAAAGGACGTCAGGTTGATTACCTGCTATATATATTTATACTCAGAAAGACTAAAATATTAAAGATTTATAATCGTTGTCCTTTGGGGAAAATATAATAACGATGAAATTGTAACATTCGCATATGAACATAAAATATGGTTTTTTTTTTTTTGAAGAAAATAGGCAGACCACCCGAAACCGGTGGCCCACCTGATACTATTAAAAAAACAAAATCATGTACACATCATTTACAGATTGACCACACATCCTGCTTTTATCCCCCTACCCCCAAAAAGATATTAGTGCCCCAACGTCGGCACTCTCGACTGAAGCCTTTCCTCCCTTGAACAACACTTCGTTTCAGTGCAACCATACTGCCCACAGTATTGCGAGAATTCTCCCCCACTCCATTCTGCTCCGGTATCCACCCGTCGTGACTGATGCCCAAAAATCGTCGTCTGAGGAGATATTCACCCCTAAAATCTGTTGCGAGGCCCACACTCCTTGAGCTAGGTGACATGTGAAGAAAAGGTGTGAGCAGTCTTCCTCGCCCCTAGCGCACAAGGGGCAGTCAACGGGCTCTGCTGATGCCCACCTCCGCCGATAGACCCGGGTGATGAGTTTTCGTCTCCTCAACAACCAGCCAAAAATTCTCACTTTAAGAGGGATCTTTAGTTTCAGCATTATGTGACATGCCTGCCTAACTTCTGGGTCATCTCTCGTCACCCCTCGAATCTTCAAGTATGCATCCTTCACCGAGAAAGGTGGCCCATGCCATACCCATCTGTCTCGATAATCTGCTGAAGGACTGAAAGGTAGGAGGATCTCTTGCATTCCCAACAACTCCTCAAACCGAAGATCTGATAATGTCTCAGAAAGGGTTGGGACCCAAGCCCCATCCCAACATTCGCTGACCGTGGCAGTTGGGTTCCTTGCTAGAGCAAATAGTCTGGGAAATTTCAACTTCAAGGGGCCTTGTTTGGACCAGTTATCTTGCCAGAACCGAAAGCCTTCTCCATCACCCAATTTGGCATCAAATAATTCACGAATGTGAGGGATGATTTGACGCAGGCTGCGCCAAAAAGGGGACTCCCCCCTTCTTCTCACCCATCGCCTTTCCCAATCCATATCATGGCCATACATGTCTCTTAGGATATTGAAAACCAGACCCTCCGCAGGTGTCATAACTCGTTCGACCCATTTAGCCAGCAATGCCGAATACATGGATTCCAAGTGGAGAACCCCCAGCCCTCCTTGTTTTAGAGGTCTACAGACCACATCCCACGCTACTAGGGGTATCCCCCTAGGATCCCCCTCTCCCCTACCTCCCCAAAAGAACCGCCTCATTAATCCCTCTAGCCGCTTTGTCACAACTGCCGGTGCTTTATATACTGACAAGAAGAGTATAGGGATCGCTGAGAGCACCGACCTCAAAAGTACTAGGCGACCCCCTCGGGATAACACCTTGTTCTGCCAGTCCTCCAACCTGCGCTCCACCTTGTCAATCATTGGCTGCCAATCTACAGCTAGGAGGCGTCTCCCTGTCAGCAGAAGACCCAAATACTTCATTGGAAACGAACCTCGGGGTGTGCCTAGCGCATTAACGCATTGGATCTCGTCGTCCAACGTCAAACCAAATCCCACAAAGGCTGACTTTTCTCTATTGAGACATAACCCCGAGAAATCAGCAAATAATTCTAATAGGGATGATATGATGTGAGCTTCTGTCGCAGCTCCTTCCATGAAGAATGTGGTGTCATCCGCATACTAGAGTAGTGGAATACCCCTAGGGTAGCTCGCCGTGTGAAAGTCGCGCGGTAGGCCGTGTTCTCACGCCTTAAGGGTACATGTGGCCAAAGTGTCTGCTACAAGGACACAACAATGGGGCTAATGGGCAACCTTTTCTAACTCCTCTCTGTGGGCGGATCCATCCTCCTTCTGCCCAGCCATTGACCAAGACTAAGAAAGAGTGGGACGTAACACAACGTCGCACCCATGCCACCCAGTCCTCGGGAAATCCTCGCTTTCACATGACGGACCATAGAAATTTCCAATCGAGTGAATCATAGGCTTTTGCAAAATCCACCTTCCAAATAAATCCCTTCGTCCCGTTTCTTTTCCAAGCTGAAATGATCTCCCCCGCCACCACCGCACTGTCTTGCAATTGTCTTCCCGGAATGAAGGCCGATTGAAAGGGTCCGATTAGGCCCCCAATCACCCCTCTCAACCTGTTAGCCAAAACCTTGACGATGATGAGATAGATAGAATTAGACAGAGGAATGGGTCGGAAGTCGCCCACATTCACCGCTCCCGAGCACTTGGGCAACAGAAATAAATGTGACTGATTCAGTCTTTCCATGCCAAAGTTACCCATCCGGAACTCGTCCAATGTATCCATCACATCTAAGCCAACAACATCCCAGAATTCGCTGAAGAAGAAGACTAGGAGTCCATCAGGCCGGGGGCTCCTTCTCCATTCAAACCTTGGATCGCATTTCGTACCTCTTCCACGAAAAAAGACTTCACTAGCTCAGCTTGCTATCCATGTGATAACCGAGATACGCTTCTACCTTCCTATCTCCACTGGTTGCGAGCCCCCTGCTTGGTGACTTTTCTGAAGTGATTTGCTAGTGCTTCTCCCACCCCCTGTGCCCCTACAACTTCATGGTTTCCCCCTTTCACACGTGTTATATAATTCGACCTTCTCCTTCCATTCACCACCATATGGAAGAACCATGTGTTGGTGTCCCCCTCCTTCAGCCAAAGCTGCCGCGACCGTTGCCTCCAATCCATTTCAAGCTTCTTATCCTCTTCCTCCACTACCTCTATGCATGTTTTTCTTACCTTGAGTTCGGAGTCGACCAAACATCTTGTATCTTCAATGGAATCCAACTGTTGGACTCGTGACAGGGCTTCATCTCTTCGTTGGCGTCTTCCCTCTCGGATCTTTTTTTTTCACCCTGATGAGGTGTTGTCTTAGACCTGCCAATTTGGTGGCCAGCCTCATCGTGGCTGTGCCCTGTATTGATTGACTTGTCCACCATGTTATCACTTCTTCTTTGAATCCCTTCTCACGTAGCCACGATTGATCCAACTTAAAATAGGTGGATCGGTTTTGGCCAATATTAGCTTGCCAGATAATTGGAGCGTGATCGGATAATGGTCTTGGAAGTGCTCGTACATCTGCCAATGGATACTCTTCCAATAGGTCTACCAAGCAAAGGAATCTGTCCAGGCGAGAAAATGCTGTAGGGCCTCTCGTACTTCACCAGGTGTAGTTACAATTTGTCGGTCCCATTTCGTGTAACCCTGTCTCGGATATGAAAGTCCAGAAAGCCTCTGACCCTGGATCCTGCCCTCCCATCCCATTCGGTCTATCACTTGACTCTAATGTCACGTTGAAATCGCCTCCAAATAGCAATGGTATCCCGTGAAAGAGGGAGACTACACTTTCCAGCTCTTCCCATAACCTGTGTTGATGGGCTGCAATAACAGGGCCGTAAACCGATGCCACCATGCATTGAAAACGATCGCTCCTTCTCTTCATTTTAACTGCTGCCACATACTGTCCCATCCATGACCCCTCTTTAGCAAAGGTCGTCGTATTCCATGCCACCAATAGGCCCCCGGATCTGCCTGTGGCGCTCACGGCCACAAAGCCCTCGAGAAAGCCTCGTCCCACCAAGTTTCATTCTTTCGTTTCACACCTCTCCAACATCGTCTCTTGTAGGCAGACCACATCGGCTCCCCAATCCCGTAAATAGCTCCCCACTACACCCCGCCTCCCTTCATCCCGTAGACCGTGCACACTCCAAGATACACACTTCATCTATGACAAAATAATTGCCCTCCCTGCATCTTCATCGGTGTCACATCCACTACCTCCGCCAACTCAAGCAATTTCGGGTGTGTAATTTGAGTTTCCTCTTTCTCTTTTTCTTTTATGTGGCTTGATGACTCTATGATCTCTTTTCCCTTGGAGCTTTGACCATTTGGTGTTACCTCGTGTGATTCTTTTCGAGATTTCGCTTTCTTTGATCTGCTGTCCGCGATTAAGCGCACCTGACCATTTTACCCAGACACCACCCAAGTCCTCTTACCATCTGCCTCCGTTAAAGCCAGTTTCCTCCTTCGGTAAACCACACCCTTGAACTGGCCAAGAGCTTCATTAGTTATCTGTCAATTCCTTTTCCATCTTGGGCTTCTGTCTTTCTGAACCTTGTCCACAGTGGCCGAAGTCAACAGTAAGGCCGATGATGCACACTCCCCTTGCATCTTGTTGCCGCTCTCCACTCCTTGTATGCCTTCCTCCATGGTAGGTCGCACCGACGGGGGTCTTGTGGAGGAGCCCCTGAACTCACAAGGTGCTGCTGGGGGAGTCCTGTGGCTTATTATGGCCTTGAAGGTTTTCGTGTGTCCATATGACCACGCTAATTCTGGTACCGACTCCCCTTCTATCACTTCGACATCTAGTAACACCTCGTTTGGGTCCCCGAATTCCAACCCTGTCGAGATGATACTCTTAAGCCGTCCGAATGAGGAAACCAATTTTGTCAGCATCGATTTATTGCGATGCACCAACGGGACCCCATGCATCTCCACCACGATCCCCATTTTTTTAACTCCATCAGCTCCATCGGTGGGGAGTATCCTCCGCCATCTTAGCTCCGTGGTGTCAGTGATCCGTTGCTTCCAGCCACATACCGCCACATAGGCAGCCATCAGTACCCCTCGAAGAAACAAGGTGTTGGTATTTATCCGTCGTATCTCCGCCTGCTCCAGATTCGGGAATTTCTGCCATAAGCCAGCCCGTACGACCTCGGTCTCTGGACTATCTCCTACAACATCTCCCACAAGGCATTTTTGGAGGAAATTGATGCCCTCATCTTGCCCTTCAGTAGATACTTGGATCTTTTGTTGTCTTTGTCTTTGGATCGGGTGTCCTGTCTGCGCCTGAATTCTGTTATTTTCTCCTCTTCCTTGCCTACACTGGAACTGACGGTGTCCTATCCTTCGGCACCCCCGGCAGATCATTGGATCTCGACAGTCACGTGCGTGGTGGCCTCACGCTAAACATCTGAAACAAATGTTTCTCTCCCCAAGATCATTAAGTGTGTGCATTGGCAGGGGTCTTCGCTGTAATGGCCCATTTGCAGGTTGAGCCCTCTTCGCGCTACGAGATCTCACTGTCACCCATCCAACCGCTTCGCTCACCAATCTGCACGGGACTTCTTGCCCATGTGCCGTCCTCATGTGTTTTCTTGATCTGTCTATGTCTCCACCCGCTACAGAAACTCCAGGGTCCTCTTGCACTCTCGTTGCATTAAGTGTGTGCCCCCGGGGTCTGCCCTCTCTTGCCCAGGTCCCCCTCTGCCATCTCCCCTGCGACATTGGTCCTGTTCTATCCTTCTTCTGATTGTTGTTCAAGGCCCCCTCGCCCCTCTCATGTGGCCCCCCCTTATGCTGAGCGTGCACGGGTCTCTTTCTCTTCTCTTCGTCTCCTCTTTGCGCATGCGCTCTGTATTTGCGCCCATCGTGGAGGGGCAACTCCTGTTCCAGCATCTCCCACTGACGAGTATCATATCGGGAGGTATTTCGGCGAAAGCCTTCTATCGTTGCATCTCTCATGCCACTGCGAGACCCCATTCCACCTTCACAGAATTCTCTTCGAGTATCGCGTCGCCGGCCTTGAGTGTTGTAAAATTTTGTCTTGGTGGTCCCCTTCTGAAACTCAATCTTAAGAGGCAGCCCCGGGAACATCTGTCCCTGCAAGGTTCTCAATGCAAAGACCGTGTCTTCCACCCTTCTGAAATTAACAAAGGCATAGCTTCGCCCAGGTATGAAAGCGGTAGTTTCGAGGTCCCCAAATCGTAGGAACTGCTCCACCAACATGCTCTGAGTAACTTGGGCCGGGAGGTTTCCTACCCATAGGTGGCGACTCAGTTGTGCTTCTGCTTGCCCCAATGGATGACTCCGGGGATTAACTCCATTCCCCCTCTCTTCAATTCTGGGGTTGAACGCCCCGCGATGTTTCTCCATTCTCCCGTCGATCTGGCCCCTCATTCTCTTGCCGAACGAGCGTTGTGCTGCCTCTGCTGCAGACAGAGAAAGTGGAGAACCTCGAGCGAGCGCTGCGCCAATCTGGTTGCTGCAGATAGAGTTCTTCAACTGCGAACCAAACCTCCGGGATATCATGCCTCCTCTCAGCCTCAGAACGAGACGCAAAGTCAATTCTTTCTGGATATTATAGTCGTCGAGAGTTCGGCCATCCTCGAGCTGCTTGCCAGCAAACATAAGACGTTGCTGGTCAGGAGGAATCCCTTCCTTGTCCTGGATCTTCGCCTTCACGTTATCGACCGTATCGCTGCTCTCAACCTCTAGTGTGATCGTCTTCCCAGTCAGCATCTTCACGAAGATCTGCATTATCCCCGATTGCCGGCGACTTCCGCCTCTCCTCGCCCAACAAACTTTCAACTTTATCCTTTGTCATTCTTCCTCTGATAACGAATATCAGGGACATTTCTGCAATGTTGCCTTCGCTATCCTCCGAACCCTCCATGCTTGTTACCTTTCCAACCTCCAAATCTATCTCATCAACATCGCTCTCTGTCTTTGGTTCATCATCTGTGTAATGGGCCTCAAGTCTCTGATTTTATCTGGGAACTGGGCATTGGTGACGAGGAAAGTTGAGACTCGCCTGCGATGCAGCTCATCAATAAGGGAGTTGATCTCCGGATACATAATGGGTTCGCCCACAAGAGACAAGGCGCAGTGCCTGACCCTGGGAATCTCCGCACTGTCGTCTAAAATATAACAAATGGATCGAAGAAGATTCTCCGCAGGAACAATATCCACCCCCACTGAGATGGCAATGATGCATCCAGAGTCTAAACATGCCATGCTCAAAATTTCGTCTCCGTGACACAAAAGACGACAAGTTCAGTACACAAAAGAGGGTCTAACCAGACCCACAAACATGTCAAGTTCCTTCAGTTAAACATTTATTGATCATTCTAATAGTCCATGTAGCCAAGCATTTCCACTTTTCATATCCAGTGATATCTACTATCAATCCGGGTGACTCTGGAGGCCGAAGGCAAGCTGGAAGCTCTCCCAGAAGGGTTGGTGTATCAGCAATGGCAGAAAAAGAGGCTTGGAAGCACTTTATGGACACTTTGGCTGACTTGTGCAGAATCGAATTGTCTTGAGATGATGAAGATACAGCCGAAATATCCTCGAGAAGTTCCATCGCGTCCATGAAGGACTGACGATACACCTCCCTATCCGACATGCGCAGCAGAGAGAGAAGGGAGGTGACGGTCTCAAAAAACACACCATGGCGAGCACGGAAGGCTGGCTCCGAGAAGAACGGAATGATATGGCCGATCACGGGGAGGACAGCTGCCGGCCTCCCTTGAAAGAAGACGTCCGGGAAGTTCTTCGCGGTGTGGGAGAGCAACTTGAGCACGGCCGTGATCTCTCTCTCTTTATCTGTGAAGGAAGGCAGCACGTAGGCGTGCAAAAGATTGGGAATGATGACGCGAAGGGGATCATCCCCTCCACCGCGAGCTGGAGACGATGAAGAACCCGAAATCGGCTCTCGAAGAGCACAAATCAGCTCCGTGAGACTCGCCAATGCCGATTCAGTTAGACATGTATCATCATTTTCCTGGAGCTTGCCGCCGATGCCGCCAAACGTGATCTGCTCCTCCGTTTCCATCCTTAAAGCCTTCAAATCGTCGATCGCCTTGGTCACCATGGCTGGAACGGGCGACGAGCTTCCCGATCCCTGCCACTCCCTCGTGCTTACCCCTTCCCCACACCATCCGTTCCCCTGTTCGGCTACTCTTCCCATCGTCGGCGGCGCAACGACGGTGTAGACCGTCGCCTCCATGCTCTTCGCTCCTCCGCTGGCAGCGCCGCGGAGCTCCGGCATGCGTGCGGCCGAGCCGCCTCCACTTTGATCCCCTCTCAATCAATATAAAATATGGAGTTATAAGAGACATGAAAATGAATGGAGCACAATTATTCATCACAATCAATCAAATGACAACTAATTTTGAGTAAAAGTCCAATGGTTACTGCTGTATCCATAAGGAGTAACAAAATGCATTTTATCTTTTGTTTACGAAATTCAGTGGGCCCACCTTTAAGGTCCACAATGTATTTTTGACAGATAATGTCATTTTAAGATACTAATGAACCCATGAGGTATTTTCCATTCTTGGGTTTCTTGACAGGCGGCAGGCAGTACTAGGCCCCAAAAGGAATACGAAGATGCTGGGGTCAACAGGATCCTTCAGTTTTGTCATGGTATCAGAGTGGTCCCGTGTCTTATCTACACTTGTGATCATGAGTTGACACATGTGGACCCACGATGTATCGGTGAATCTCCACAATCCCCCAATGCTCCCTGTTTCTTCCCTTGTCTGTTGTCTAAAAATCACATCGGGTTCTTCTCCTTGCCTATCAGACCAAGAGAACAAGGGCCTCTTGACTTAACCACTTCTAGTGGTCCTTCAAGAAAGCAAGTCGCAACCTATGGCAGAACACAGAGTCTCTACCCCTTTTCCAGGGGTTCTTGATCATCTCAAATATACACGATTCATTGTTATTGACTGTACCTTGAATTTATAAAGGAAGTTAAGTAATTGGGAGATCACTTAAACACAGAAGTGAGCCCAACATATCTGGAATTCAAGACCTGGAAGATGGATGATGCCCTTGTTCATGTGTGGCTGCTTGGAAGTATGGTAAGCAACCTGTCGCCTTAGTTTAAGCATTTCAAGACTGGAAAGCAGGATGGGAGCATATTCACAAGAAAAGTGACAATAATTACAAGCATTGGCATGTTTATGAACTGACGACAAAAGCAAACAACCATTGGCAGCAGGAGAGAGTTTAAAATCCATCGGGAGAGAGTTTGATCACCGAAGGAAAAAGAAGAGTAGAGATTCTCTCAACCCAGGGAGAGCCCAGGATTCGTCAGCGTTGTTGATGCATCAGAACTTTCTAGACCATCATTTTAGCACAGGGAGGATACAGCGGGGAAACACAAAAGCCAAGAGTTCATATAACTTGAGATGACTTCAACTTAGACAAGATGATCTCCGACTCACTATACAATGGATCTTGGATCCAAGGGGCATAAGTTCCAAAGGTCAAATACCAGGAGGGCATAAATACAAATACATCGAGTTTCGGGTACAGTAGAAAAACATAACAAGGATTATTTTCCACTAACAATCACTATCACCCTCTTAGGGGCCAAGAGTACCTACTCTGGCAATACCCCAGGCAAGATAACACAAATTCCTAATGGGTTAAATTATATGTATCTCTTATAAGCCAGATTCTGAGCAGAGAGAAAGCATCAAATATGGAGCAGGCTATTCAGATTATACAGCAAGAAGGGAATTTACTATCTCTTTTACCAGGACCTCAGATGGAGAGTGTGGATGCAGGTCTGACAGTCAAAGCAAGGCCCACAACAATCTACTCAGAGAGTAGAAATCAAAAGACTCAAAAGGGGAAGCAGCCCAACTTGAAGGATGTCCCATCTTGCAATTATTACAAGAAGAGAGGACATACCAAAGAACAGTGCTGGCATGAGCAGAATACATAAAATTGACAGGATCAAAACGTGGCTGATCGTGAGCAATCAGTTAGGAACCAGGAGAAGTGGACCAGACACACTCAACTACATCCAGTACACAATCTAAAGTTCAAGTCCTGACAAAGGGAAAATTTGAGAAGTTGAAGCCGATGCTGAGTTCCACCTCCATGCCTGCTCCAGTAAGTTCAATACTTATCTCATTACTAATTTTTCCAATACTTACTCCGACTGGATTGTGGACCTAGCTCTGATGATCATATGAACCCTTCTGTAGATAAACTCTGTCTTTATGCTCCATGTCAAGAGGCGAGGAAAGTCATTGCTGCAGGAGTTCCATTTCTAGCAGATGCTGGCATTAGGACAGTTAAACTACAGAACCTTGGGCTGCTGAAGAATGCTCTCCATATTCTGTTTCTCAAACCACTGGTCATCTCCAGAAAGAAATTAGTTCCATACATTGATTTCTCACTAAATCTTGATTGCGATGGTTACTTTCTATTTTCCAAGGTTCTGAATCATTGACTTGGCTTTATTAAGGGGAAGAATGGCCTGATGTATGTGTATGACAACAATAATGCTCGGCTGGTATAGAGAGCACCATACATCAGAGAGGAGACATGATAGTAGTGGAGGAGATCAAGATGATCAATTCTCAAATGGTCACAAATCTTTTGAAATTCTACAAAGACTATTTCCTGTAAAGGATGTTGACCTGTGAACCATAGTTTTTGATGCTTGCCATATTGGAAAACATAAAAGGTCTTCTTTCATTATGATAAGTAGACGAAGCTCACAGCCTTTTTCACTTGTTCATAGAGGTGGATGGGGAGCATTTAACTCGCCTTCTATTACTGTATCACGACGGTTTATAATCTGACACACTTCTGTGTAACTTGAGCGATCTGAGACTGAATCAGATACGAGAATTCCAAGAGGTTTCCAAAAGTAGTAATAGTCATGAATCAATAAAGTCAAGAAGAGACCAGATTGAGCAGATTGGTCCAATCTCCTTCTAGAATGGGATGATCTCCTTACACCAGCCACAGAGAACTTTTTCAAAAAAAACCAGCCACAGAGAAGGGGGAGGATCTCCAGTGGCTCCTTCAACTTGCATCTGCTTATTAATAACTTTCGGACGTCATCCTGTCCAGTGTCTCCTGGGCATGGATCAGCAAGTGTGGCCATGGAGCGGTGCTTCCTTTTCATGTAAGTGAGTGGAAGAGTCATATCATAATCCGAGTAGATGACTGCATGAGGATATTGTGGGTACACAAGTTAACAAATAAATAAGAATTTATCCAGAGGTGTACCAGTGCTCTGTTAAATGGTGAAGACACAATTTGGGTCTTCTGTAAAGGCATTCAGGTCTGAGAATGCTTGTGATTTCTTTAATGATCATCTGACGACTTTTTTCATAATGTATGGTATCTCTTGATTCTGAAAACTCTTCTGTAAGGTTCTATTAGCTCATTTACTATTATCACATTGTTGCCGCAAAATCTGGTCGGGAGACTCAAATAATTTCTTTATGGCTCTCCAAGTTGGAAGAACTGTTATGCTCCAGAATTTCCACGTGAACATTTGGAAGATAAGCTCAGGATCCCTCAAATTCTGATATTTGCTATAAATCTGAATGTCTTGATTTACCCTCAGAAATATGTTGAAAGGTAGAAATTCGATTCTCCAATCACCTCATCAAATAGATAAAATAAAAATCAAGACATTTATCTATCTATTTCTTTATCAATCTATATATCAACCTATGATGAACTTATCTAATGCATCACAAACACTAGAGCTAGAGACTGATAGAACGATCAAAGAAATTCACTTCTCCAACAACCGCATCAACTCAATAAAATAAAAATCAACGCATCCATCTATCTCTCCACCAACTGACCGAATTTGCACCCAGTGTTTCGACATGAAGAATGAAATTCGCATTCCCAATTACCTCATTCAACAGATGAAATAAAAACCAGTTCATCTAGCTATAAAATGTCCTACAAGGAGAGGAAATTACCCAGCGTTGAAGATGATTGGAGGAATTAAATATATGAAGAAAAGCTCTTCGTCGAACGACAAAAGCCGCGAATTACGCCACTTAGTGACTACCAGCGTCAGAAACCCAGCACAAAGCCCCTGCACGATCACAATTAAATCGATAAAAACGCAATCAAAAGGCAGGAATCAAGCAATTCTCGAAAAACTAAGGCGGATTGAAAAGAACCAGAAGAAGTGTGACGGTTGATTCGTTGGTCCAGCGATTCTCCCCTATTAAATGACCGATCAAGATGCAGAAACAGAGCAGGGCGACGAAAATCGTCACGGAAGCGACTTCCAATGAGATCCCGCCGACGATGCCATTGAATACTTTAGCGAGATGCGATTCCATCTTCAAGAACGATCGAATTCACAGAAGATGCAGGAGATGAAGAACTCCGATCAAATCAGTCGAAGAAGATCAGAGAATGAGAGCGACTCCCTTCTGTAGTCTGTAGAATTCTAGTTTGACCGTTAGACTTCATACCGAGTTTATATATGAAATATATTAAATTCATCGTAACTTTATAATAATCATGAATATTATTTTAAAAACTATGCTTCTACAGAAACATCAACGTATAATCTTACCCCCTTGATGAAATACATTGACAATTTTATTGATCATGAATATTATTTAACAATTTTATTGATCCATTAACAATATCGAGTTATGGGGTGTTTGTGTGAATGAATATAAAGTTATGAGGTGTTTTAAAACTTTATCTTACATTAGAAATCCAAGCTAAAAGTTAGAACTTTAGGTGAACAATACATATATTAGTGATGTAATACGATGTGCGTGCCGGGATCGGACGGCTCGTATTACGTCACAGGACAAAGTTGATTGGGTTCGTAATTAGTTATGAGTGAATGCACGTTAAGAAACCCCTTTAACGAGCAAAATAAGACGATTCCGAAGAGGGAGGAGGATCAACATTGTCCACTAAGGAAGATATTGATCGGATTAGAGTCCGGAAGACCCTTGGGACCAACTACAACGTCTAAGGAATGAGGGGCGTTTAACGGCCCAAAAATGTTCGGCGTCTAGAATCAACGATCAACCCTTCACCGCAAGAGAGACCTATCGCTCGACAAGGTGGCTATCCTATAACGACTGTCGGAGTAAACCAGGGCAGAGGAAGAGATAGCGGGAGATGGCACTGAAAGACGTAATAATACTGGAATAATGGAGAGGAGACGAATAAGTACCTGAGTCGTCGTCCACGAAACGAGGCAGGACTCAGGGGTGCTTGACCGTCGACGAATCCTCGTAATGGCGCGAGTCGGTGGAGGAGACTGTAGCTCGGTTGCAGAAGAGACGGTGGACAGCCACGGCGTCAAAGAGCGGGCGGATCGTTGGTGGGCGGCGAGAGTGATCGGCAGGACCGGAGGCTCGCAGGGAACAGCGGCGCGCTGGCTGGCGAGATGGGCGACGGAGTTTCCGCAGGCCCAGGCGTGAGCGAGCGCGTGAAGGCACAGCGCGGGCGCCGGCGCTGGTGCGAGCCTGGTGCGGCCGCTCGTGCGGGCACGGCGAGTGCGCAGACTCGCATGCGGGTCCTGCGCGGGCACGCGCGTAGGCACGGCGCGCACACGGTGCGAGTCTGGCGCAGGGCACACGAGGGCGCGCGAGGGGCGCGCGCGTGGACGCGCATGGATTGGGGCAAGGGGGGACGCCGGGGTGGTGCACTGGGCACGGGCAAACAGGGCGCGCGCGAGCGCGTGCAGACGAGGGGCTGCGCGGGGCGTGGACGGAGCAGGGGCGCGCGGGCAGGAGACCCGTGCGCGGCCGGTGGTGCAAGATCTCCAAGAAGGAGATTTCTTGGAAATAACCACCCAAGAGACCTTGCTTGAGTGGGTGTTTCTTGATCTTCTTGGAGGGCTCTTGGAGGGTTCTTGACAATCTTGGAGAGGGAGATGTCGGAGACGCGTACCCGGAGTGATCTCGACGAGGACGGTCGACGATGCCTCCCCAACATGGATGCTTCTTGAATCTTTAGGCGCCCTCGGAGTAATCTCGATGAGGACGTTGAGACACATCATCACGGAGTGATCTCGACGTGACGGCGCGGGCTCTAACCACGGAGTAATCTTGACGTGGGCGAGGCTAGCCATTCCTCTCTACGATCTAATTCCTATCTACAATAAGCTGGAGACACAAGTTGGAATTTTTCTTCAACAAATGACTCAACCTTCACTTGGGCATCCTATCCCCTTATATAATGAGGATAGGTGCCAAGTGAGATCGTGGAGAGGATGAATCGTCGTGAGACGTGGTTCGGCCTCTCTCTAACAGTTACATTCAAAGAGAAAACATAATGCGGACGAGGCCCAAAACACTGGCCCAGTCCGTAAAATCCAAGAACGAAAACAAAACAAAGACAAAACAAATAAAAGAAAAGATAAGATGCTTACGCGGAGTACTTAAACCCCGGGTGGCGAGCATCGGCGCGAGCAGCTCGGCGTGGCTGGGTTCGTCCCGTCGTGGCGTCCACAGGATGGTCCTCCATCAATTAGGGGCTCTATTATCAAACCCGGACTTATAATTTCTCTCACATCAGCACAGTTAGAAGAATTGCAGATGGAATGTGTGCATTCCCTTACTTTCATCTATGCAGAAAGAACTTGGTATGAATACAATATGTATTGATGTATTTTATATTAAATTCATATTCATAATGTATCTTCAAACTGTCATAAATTATTATCAAGAATCTTATATGTCATACCTTAAATTGTACTCAGTAGTATATATGATTCAACGTGGATATATTTTACCTTAAGGGAATTGATTTCTCGTGCCCTTTTGTGATTGGGACGCAAATCTATTATCGTAACGATTGATTATGCCTGTAAATGTGTTGAAAAATAGCTAATGAGAAATGTGGTTAAAAAGTTATGTCCAAATTTATAAATACAAATACATTTAACAGACATGGATGTCTGATGAACCAGAAATTAGGGTAATTTTATTTCGTTAAAAAACAAAATAAATAAATTTTCTTAAGAGCACAAAACAAATAAAGGTTGTATCCACAGAGAGCAAAGAAAAGTGGGCTTACATTGATTTCCATATCCACGGCCAAACCATATATAAATACGTCATATATAATTTTACATTGATGCCCATCTCTCTCTCTTCTATGTCCAAGCAGCTGCCTTTAATATTTCTATTTACATCAATAACTTGGTCTCATCTCCCTCTTTCTGAACAAAGTAGCTGCCTTTAATAATAAAAATTATCAGTAACTCAGCCGCATCTCTCTCTATATCTCTCTCTATATCTCTCTCTATATCTCTCTCTTCTTGGACCAAAGCAGCTGCCTTTTATTTCTATTCTATCCATAACTCAGCAACATCTCTCTCTCTCTCTAGGTACAAAGCAACTGCCTTTAATATTTCTACTTTAATAAATAACTTCGCCACATCTCCATCTCTTCTGGGAACAAAGCACCTACCTTTAATAGTTATATTACTATCAATAACTCAGCTACATCTCCATCTATATATATATATATATATTGGGACCAAAGCATCTGCCTTTAATATTTATATTTTTATCCATAACTCGGCCACATATATCTCTCTTGTGGGAGAAAATTAGCTGCTCTTAATATTCTTATTTATATCAATAAACCGACTAGAGAGAAAGAGAAAGAGGAAAAAAAGTAGGATGACCTGGTGTGCCACGTGGCTATCCGTAGGTGGGCCTCACAGATCTCTTATATAAGGGAAGGCCGTAGAGGCCCATACCGTAGCTAGTGGGACCAGATCATTTCTCATCATCCTTACTAGGCTTCTCTGCAGGTTGCTGAAGTCATCTTGTACTGTGAAAAATGTTAGTAGAGTTTCCTTCAACTAGTACATAAAAGTTGTTGTGTTCGATGCAAGCTTTTAGCCTGATTATACATTTCTCACAAAATCCAAACTTATTTAGTACTCTGAGGAGAAAAGGCAATTCTATTCTATCATATGCTTTCTCCATATCTAACTTGATGATAACATTCTGTCCCACTATCTTATTATTGATGCAAGTTCTGGTACTAAACCGACACTTTCGTGTATTGATATCCCTTTAACAAAGGCCACATTGTTCCTTAGATATAAGTTTTGAGGGAAGAATATTTAGTCACTGGTTCATGATCATAGGCTATATTACATAGGATAATTGGTCTCAAATCTGATAAGGATGCGAGCATCTGGAATGAGAGAAATAAATGTGACTGTCCAATCTGTAGGAAGCATGTAATGTGTTTAGGCACCATCTCGATTTCTTCTATATCTGGTAGGTTGCATAGAAATTCATTATATGTGGTGGATATTTATCTAGGTATCAAATCTAGTATAGAATTGTAAAAAGTTATCGATTGGGACGTTAGGAGTTTGTTATAAAATTTTCTGATCCCATCTCTGTAAGTCGTTGGTCATTACTAAATTGTTTTTTATGCATGTAAAATGAACCCTGCTTAGCTCTCTGGGAGGAAATATTTTGAGTTTGTATTGTCCTCTTTTAGCCATTTTACGCTTGATTTATGTTACATAAACATAGAGTATGGTTCCTCTCTTAGTATTAGTTCCTTTTTCAATTTACCAAAGGTAAGATCTTTTTTTTCTCCCAGCTATTTTGAATGTCAATATACAATTTATATATCTTTTATTTGAGGGTTTCTCATTTCTTATATATACATCTAAACATCAATTTGTTCTAGGATTGCAGCTCTTTTCTTATATATAGTTTACTGGAATGATTTTCCATCTGGTTTCGGCTTCCTACGTTTTTTCCAATTCGTTGTTACTAATTGTAGTAATGTTGTATGGTTAGTTCACTTAGATTGATATCTAACACGTGGTACTCTAATTTATTGCAATATAGGTAAAAATGTGACCAATATCAAAGAGTGATCAGATAAGCATTTAGGAAGATATCTTGCTTCTAAGGGTAGCAGATTACGAGCATGTGAATTGATCAGTATTCATAAATTCTATGTTGCCCTTTATGGCCATTGCACCACGATAGCATGTTGTCCTTGTGCGGTGACTCGAATATATCAAGATCCATGATCACTTGATCGAAAGATTCCATATTACTATCATTAAAAGTATGTCCTCCTTTCTTTTCTAAGGTATTCTTCATGACATTAAAATTGTCTCCAATTATCCAGGATTTTTTCAGGTTACTAAAACAATTTACTAGTTTATCTGAAGTAGTTTGTCTCGTTTCATTATTGTATAATGTGTAAATGATTCTCATCATTGTTGTAAGTGTTTCCCTTTTAACCTTCATTGTGACACTCTGTGAGCAATCATTCATAATCTCTAAATCTCTTCCTGATTTTGAGAAAAACCAAATTTTGCCGCTAGTCTATACCCAATGATTATCTTATCCAACCCTACTTTTTACTTGTACATGCCCTTGGTAGTCCCAATAGGTTCTAAAATTCCTATCAACTGGAGTTGATGATCTTGATTGAGTTTCTTTATTCTCTATCATGTTTCTGCTTTCGTTATACCTCTGCAATGCCATATTAGCATGTTTATCATTTAGTACGTTCTACATCAACTGGATACTCTCATTCTTTTTCTCTCTCTCCAATTCCTTTATTTTATCACTCCTCTCTCTCTCTCTATGTTATTCATTTCCTTTATCTCTCTCTCCCTCGTTACTCCACCTATATCTATGAGATTCTGCACCTTCTCTCTCTCTCTCTCTCTCTCTCTCTCTCTCTCTCTCTCTCTGTAGCTCCCTCTCTTTTCTCTCTGATCATTCCACCTCTCTTTCTGCCATTCTCTCCTTCTCTGGCACACACTCCTTTATTCTGCTTTCTCCCTCTCTCCTTATCTCACTCCTGTTCACCAAGTCACTATGCTTTGCCCTAGATGATAAGTCCAAATAAATAAAACAAATAATTATATCAAATAAAAAAGAAGTGATGCATGTATAGGTTGATATGTGTATACAAAAAGAAATGGATCAAGGGTTAGATAGAGAGATAGAGGCACTGACCTAATTCCACTTAAAGCCCTTGCCTACCTCCATTATGAGACCCTGGCCCACTCCCATTACAGAGGCAGAGTAAAATAAGGATGAACTCAACTTGAGAATCACCCTCATCAATCAATCAGATTTGACTTATGTCAACTATAGTGCATGATCATCTTGGATAAGGACACTGGACGGTTCCAGTGAGTTTTTGTCTCATCCCATGTCCCATTTTTTTTGTACTGTACAAAACTGTCCTGTATGGGAACCATCCTATTGGATATGGGCATGCCCCTGGCTGCCCGACTTCATAACGACATCGAGAATGGAAAACAATAGAAGTTACTTGTAGAAGTCTTAAAATTTCAGAGTAAAAAATAATAAAATTAGAATTTAAATATTTGTCTCTCATCCCATCCAAAACCCAAGGAGGGGACAATTTTCTCAACCCAAAACAAATTAGCATCCCGTCCTTCCGGCAGTGAACTTTCTATATCATCTGAGTTTCAAGGCATGGGATAAGATGGTATTTTCGTCCCGTCCTGTCCAAGGCCTTGCACTATACTCCAGATAGTAGTTATGGCTTGGGCCTACCCATTAACTATGTCGGAGGATGCCCATTGTTTCTACTTGCCACCCATTCTATGGAATCAATGTTCACAAGTTACCACCATACATTATTATGTGCTTAAAATCTTGATTTTTGTGTCATCCATCATCATTTTATCTGATGGAATCAGTTTGGCCAGAATTTACTCTCAATAGAAAAAATGGGAATTTTTTTTCCAGTTGAGACCTCTTGAATAGCCAATTTTCTAATGATACTATATGAGGGCCAATTTCGTCCATCCATCCCTCATTTCGGTCCAGATCTCCCCCAACGGTCATCTCCCTTTCCCAAACCTCATCACCATTTCAACGGTCTACGCTATCCATCCATCCCCATTTCAACGGTCCAGATCTCTCCTCAACGGTCATCCCCCATCATCTTCCACCACTACCATCATCATCGTCGTCGTTATCCATCCATCCCCATTTCAACGGTCCAGATCTCCCCTCAACGGTCATCCCCCATCATCTTCCACCACTACCATCATCATCATCGTCGTTATCCATCCATCCCCATTTCAACGGTCCAGATCTCCCCTCAACGGTCATCCCCCATCATCTTCCACCCCCATCATCATCATCACCGTCGTTATCCATCCACCCCTATTTCAACGGTCCAGATCTCCCCTCAACGGTCATCCCCCATCATCTTTCACCTCCATAATCATCATCGTTATCATCATCACCGTCATTATGCATCCATCCCCATTTCGACGGTCATCCCCCATCATCTTTCACCCCCATCATCATCATCATTGTGCATCCATCCCCATTTCGACGGTCATCCCCAATCATCTTCCACCCCCATCATCATCATCACCGTCGTTATCCATCCATCCCCATTTCAAAGGTCCAGATCTCCCCTCAACGGTCATCCCCCATCATCGTCGTCGTTATCATCATCACCGTCATTATCATCATCACCGTCGTTATGCATCCATCCCATTTCAACGGTCATCCCCCATCATCATCATCACCGACGTTATCCATCCATCCCCATTTCAACGGCCGAGATCTCCCCTCAACGGTCATCTCCCCTTCCCAACCGCTATCATCTTCCACCACATCATCATCATCATCACTACTATCGCCATTCATCCCTCATTTCAACGGTCCAGATCTTCCCAGAACGTTCATCTTCCAACATTATCATCATCATCGTTCAAGAAGAGCCGTCCGATCAAGATCGAGATGGGAGATCGGGAGAGGCACGTTTTCCACGTGCTGGAAATCAACCTGATCTCGGCGCAAGATCTGAAGCCGCCGTCGAAGTCGGCGGCGGCGGGGCGAATGCGGGCGTACGCGGTCGTTTGGGTCGATCCGGGGGCGAAGTTTCGCACACAGACTGACGTGGCGGGCGGAAAGAGCCCCACGTGGAACGAGAAGTTCCTCTTCCGGGTGCCGGCGGCCTTCCTGGCGGCTGACTCAGCATCCGCCGTCCACGTGGAGATCTACGTGGCGGGTCGAATCGTGGATTCACAGGTCGGAGCGGTTCGATTCCTAGTTGGCAACCAGCGGCTGCTGACTAGGCCGATCGGGGAGTCCACGTTTGCAGCGGTCGGTATCCGCCGTCCATCTGGCCGCTTCCGTGGCGTTCTCAACGTCGGATCAGCGCTGCTCCCCGGCTGCCACGTGTCCGCCGCGGCCCAGCGGGCCCTGGCCCGAACCGGCGGGTATCGGATGCTCTTTCCCAGGCCCATTAAGGAGCCCGCTAACAAGCCCAATAAGGAGGAGGAGAAATGGGCCGGGCCCAATAGCGGTGTGGACCTCTGCGGCCTTGCCTTCTATAAGAGATCTGCCGGGCCCACCTCCCGGTAGCCACGTGGCATGTCAGGTCATCCTCTCTCTCTCTCTATCTCTATCTCTCTCTCTCTCCATATAGTCGTTTTATTGATATAAGTGGAAATATTAAGAGCAGCTGCTATGTTCCTAGAGAGAGAGAGATGGGACAGAGTTATTGATATGAATATAGAAATATTAACGGCAGCTGGTTTGTTCCTAGAGAGAGAGATGTGACAGTGTAATGGATAAGAAAAGAAATATTAAAGGCAGATGCTTTGTCACTAGAGAGAGAGACATGTGACCGAGTTATTAATAAATACAGATATATTAAGAGCAGCTGCTTTGTTCCTAGAGAGAGAGATGCGACAGAGTTATGAATAGAAAAATAAATATTAAAGGCAGCTGCTTTGTTCCTAGAGAGAGATGTAGCCGAGATAATGATAAAAATAGAAATATTAAAGGCAGATGCTTTGGAGAGAGAAAGGAGTGGTCAAGTTATTGATAAAAATATAAATATTAAAGGCAGCAGCTTGGTTCCTCTAGAGAGAGTGAGAGACACGGAGATGTGGCCGAGTTATTGATAAAAATAGAAATGTTAGAGGCAGATGCTTTGGTCCAGAAAATATAGTGAGGGAAATATATTTGGCTGAGTTATTGATAAGAATAGAAATATTAAAGGCAACTGTTTTGTTCCTAGAGAGAGAGAGAGTGAGAGAGAGAGATAGAGAGATAGAGAAGTGGCCAAGTTATTGATAAAAAATAGAAATATTAAAGGTTTCAGCTTTGTTCCCATAAGAGAGATAGAGGAGTGAGAGAGAGATATGTGGCAGGATTATTATTAAAAGTAGAACTGTTAACAGAAGCTGCTTTGGTCCCATAAGAAAGAGGTGTAGCCAAGTTATTGATGAAATAGAAATATCAAAGGCAGTTGCTTTGGTCCTAGAAGCAAGAGAGAGATATATATAGAGATGTGGCAGAATTATTATTTAATAGTAGAAATGTTAAAAGAAGCTGCTTTAGTCCCATAAGAAAGAGATGTAGCTAAGTTGTTAATAACATAGAAATATCAAAGGCATTTGCTTTGGTCCCTAAAGAGATAGAGACAGATAGCGAGATATATATATATACAGAGAGAGATGTGGCCAAGTTATTGACAAAAATAGAAGCATTAAACGAAGATGTGTTTGTCCCAAGAAAGATAGCCAAGTTAATCTCTATGTGTAAATAGGTTGGGATCAATTATTTATTTTGGTGTTTTATTGAGGGAGGAGACGTTTGGGCCTCTGAAATTCAGAACTATAACTTTCCCATAATTTATGTGATTTGTCATAACTGCGCCCACCTTATTATGAGAAGAGATCCCTTGTTTGACATGTCTTCAAAATTTTAGCATATGGGAACTGTCGTGGAAATTTCAACATTTTAGAATAAAGTGATTTACAACGTGTGGAATATGTGCCTCCCCCAAGCTTGATCTCCCATCACATTCTTGATTCTTCTATTTCAACTTCTGTCACACCATGAGTGGTGTGATAGAAACCAAGGACATGATGAAATACATGGCTAGCAGACTATCATAAGTACAAAAGACGTGATGAGTTTCTAAGATGATGATGATGATGTGACGGATGATAGACAGACCCATGATCGAAATATATGTGGTCGACAAGCTCGTCATACTTTTCATATCTCATTCCATGTTCATTAATAGACATATTCATCATAGTGCACGTGTGATGCTTATAATTAAGTCCATGGATACATGATTAGACTTAGTGAATTATGATGATATCATAATATGAAGATTACTATTCTTTAAGCATGTGTTCTAAATATTCATATTCGAAGGGTACTGAAGACATACACTGAAGAAAATAACACTGTCTAATTTCACTCATATTATGAATATGGTCAATCATATAGCCATTTTTGTAGCAACACTAAGGATAGGTAGTGGTGATCTTTAGTGGAAACAGTTAGTTCAATTCATCCATACAAATCTCTTAATGGTGTTATGTCAAACTATCAATCAAGTTGATTCACATCATATTTATGTAAGTGGTCCTTAGACTTGAGACACCAAATGCGGATTGAGGATGGACAATTGTACTTTGACAATGACCTACGACTTTCTAGTAAAGAGGACCATCTAGCACTGAAGATCTGATCTCAAGCAGCTTGAGGAGCCATGGTGAAAGTGAAAGAGCTGGCCTTAAAGTATTTACCCTAGTCAATGAGCCCTAGAGGTCGATGCTATCTTCATTCGTACTTTTTTGACACATGTTCTCATTTTGTGGGCCCACGTGTTTGGGCATATGTCTTGGTGTCTGGACTTGGGTAGGTGGACCCCAAGTACGGGCCTTCTAGAAGACCATTAGTATCCTTATGTAAGGGGGGTTACCCCCTGACTGGATAGAGAAAAAAGGAAGAAAGAATATTTATTTTATATTATTTTATTTTAATTATTATTATTAAGCACCTATTTCTGATTTTGCCATCCACGTTGGGCACCCTTGTGAAACCCTAATCCACCTATTTACTTTATTCGATGTCGTCGTCATTGCCACTAAAGCCGCCACCATCATGTTCATACCAATCACACCATCCTTGTTGTCGCACACACCCACCTACATGCCTGCGCTATGCCTCAACTCACCGCACCTCCTCGCTGTCACTGCCAACACAGCCACTGCCACCATCGTTGCCACCATTGTGGTCTTCGTTGCCACCCGTGCCAACACTGCCCTCCTTGCCATCATGCACGCCCGCCCCACACGCTCGCACGCTGCCCACATGACAGAAATATATGTGGCCGGCAAGCCAATCACACATTCCATATCTCTTTCCATGTTCATTAATTGAACATATTCATTATAGTTCGCATGTGATGCTTATAATGAAGTCCATGAATACACGATCAGACTTAATGAATTATGATGAGATTGTAATACAAAGATCACTAGTCTTTACATATGTGTTCTAAATATTTCTATTCGGAGGATACGCGAGAAGGACATCGAAGTATCCGAATATAATATCACTATCTAGGCTCACTCATATGATGAGTATGGCCGTCCCGGAGCCATTAATGTGGAGACACTAATGATATATAGTGGGTGCTCTTTAGTGGAAAGAGTTCACTAAATTGATCCGTATGAATCCCCGAATGATATTATACCAAACTGTCAATCTGGTTGATTCACGTCAGGATTGTGTAAGTGGTCCTTAAACTTGAGACACCAAATACCTCTTGTGGACGGACGATTGTACTGACGGAGAACCATCCAGCTGATTGCGTCAATACTCATTGCCAGCCCCTACGCGGAGCCCGAGCTGACGTGAAGAACCAACAATTCCACTATCAGGTTTGAAGCAACATTCGCGTCATCTTGGAACGCGTCGAACCGTCTTTATGTTCTTTTTTCTTTTTCATTGTCTTTGGATTGTCGGATGCCCCTCCTGCGTGAGTACCGGCCTCATGCATGTGTTTTCATTTTTTTACTTGTGATTCAGCTATCATCTTTAGGGGAGGAAATCCATATTGGGCTTCTTCTCCCCCTAAAGATCCCTTTTAAGGGAAAGCCCGATAGGCTTTCACCTTAAAAGGGGGCCCAATTGGGCCTCCCACAACTGCCACTTCCTCTCTATAAGAAGGAGGAAGGGTGGACGTGGGAGGCTTAAAGCTTGTCTTTGTTGAAATCCAAATCACATTTCATTTATTGGCAGTTATTTCTTTGGTTCCATCGTGCTTATTTCCTAAAGAAGAAGAAGAAGATTTGATCGATTGAGAAGAGAAAGAAGAGATCGTAGGAGAAAGTCCCTATTGGGGCAGAGGATCTTGTTTGGTTGTCGCTAACCAGAAAATGATCCTCGGTAGCTGGTTGATTTGAAGAAGATTCGACATCCTGCTGGTTCTGGTCGAGGAGGCTTTAGAGATGCCGGGTTAGGCCTTGTTGGCCACCAGATTTGATTGAAGTTCCCTAGGAAGAACATAACTTTCGGGATTCTTCTTCCTTCCAGTGAATCCACATTATTCAAGCCGACCAATCTTCGCTCGATCGGTGATTATACAACACGCCCAAGTTGTTACCGCAATGGTCTACCGACCACAAATTCACTATTTGCCACATCATTTTGAAAATTTACCTTTTACCTTATATGTTTGATGCCGGATTCTGATAAGTCGCCGATCAGTGCAGCGAGACACCTCGTTTGTGGAGGATGGAGATAATTTTTATTGGTTTCTGTTTGTCGTGTTTCCTATTGCCGACGGCAGAAAATCGTTCCCGTCATCAAATTTCTAATACTGTCTTATTTTCCTAGTAGCCCTGATCAGGCTATTGCATTCACCTTTCTTCACCCGTGCGGGGTACACCTTGCCGCCGGTTGATTTTCTGGTTGCGCTTCTTCGGTGATTGTCGACTATTGAATTGACAAACTAATGGGATTGTGTCGTTCCCTTCTGTGATTGATCCTTCATACAGTCGTCTTCTCCTCACCGTGCCATTGATCACCTTAACTCAACTACTAAATACGGGGGATCGCCATTGATCTGCTCACTGGTGACATCAAAGGAACTTCATTCTCAACGGGTGACATTGGCTTTGTACGAAATCTGTTGGTCCAACCCAAGCAACATGTCACTTCTTCCTATCCCTTAATTTAACAGCATTGGTTGCATCTTTCAGTGCCAGTCTCTAGATTGATCATCGCCTTCGAGTAAATTTAATCGTGAATTTAGGAATAGCCACCTTATTTGTGTTAGAGAATTTCTTTGGCGGTATCGGGTCAGTTCGTTCATGATGACAGCGTGGACCTCAGTGGACGAAGATCGTCCCCCACCACATCGACCCTTCGGGTCGATCATGCGGGTCATTGGGAGCTCGATCATGTCAAACCCATCACGTGTCATCCAATTGAACTGCATCTCGTGTCATTCAACGATTTCCCCACTTACTCGTTATTTCTTTAAATTACGCATCATTTCGCATCTGCATTTTGTGATTGATCGATCATTGTGTAACATGATTTGATTGTTCTCGACAATCGTGTTACATCAAATTGGTATCAGAGCCGATCATGCTAACCTTTGTGCTTAGCACCGTCGGTCCTAGATTAAAAAAAACTTACATTTTTGCACATCTTGCACACATTCATTTCTTGAAATTCATTGCACGTGCATTCATACATTGCATATTACTCATCATTGCATCATCCTAGATAGGAAACCCTAGAGAATGAGATAACTGGCCATAGGATGGTTCAAACGCGCGGCCAATTATGGTTTGCCATGGATGGTGTATCACACTACGAGGATCTACTGTTCAATCCTGAATTTTCAGATCTTCTCGACGAAGATCCCATCTTAACACTACCTCAGGCCGCTTCAACGTACGTCATCGAAGCTGAGTCATCTACTTGCGCTTGTAGGGAGTCCTCACCTAGGCCCTACTCACACTAGCGAGCCGCTAATGACGACGGCCCGCCACGATCCGAAGACTTAGGGCAAACGATAGTGCCCACGGCGCCAACACCGACGCTGAATACTCACTACTCGTTGGCACGATCCAGCGACGTCGGCCAGCCTGAGATAGCGCGGAGTCCCAGCCACCTTCCAACGTGCCGCGTCAACTGTACGAGCCACCGACATGCCCTTATCAGCCACGTCAGATGCCATGGGGACAACAACAACAACGACAACCTTCGACCGGCCATTATCGTCCTCTACGACACAACGAAGACCGATACTACTATCAGGATCAACCGCAACACTACCTGGAGATGTGGTTTTTGTCCCTACAAGAGGCATCCGCCACGGCCGAGTATCGGCCATAAGGACCACGTCAGGATTACCAGGGCAACCTGACGAGTCGGCCCTGGCTCAGTACCTTTCGCGTGCTAACTATGTATCTTCATACACGCATGGCCATCCTCCGACAAGAGAGAGCCCTGTTACCCACCGGTGCCTCAAACGAACCTGGCACCGTACGGATCTGCGTCGACCCATGCACCTTCGTATGGCCCCCAGGGCCACCACGTGGCACCTAGTGTGCCCGCAATGACGATACAGCTGACTTATGCCTCGACGCCAACCTATGCCCCGGCACTGACCTACGTGGCGACGCCAACCTACGCGTCGCCGCCAACCTATGCACCACGTGAGCCCTATGCTACCCCAGCACCACCCGCTGCACCGGTGGCTGCTCCCGCAACCTACATACCGTACGCAACCTCCACCCAGAACGAACAATATACACAACATGCGCCACCGGCCCCGAGGACCATCGATGTGCCACCAGGACCTCCTACACCACATAATTATCGTCCGGTCCAGCATATCCCAGCTCTCGCCCCAACATTAGAACCCCTAGATCCGTACAGACCATAGGACATTTATCGACATCAGCATGTCGTCACTATGCCGATGATGATAGAGACCGCAGACGGGAGGCCCATCGAGCCATGTATCAAAAGAGTGTTCGAATCAAAGTTCCTGTCTACGAGGGCATGCGGAATTTGAAGGATTACACAAACTTGAGATCTAGAGAGTTACTTCCAGTGGTACGACATGGACAGCAACCTTTGCGTCGCATATGCCGAGGCCAAGCTTGGAGGCCAAGCCAAGATATTCTAGAAGAACGAGAAGGATGCTGCAAGATGATGAGGAGATCCACCCGTCACTTGGGAAGTCATGTCGAGAAAGCTTAAGGATAAATATATCCCTAAGCTCTACATGACACGTCTCCTCCTAAAGTGGATGGATCTCAAGTTGGGTAGACGTAAGGTTAGTGATTACATTGAGGACTTCGAAGAGTACCATATGCGCTGCCACTTCGTCGATAGCCCTCGTGTCTAGATTTCACTCTTCATGCACGGACTTTGTCCAGAGCTAGGAGCTTAGGTGTTGAAACAGAATCCAACATCAGTAGATCAAGAATATAGCATCGTGGAGAGCAATGAGTTCTCCATCGAGGATATGCCTTCGGCGACGGCTACGATGACACATACCCCCTTCATCACCACAGCTCAGACTGCGAGGTCAACATTGACTTCTGGATTATCGAGAGTGGCTCCACCCCCCACTAAGAGCACCGCTCCTCCACAGACGACGGTTACCACAATCCCAACTGCCTGGTCTGTCATCTTGACTACTCGTGATCTGACAACGAGCTGCGACCAATTATAGTGTTTTAAGTGCAAGGGATTTGGACACCGACGGTCTGATTGCCCATCCCTACTTTTTATGGACGTTAGTGGGAATCCGTTCGAACCACCGCCCGAGGATGACGTAGAGGTAGATGTCTATCCAGGCGAGTGCCCCAAAGACAAGACCTATGAAGAACCATTAGGGTATATCCAAATTATCCCTGCAATTCCCGCGTCTGTTTCACATGTAGTGAACTTTGGAATTCAGCATACTACTACGTATCAAGACGTCTCTAGAGCACCGAGACCTGCGACAATTGCATCCCCAGCACCACCAGCTAGGACTTCGTTGATGTCAGCACCAACACCGCAATTGCCCCACACTCGACCACCGTCAGTGCCGCCCAGTGTTACACCAACACAAACTCCTACTCCGGCGATCATCTTACCGCACCACGGGCATAGTCGGTGTCTCACTCCGACGAACTTGTGCAGCGCACGGCGATCTTTTACGTCTATGTGAAGATCAATGGGCGTACGTGCAAGTTGATTATCGATAGTGGGAGCTGCATCAATGCAGTCTCCGAAGATACCGCGTCCAAGCTTGGCCTTACTTTGACGCCACACCCTACTCCTTATTGCGTATCATGGATTGACGCTTCGACCCTTCTAGTACGATCTCAGTGCCACCTGCAGTTGAAGATGAACACCTATGACGAATGGGTGTGCGACGTCCTGCCTATGAAGATTGGCAATATTATAGTGGGACGTCCCTGGTTGTTCGACAACGAAGTCCAACTGTCAGGCAGAGTGAACACATGTTCATTTATGTATACTGGACTTAGATTGATATGGTACCGAGAAGTACATGCACCTACTCAGCTAGCCCCAATCGTACAAACACCGGCTCCCAAGCCGAAGACACCGTTGATCACCAATAGAGGTATATTCTGACGAGAGCTTGATCAAGAACGAGAAGAATTACTCGTATGTTTTGCTCTCGCGTGAGAAGTTCCTTCGGAGGAACCATCACAGATGCCCGACGTACCAGAGGCGCCTGAGCTGGCTGAGCTCATGGCCAATTTTGGGGATGTTTTCCCTAAAGAACTCCCCGACGAGCTCCCACCAATGCATAGCATACATCACACCATTGATCTCGTTCCTGCATCTTCGCTTCCAAACTTAGCGCATTACTCGATGGACCCGGTAAAATACAAGGAATTGTATCGCCAGGTAAAGGAGCTCCTAGCTAAGGGCTTCATACGAGAGAGCCTCAATCTGTGTGTCGTCCCTGCACTACCCACGCCAAAGAAAGACGGGACGTGGCATATGTGTTGCAATTCCTACGTCATTAACATGATAACTATGAAGTACCATTTTTCCATTCCCAGAGTGCATGATCTATTCTATAAGCTGGTCGGAGCGAGCATCTTTTTGAAAATTGATTTACGTAGTGGATACCACCAGGTCTGCATCGACCAAGAGACAAGTAGAAGACAACCTTCAAGATTAAAGATGGCGTTTTTTAGTGGAATGTTATGCCATTTGGGCTCCCCAACGCCCCGAGCATATTCCAACATTTGATGAATGAGGTCTTATGCTCATTCATCGATAGGTTTGTTGTCGTATATTTTGATGTTATATTGATATTTGGTGGGTCTCGTGAAGACCACCAACGACACCTTCGAGAGGTGTGTGCCGCGCTTCAAAAAGAGAAGCTCTATGCCCACCGAAAGAAATGTAGTTTCTTCATGGCCGAGGTTTCCTTCCTCGGCTTCATCATATCTACTCATGGCGTTTCTGTAGATTCGGCCAAGATCAAGGCCATCACGTCATGGCTTAAGCCCAAGGACGTTCATGACGTACGCAGCTTCATGGGCTTGGCAACTTTCTACCAGAGATTTGTTCCAGATTTAGCGTTGTTACCGCCATTATCATCGACCTTATTGGACTCGATAAGTTCAAGTGGACAAAAGCGGCCGACAAGGCTTTCTAAGAGATCAAGCGTCGAATGACCAACATACCCATACTACGACTCCCCAACTTCAACAAAGTGTTTGAAGTCACTAGCAACGACTCAGGCGTAGGTATTGGCGGCGTCCTTAGCCATGACAGACACTTGGTTGAATACTTCAGCGAAACTATACAAGGCGTCAATACGATAACTACAATCGTGAATTTTATGCCTTAGTCCAGTCGCTTCGACGATGTAAGAAAGTGTCCTCCGAGACAAGCATGACCAGAAGAAGGTCAGTGATCGGCACGCCCGGTGGATTGCTTACGTTTAGGAATACACGTTCGTGATACGGCACAAGAAAGGGAAGGACACCGCCATAGCCGATGCTCTCAGCCGGAGACCAGTCGTTCTATACGTGGTGAAAACCCAAGTTTTGGGATTTGATCAAATCCCATGAGACTACGACGACGGTCCTGACTTCGGGAAGATTAGACATGGTGTTAGTGATGGGCCGAAGTCTGAATACTGAGATTATTACATCTCCGATGGCTACCTCTTCCACGGAAAGAGGTTATGCATACCTCGTACATCGCTACGAGATTTCCTTATCTGGGAGACACACGCAGCTGGTCTGAGCAGACAATTCGGTGTCAACAAGACCATCCAATCACTAGAATATTGGTTCTACTAGCTGTCGATGAAGAGAGACGTCGGGAAAATTGTCTCCTGTTGCTTGATTTTCTCGTAGGCCAAGATGACGAGGCAGAACGCTGGGCTCTATATGCCCTTACCCGTACCGACGTGTCCATGGGATGACGTTAGTGTCGACTTTGTTCTCGACCTACTAAAGACAGCCCAATGACATGACTCTATAATGGTCGTAGTCGATTGATTCTCCAAAATGGCACACTTTATATCGTGCTCCAAGAACACCGATGCATTGCGTGTAGTACGCTTATTGACAATTTTTGACGAGATTGTCCGCTTGAATGGAGTACCATAGTCGATCGCGCGGATTGCGACGTGTGATTCACTAGCTATTTCTGGAAGACCTTGTGGGGCTTGATGGGGATGAGGCTTAAATTTTCCACAGTCTATCGCCCGCAAACGGATGGGAAGACTGAAGTAGTGAATCATAGCCTAGGAAATGCACTTCGCTCGATCGTCGGAGAAAATCTCGCCGCTTGGGATCGTGTCCTGCCCCGTGCTAAATTTGCATTTAATTCTTCGGTGAACCGTACTACCGGTCGCACTCCATTTGAGATCGTTTATCGCCAAATACATCGTAAGCCTCTAGACCTTGCCCTCGTAGATGAACATTCTAGAACACGAGGTGTAGCTTCGCACCTCGCGTGTTGGAGACTCGACCTATCGAATGGGTTAAATCAATCTGATATTAATTAATCTATTGATGATATAATTAATTAATTTGGAAGGCCAATAAAGTTTATTGGGCCTCTAGAGTCGTTAACTAGATTAATACATGGGCCTAGAGAGTCACACACAAATGGTCTTTTGGATGTCGGAAGATAAACTTAAGTTTTGGGAGTTTTTATGAAAAATACCCACTTAGTATAAATAAGAGAAGGCCCTGAATGAAATTCACCCATGACAGAATTGTTCAGGGGCTTTTCCCCTTCTTCTCACATCTCCCCACACCCCCTCTCCATCCCCGATGTGATCAAGACGACATAACGACTACGATGGAGATTGAACATGGCTCGTCAATGAGGAAGAGATTCGACGTGCCAAGGATCACGTGGATACGTCTAGAGGCTGCACACTTGAGCAGCTTGACTCGTCTCTCTCTGGGATCCAAGAAATCACAGATGCGATCCGTACAAAGGTACTTCATTCAATGATTTTATCGATGCCGTTTTGATTCCGTTCAAGTCTTCCGTTGTGGAATGTTTCCATTTGTTCATCCAGATCTAGGCCTCTAGAACCCAATGGCCTTGACACTCCCCGCGCCACCAACAGCCGCGCTGACACCATTGTGCGCGATCTATGTAGGTGCCACCGTGTTCGGCTCCCCAAACTGCGCGTTGTGCGCCTAGCACTACTCGCGGGAGCGCCACGCGTCCCACAATCACGTATGGTATTTTACATATGGTATCTCGGCGCTCTCTGTGCGCCAATGTATTAGTCCCTTGGCAGAAGTCTCTTGCCCCGTGTCCCGCGCACGTAGTGAATGTGGCATGCGCACGCCATCCCCACAATGCACATGCGCGCCCTTGTGTTTCCTACGCGCAATTCCCGTGCCTCTAAATTTATTGATATTTTATTATTAATGACATTGTTTGGGAATTATCCATACATTTCCTGATGTTAACATGTTTCATGTTGGCAGATATATCAATAAATGTGATGTTCAATGGAGATTAAAGGGAAGTATCATAGAGCTGTAACTATGAGAAATGTCCATGTCATATTGTAAAACATGAGCAAAGTTTAAGAAAGAACAATAAAGATTTTGGAGTTTCCTAGTTCCATATTTTTTGATGGCCTCAATGAAAAAACAACTTTACTAATCACCAATAAGATCTAACACGCTCATAGACTCTACCTATTGATTTTTTTCACTCTTGGTCAATCTACTTGGGGACTTATCAACTGATAGACCAACTCAGCAAAGGAAATCTTTGAACACGATCTTCGATGTTCTGATTACTCAAATGTAACATAAACCAGCCAATTTGGGCTTATCCTCAAAACCTATACGGCACCACTTTGAACATTCAAGTGCACATGATACACGAATTATTCAAAGAAAAAAAAACCAAAAACTTTGAATTATATAATCAGATATCCCCAAACCCAAGAGTACCCCACTTACATTGAAGTGTGTATGGAATATACATTACACAAGAAAATTTAAAAAGCCAATCCCAAACCCTAGACTACCCCACTTACAATCAGTGCAAATGGTATAAAAATTAATCAAGTAATTTTTTTTTTGATAAAGCCAATCACTTTAAAGTAAATAATTAGATAATCCCCTTGAAATGAATGTAAGATTATTTTTCATGTGATGATGTAACTGACTTCCTTTAGAAGCAAACTCTTCATGCCACTGCATAGTGCCACGTCAGCACTTGAGAGCTCCTGAATCGCGCCACGATACCCCTTCACCGACTTCTTGTTTTGCATTTTTGCACTTTCACCCCCCAAAAAACCCAACTATTTCTCGAAAGCCTTGTCGAGGCACAATGTCCGAATGATGACGAAAGCCGTCACCGTCATCCCGCCATCAGTGTCGGAGACGGACGACGGATAAGGCCTGAGACGAACGGCACAGAGCGAAACGGGACGTGAAGACCACGGTTAACGCGAAATTCGTCCAGTTCCGATTGACACGGGCATAAAAGCAAATTTAAGGATTTAGAGGTGAAAACGAGAAGAACGAATATTTTCAAATTATAAAAGGAATCCGTGCTAGTTCTTCTGTTCAGAGAGGGGGCAGCGAAGGCAGGAGGAGATGGCGAAGGAGACGATCCGACGGAGATCGTCGATCGAGATTGAAGCTTTTCAGCCATTTCTATCGTAATCTCCACTCTCGATCGTCTGTTTTTCTTGATTTCTGCCGCGATTGCGATTTCAACGAGCTTTCGATCACGCGCTGCGGTTGATTCTGCAACTCTCGCGCCCTTTCGCCACGGAAACCCTAGAAAAAGGCGAAGTTTCGGGGTATGGATCCTTCTATGCTCGATTATGGACGGTCTATGCGCGGGGAGCAACCTTCGGGGCTATCCAGACCGAGATTGGTTAAGGTCAGACGGCATTTGCAGTCTCCCAGGGTGAGGCCTGGTGGAAGTTCTTCTAGCAAGGTATCTTCGGAGAATAATTGGTGGAGTTCTCAGGAAAATGAATCGTTTTCTGGGGTCGAAATCCCTGTGAAGGGGGGTATTTACTCCTCTAGTGTGGGCCAAAATCCTCGGGGTTTTGGACCTGGCGACTCGTTTTTGAAGAAAGATTGTTCATCTCAAGGAACAGAGTCTTCTTCTGGGATTAGTCCGAATGTTTTTGTTTTCGGGGGGAGTTCTGCGCAGAAAAATTCTGATCAATGGGGAAAGGGTGGGTCTGCGAGTATTGCTGCTGAGAAACTACCCGAGAGGTTCCAGAAGATGAACGTCAAATACCCTGATACTGCGGATAAAAGTCAGAGATCTGTGGGTGGGGATCATAAGTTTGGTTCTTTCGGTGATAGTTCAGTGGGGATTTCTGGTTCCTTTGGTGAAAATATTCAGGCAAATCAATCCTTCATCTTTAGAAGCGGCTCAACAGAGAGAGTAGATTCTGGTATTAGCTCAGAAGATAAGCTTCCTTCATATTTAAGGCAGCTGAATCTAAAGGATTTTCCTTCAGAAACCATGCCGGGGGATGTAAAGAACACCAAGGACAGGTTTTCAACGGCAGGAAATCATAATCCGAGAGTAAATACTACCCCAAAAGCATCTATGTTTGAATTTCAAGGAAAGGCAAAGCATTCTCATCATGAAGATCAGGCGGCTTCCGTGCTTCCTGAAGAAATGAGGAAGCTGAAGATCGAGGTGCCCTGTAATTGCTCTCGTGAGGAAGAAAATAAAGCCTTTACTTTCACCTTTGGGAGTAGTAAAGGAGCCGGTCTTCATAATGCAAATGGGCATAATCGGTCTGAGGGGATCAATTCTGTGAATTTTCATAAGGGTGGTGTGGATATACCTGAAAGTGGTAAGAATGATTGCAAGTTCAGGAATGAAAATGGTTTTGGATTTTCAAATACCTCTGATGGGTCTGATGATAATGTCAAAAAACTACCGGAGGAAATTCAAAAAATGAAGATTGCAGACCCTACGACTTCTGGTGGCATGGATTTTGACTTTTTGGCTAGAAAAGGTGCTAGTGGATCATTTTCTGAAGAAAATCTGACGGAAGCTTCCACGTTTGAGGAAACCAAGACTGTAGAGGCAGTGAATTCTCATGAAAATGCACGGCATCATCTCCGTCCAAGTAAAGGCGAAGGTATTTCCATTAATAAAAACGATTTTGCATTTGGAAACTCTTCTGAGAATAGCTTTATTCCTAATCAGAGAGATAGTGATTGTTTCAATGGAAGTTTTTCTGGAACGCTTCCGGAAGAGATTCAAAAACTCAAGATTACAGAACCCAGCGATGATAAAATGTCAAAGAAAACAAGTTCAGGGTTTTCCTTTAGTTCTTTCAAAGGTGCTTCTGGTTCATCGATTAATGAAAACCCTGGAGGGGTATTTGTGTTTGGAGACAAATCCGAACGCTCTGATCCTTTTGTTTCTGCTGCTGGTTCTTCCAATGGAGCTTCTTTTTCGGATCGTGGGACTTCTTCTAGTGAGCCAATACCGTGCGGTAGTTTCTCTACTGATGCAAGTGACAATAATAATCCATCAAAAACCGATGCTAGTGATTATGTCTCAGCAAACAGCTCTTTCTCTTCCGAAGGCAGAAATTGTTCCTGCGCCCAATCTGATGAGAATCATTCATCGAATGGGTTTTTTGTCTTTGGAAGCAAAACAAAGGAAAGCAAAGACCCTAGTATAGACAGATATGAGGAAACCCCAGATGAGCTACTGGGGTTTGATTTTAGGTTTTCTGAAGCAGGAGTCTCTGGACGTAATCCTAGTTACACTAAGCCATCTATTTTTGACAAAAAATCCTTCTCCCAGAATGAAGAATCGTCTGATCCTCTTGTTAATTTGGGCAACCCAATCAGAGAGCAAACAGCGTCATCGTTTTGCCCTGTCTTTCAGACAGCGGTTCATGATTCAGTTTTCCCTGGGTTTACCACAAAGAAGGATGACGGCCATTTGGTGTTTTCTTCATCAACATCTTTCCTAGGTGGGAGAGTTAATGTGAAGAAAGAAGCTAGTAGTCACGTACAAGCTCGAAAAAGGAGGGGAAGACTGAAGGAAACTTCCAGGGAGAAGAGTTCAGAAAGGAAACCTGAGTTGGATGCTCATGGTGGCTGTTCGCCCATGGATTTTTCTCCGTGCCATGTTGAGGGTTCGTCACATGAAGAGCATTCCAGAGATTCAAGCCGTCCATTAAATAGCAGAAATAATTCATATTCTTCCAATGACCTGGCTGATGAGGTGGCAAGGGTCTCGAGCTTAGAATTTTTGAAAGAAGGATTCGGTGATTCCGGTTTCAGCTTTACTGCTTCATCGTCTGCCCAAGCTCCCTCTTCATCTTCAACTCATGGTCACAGGAGAAAATTCAGGGCAAAAGCCAGAGGGAATGACTCAGTCTCCAACTTAGATCCGAATGCTAACTTATTCACGTATTCAAACTTTGAGGGAAAAAAGGTCCACACAGAAGTGCCAACATCAATGCAGAGACAAGAACATGAGTCAAACAGGACACCTATGGTCAAGGGGGGTGTTTCGTCATCGGCTTCTGCGGCTACTGCTCAGGAAGCTTGCGAGAAATGGCGGCTTAGGTAACCCTATGTTTGCATTTCTCCCTCTATTTTATCAAAAAATTTAGCCTCATTTCCGTGGTAATTTTGTTTCTTACCATCCAGTTCTCATTTTTTTTCACGACCAGGGGAAACCAGGCTTATGCTAATGGAGATTTGAGCAAGGCCGAGGAGTACTACACACGGGGGGTAAAATTGGCAGCCCCTCATGAAAATTCTGTAGCCTGCAAGAGGACCTTAATGCTTTGCTATAGCAACCGGGCTGCTGCCCGAATGTCTAATGGGAGAGTTAGAGGAGCGCTTTCTGATTGTGTGATGGCTACAGAAATTGATCCTGGTTTCCTAAGGGCTCAGCTTCGCACTGCAAGGTTAGCTTCTTGATAAGATTGATAGGCTTCCATTTGTTTCTATGATTATAACTCAGTGCCTGGCTCTGCTGGATTTTTGTTTCACTTTTATGAAAGATTGTGGTTAGAAAAAAGTGTGAACTTAGTTGATTAGATAAATCATTGATTTTATCATGCGTGCAATCCAATGCAGGCATGGACTTCACATATTTGTTTGCAGTTGAGTTCTAATTATTGACGTATATTTGCCTGAAAAATCAGTTGGGAATTGTCATTAGACATGGTTGTTCTGTTCTGTTCGTTTGAAACAAACAAAAAATTCGCACAAAAGAACCGCACAGGCCTTGTTCTTTATTCTGTTCTTTTTTTTTTAAACGAACAAAATTCGCACATTCACACAAATTCGCACATTCGCACAAAACTAGAACAAAATTCGCACAAAGCAAACAGAAGAACTGCACACGGTTCTGTGCGATGTTCTGTTTGAATTTGTTTTTGTTCTGTTCGGAAAACTGTACAGAACGAACAATTCGCACAAATTCGCACAAAAAGAACAGAACGACCACGTCTTATTTGTCATCGGCAAGAAAAATTGACGAAAATCAAGAAACTTGATTATCTTGGTTGAGTGTTCACAAGGCCTGTTTCTGCAAATTAAAATTCTTTTATTGAATATTGCCTGCCAATACGCGCCCCAATCTTGCTGTTCTCATAGTAACAACCCCTGAAGTTCTGTGACCATTTATTGGGAACTGAATATTCCTTTTTGCTTTATTGGTTGGAAGCATCACTTCATGAGACTTGAACATTCTTTTGACCATCATGACCTTGATTTCAAAGTGTGAGTTGAGCGCTGGATCAAAGAAGAAGATAAATGACTGGGAAAGATCAAAATGATTCATTTTAATATTCCAAATGCCATAGATATATACAGGAGAGTATTGGGCTGGATTAGTCACAACCCAATATACAATGTCAGAAATGACCGCTAGTATAGGGTCACATTGGGTAGCACGTGAGACTCACATGCTACACAAATCTCCAGAACACAAAATTTATCTAGTTTTCAATGTATGGCAAACTATATGCATGATCTGGTTAAAATATCTGCCAAGTTCTCGATGAGAGAAAACAAGAGAAGAAGAAGAACCATTAGGGCAATGAGAAAGACAACCAAAAAAAGGATATTTTTCATTACTTCTTTTACGACATTATATACAGGAACCGTAATGACGGCTAGTTGGGCATATCACGTGCAGTGTATCATGTGATACGCTATAACAATATCAACCCTATTCTCATGCTTTTTCTTAGGATCGTAGATTCTTACTCCTAGTTCTTAACAAGGGAGATTGAGGGAAGAGCGAGAGAAAAGTAGACGTAAGAATTTGAGATTAAGAATAGGGTAGAAAAGAAAGAGGAAACAGGATCAATGACTAGGTTGAAGGATACTGATTGAGATCTTGGTATAGATATATGTGGAGGGTTCTTAGTGGGGGAGGTAGAGACAGATAAAGTAGAAGATAGAAGAAATCCAATGATGACAGGAAGATAGAGGAACATATTGTGAAGGAAGAAGAAGAGGAGGGCCTTATTGGGATGGAGGACGCTGAGGTGGATGGGGGCGGAGGAGGAGTGGCAGAGTGGGCATCTCTGGTGGGGTAGAGATCTGACCGAGTGGACATCGCTGGGGTTAGATAGTAGTTACCAAAGGGAAATACCGAATTCTAACTTCATATGCTGCCCTCCAATGAAGAGGGATACATGTTTAAAGTGAATTGCAAAGATTAAAATGCCCCTGGAATCAGAAAAGGCTGTTGACCTTTTTGCCTTGTGTTTGCCGTCCCAAGCCCGATATCAGATGACAATATGGGAATGGATGCTCAACAGGATTATGGAAATGGGCTATCCGATATCTGTTTATACTGATATCTGGATACTGGATGATGATATTGGATATCGGTTGCAACAATATGATATCCGATACCATTATCCGTCCTGATACCAGCATCTGTCTTTTTCTCAAGGGTTGGATGACAATATCAGATATTGATGTTCAGTTATTGGTTTTTTCGATACCTGTCATGTGAATAGAATTTATTTTAAATAATTTATAATGCAAATCTAAGCTTTGGGAGCTTTTTAAATGGTATGCTTGAGCATTTCTAAATTTTCTGAAAGGTTGTACAATTAAAATTTCACAAGATTTTTGTTGTACTTAGTCTAGCGCAGTTCAAAGTGGGCCAGTCTTAACTAAATGCCGAGCCCAATATAGGCCAATCCTTCATTTAGCAGTTCCCATATGGTAGAGCTTAGGGTTTATTTCAACTCAGATATGTTCAGAGGTATTTATACTATTCTAAACTTAATATTTTTCCGTATGGGACATTATGTTGCTTTTTAAGTCAATATCCGGATACCGATTTTCGGTATGGGCTTTGAGATCCGATATCGGATATCAGATTCAGTATCTGGTACAGGCATCTGCCATGTCAGGAGGCAGACAATATCTGTTCTGATATCTGTTATCTGATGGATATTCGATATCAGTCAGATATTTGATATCCGGTATCTGAAAGCTGCCCCCATTTAGTACGGATATCAGATATCGGTTGCCCGAAATTGGACGGGCGAACACATTTGTGCCCAACTCGAGTGCGCACTCTTGCTCAGATCATAACTCCAAATGATCAAATCCTCTCGCCCTTAGTCAGATTCTATTTATACTTGTATTTGTCCGGTACTCTTGTAATAAATATTAATTCACTTTTCCTGTCGTTGGGGTCCAATCACTTAATGACCCTGCCTTTGTCTGTTTTCTTATGGCTTCTTTTTATTTGTGATTTCCTTAAATTCTTTCTATTTTGAAATTTATAATATGATCTATCCATGTCACTCTCTACAGTCGTCTAAAATTTGATGAAGAATTTATAGCCATCTTCCCGGTATTTCTAATCCTCGATGTTTGCTATGTTATTTTCATCTGTTATATAAATTTAGTATAGCTATGTTATTTTCATTTATTATAGCTATGTTAGCTATAATATAATTTATATGTTATTCATGTAGAAATTCTCTAGTATTTCAACGGACTGGATTTCTGAAAATATCTTGGTTTGATTTCTTTTCGTCTCAGTTGTCATCTGCTTCTTGGGGAAACTGAAGATGCATGCAATCGCTTCAAAAGGTGTTTGGATGGAGGACGTGGTTCGTCTCCAGATCAGAAATTTGTTTTTGAAGCTTCTGATGGTCTACAGAAAGTCAAGGTATGTGTGCTTATCGTATGAAGCTTTTAAAATGTCTTCTAGTGCCTCTGTTGTGATGTCTGACGAACCTCATAAATAATAGCATGATGGATTATTTGGGTATGTTTCAATAACTTGAAAGATCCTCTTAAGAATTTATTTATCGGTTTGAAAGATTTTTTTCGGCATCCTATTTATGTTATATGTGTAGAATGCAGGAGAATTACTTTCTCTTGAACTCAATAAATATCCTTTTGTATTCTGCTGAATGTTTTTTGCTCAGTGTATGCTTAAGAGTTTGGGCATTACTCTCTTACATTTTATGTGTTGTAAAATGTTAGTTATCCTTTGTTTGCCTATTTTCACAATTTTATTATGCTATCCGGTCTTTATTTAGTTTTTTCTTGTTGCCATTCTTGAAATGGAAATCCACGAGTCGTGGAATTTGGTTATTCAAATAGAATTCCCGTTTTACATTTTGATCTCCTAGATGTTCCGAGTAAAATGAAGATTTGGCACGATGACAACTTATGAACTTGTGTACATTTAGTGTCGCAATAATTTCACATGTTATTAGCTTCGTGTATATATCTACGGACATTTGCTTATTTTCCTTCGAACAACACAATATTTGTCATCATCATGAATGATAACATAACATATTTGCTTATGGTTTGTTAAAATGTGTTATTAATCATTCACGGTTAAAGATGGTACATTTGGAATCCATTTGAGAGTCGCAATAATTTCACATGTTATTAGCATCGTGTATATATCTGTGAAGAATGCAGAGAATTCTGCCTTTGGGAACAGATAGGACAAATGAGGCCTTTTTGAGACAAATGAGAAAGATGCAGACGAAGTTTATTGAGATTTTTGATACAGAGAAAAAGGGAAAAACTCACATATAAACAGGTTGGGAAAGATTTTCCTTTATAGGCTAAGTCCTTTCTCAAGATAGCCGTTGGGGGCAACGGTCATATAGCCGTTGCCCCAACGGCTATTTTAAGGGGCAAAAAGGTCATTCTTTGGGGAGCGATAGAAAAAGAAAGAAAAAGAAGGAAAAGAGAAAGGAAAAAGGAAGAGAAAGTAGGAGAGAGATAGGTGGGCCATTTATAACTCATGGCCCACCTTTTTACATGTGTGTCAAAATAGAAAAGGATGAAATTAGATGTTTAACACTCCCCCTCAAGTTGGGCATAGATGTTAATCATGCCCAACTTGGACGCCAAATCTTGAAACTGTCTTCCTGGTAGTCCTTTGGTCAGAATGTCAGCCACCTGTTGCGGTGATGGTATGTATTCTGGACTGATGAGTCCAGAATTAATCTTCTCTTTGATGTAGTGTCTGTCAATTCTTGCATGCTTCGTACGATCATGATGCACGGGGTTCTTGGCCATAGCAATAGCTGATTGACTGTCAGAATATAAGATGATTGGCTTTGGAGGAATGAGTTTTAAATCAGTTAGAATATCGTTAAGCCACATTCCTTCGCAAACACCTTTCTTTAAAGCCCTGAGTTCTGCTTCAGCACTCGATATTGAGACTTCCCGCTGCTTCTTGCTACGCCAGGTGATTAAATTTCTTCCCAAAAAACTGCAGTATCCAGATGTAGATCGACTATCATCCAGAGAGCTTGCATAATCTGAATCGGTGAAGATTTTAACCGTAGGGTCTCCCCTGCCTGAAATAGAAGACCCTTCCCAATTGTCCTTTCAAATAGGAGAGAATACGGTCAGCTGCTGTCTGATGAGACTGTCGTGGATCTGACATATACTGACTTAAAGAGTTCACAGCAAAGGATATATCTGGTCTTGTGTGGTTTAGATAGAGTAATCTGCCAATCAATCTCTGAAATGATGTCTTATCGATGGGGTCGCCCTTGTCGCTCTGCTTGGCTTGAAGTTTGACATTTGTATCCACTGGAGTGCTTACTGGCTTACAATCCAATTTACCTGTATCCTTGAGTAGATCCAGGACGCATTTGTGTTGAGATAGGACAATGCCGATCCTGGAATAAGCTACTTCAATACCAAGAAAATAAGTGAGTTGACCTAAAGATTTAATATCAAAGTTGCTGGTCAGATGACGTTTTAGATTTCCAATTTCCTTGATATCATTGTCAGTAACGATAATATCATCAACATAGACGATTAAAATAGCCAGTTTGGAGTCTTGGCCATGTTTGAAGAATAGGGTATGATCACCCTCACTTTGTGAGTATCCAACTGATATGAGAGTAGATGAAAATTTCTCAAACCATGCTCTTGGGGATTGCTTTAATCCATACGGAGATTTCTTTGCGACACACATATGATGAGTTTTCATGCAATAGATAACCGGGAGGAGCCATATATACCTCTTCTTGCAGTTCTCCATGTAGGAATGCATTTTAACATCAAATTGCGAAGATCCCACTGATGCATGGCTGCAAGTGCAATTACTAATCTTACTGTATTCAGCTTGGCGACTGGAGCGAATGTCTCATGATAGTCTATTCCATAAGACTGGGTATATCCTCTGGCCACCAGTCGAGCTTTATACCTTGCAATAGAGCCATCTGAATTATATTTAATCATATATACCCATCTGCTACCAACCAATTTCTTTCCTTCTGGGAGTGGGCCCATATCCCATGTACCATTCTTCCTTAATGCCAACATTTCGTCATCCATAGCAGTTTTCCATTCGGCTTGAGACATAGCTTCTTGAACATTTCTTGGAATGACAGTGGTCAGTAGTACCTGAACAATCTTTCTGTAACCTGAGGACAGACGATCATAAGACACATAATTGCATATGGGATATAATTTCTTACTGCGGCATTCCGAGTACCCTTGCTGATGGCAATAGATCAACCTTGATTAGCTGGTGCCAAAGGTCTTCATGAGTATCTTCCTCGCTCTCCATCTGAGTAAACTCTTGTTCTCCATCTAACTCTGGATTGTCCTCAGCCGCTTCCGCCGATCCATAGCTGGAGAGGAATTTTCAGATGGATTAAATCCCAGATTTTCCGTGATCTAAATCTGTTCCTGTTTCATTTACTTCCAAATAACAGTCAGATCGATGTCCTCATTGTAGAACATGCTGTATTCATCAAACTTCACGTCTGCGGTAACAAATGTTTTCTTGGTAAGAGGATGGTAACACACATAACCTTTCTGAGTAGATGAATACCCCACAAAAATGCACTTGAAAGCTCTGGAGTCCAATTTTCCTGCAAAGTGGGAATAAACATATGCTACACACCCAAATACTTTAGCAACCAAATTTGTATGAAGAGATAATTCTGGGTGACTTGAGGCTAATAGATCAATCGGTGACAGTAATGACAGGGTTCTAGATGGAGTTCGGTTGATAAGATGTACAGCAGTAGCCACAGCATCACTCCAATAAGTCTTGGGGCAGTTTCCTTGAAATAATAGAGATCTGGCTGAAGACATAATGTGCCCAATCTTTCTTTCAGCAAGTCCATTTTGCTGAGGAGTGTTCACACATGAGGATTCATGGATAATTCCATGATCATTCATGTATTGATTAACTTCAGAACTGAAATACTCCCTTGCATTATCAGATCAAAGTATTCTAACCCTTTTCCCAAACTGGTTATTGATCAACTCGATGAATCTGATGATCACGGTTGGGACTTCTGATTTGTGTTTAAGCAGGTAGATCCAGGAATATCTTGAGTAATCATCCACAAAGATTATAAACCATCGGTGCTGCGATCTTCCTGTAGTAGAACAAGGACCCCAAACGTCACTATGAACCATATCGAGTGGAAATTTCTTCCTATGATCAGTTCTTGAAAAATGAGATCTTCTATGCTTGGCAAATTGACAAGACTCACAAACCAATCTTTGGATATCAATGTTTTTAAACAAATCAGGTACACTTGTTTCAGAAGATGAAAGGAAGGTGTCCAAGTCTCCTGTGCAGTAAGAGAATACTGTTTCTTGACTGAGTGTTGAGAACCATCTTCAGAGTCCTCTGTCCTTCTAGTCCGTCCACTCAGCAGGAGTCCCCTTGTCTTCTAGCAGATAAAGTCTTCTGGCCGGTTTCCTTTTCACACAAAAACAGTTAGATGAGTCAAATATAAATCTCCAACCTGTGTCGCCCACTAGTCGTTGTAGTGACAACAAGTTGGCTTTAAGTCCTGGTACATGAAGAGCACTTTGTAGTAATACATCTTTAATCTTTATTTTCCCAATTCCTGCCACTTTTAGAATCCCACCATTGGCAGTAAAGACAACATGATTATCATCGATTACTTTATATTCCTCAAAGCATGATTTATCAGGTGACATGTGATCTGTGGCTCCAGAATCTACTATCCATCCATGTGATTCTGGTTGAAGATTTTCATATGTAGTAAATGCAATACTTTTATATTCACCTGATTGGGCGAGAGACGGAGCTGAATTTCTTGAATACTTTCTCGACTTCTTCAGCTATGAGCTTTTGAATATCTCCTTCTTCTTTCTTTGGTGCTTCTCCCACTTGACTGCTGGAGGATGCAACGAGGCTTTATTCTTTGCTCCTGGGTTCCATAACCCTTTCTTTTGAGGTCTTCCTTCCATGCCAGCTTCCGCACTCCTTAATATGATGTCCTGGCTTGGTGCAGTAGGCGCAGACTACGGGTTCTGTGCCGTTGCTTCCTTAGACACGTGCTTAGACGATTTTTCTCTTGACTCTTCTTTTAGCGGCATGTGCTACTGAGACAGAGGGCTCAGTCGATAATTGTTGCTTTTGGCCTTCTGGCGGCTTGATCTTCTTTCTACAATCGGCACTTGTTGCCTCCGAGATCGCTTCTTCCAATGTAGGAATTTCTCCGATGGATTAGCTGGGATCGAGACTTTCATATTCAGAATTTAAGCCCATGAGGAAGGTAAGTGTTCTTACTTTAATCTCCTTTGCCAGTACTTGAGATTCTGAGTTGAGACTGGCCATGGCTGATCAATTTCCCTCCATATTGCCTTGAGTTGGGACGCATATGAAGCTACTGATAATTCCTTCTGCCGGATGAACTTTACTTGAAGAAGGAGGTCATACACCCTCCAATCGTTTTGCATTTCTGCACAGGATTTACGGATTTCCCTCCATATATCTGCAACAACATCCATTAGATAATACTGATTTCTTTGTTCTACCTCCATATTTCTCACCATCCAGTTGGTGATGTATGCTTCTTCTGCGCGCCAAAGCTTCAATCTGAGCCTATCGGTAGGTGGTGAATCATCAGTAAGATGGTCACCCATGAAGGCGGCGACCAGTGACCTTTCGGTCAATTTCATCCAACTATATCCGTTTGTACCATCATACTTAAGATCCAGATTTGGTATGACCAGTCTGTTCTTAGTATAATCATATATATGAAGCACTTCGTCTGCAGAGGATTCTTCTTCCGAGCTGTATGCAGAAGCTTTGGCCTGCTTGGAAACTTTCCTGGAAGCAGCCTTTTTTCCCATATGATGATAGAACTTGCTTGCAGACTTGTAGACTTGCAGACTATGGAGCTCCTTTCGTCAGGGAAGGTTGAATGAATCAACCTTGCTCTGATACCATGTGAAGAATGCAGAGAATTCTGCCTTTGGGAACAGATAGGACAAATGAGGCCTTTTTGAGACAAATGAGAAAGATGCAGACGAAGTTTATTGAGATTTTTGATACAGAGAAAAAGGGAAAAACTCACATATAAACAGGTTGGGAAAGACTTTCCTTTATAGGCTAAGTCCTTTCTCAAGATAGCCGTTGGGGGCAACGGTCATATAGCCGTTGCCCCAACGGCTATTTTGAGGGGCAAAAAGGTCATTCTTTGGGGAGCGATAGAAAAAAGAAAGAAAAAGAAGGAAAAGAGAAAGGAAAAAGGAAGAGAAAGTAGGAGAGAGATAGGTGGGCCATTTATAACTCATGGCCCACCTTTTTACATGTGTGTCAAAATAGAAAAGGATGAAATTAGATGTTTAACATTATCTATTGAACATTGGGTTCATCACTGATTTCTGGCGGTCTTCCTCTTTTCTTAAAAAATGGCATTATGTATAGTTTTTCTAATAAATTTTTTGGATCTATCTTTTTTTTAAGAATTATTTGCTCTGCATTACTAGTACTTCATATTTTGACTCTTTGGATATGACATATTTGGCAGCTAGTTGCAGATTGCATGGAGCGTGCTTCCTCTCTTCTACAGAAAGGAACGGCAAGTGATGCTACAGCTGCGCTACAAACACTCTCTGATGCACTTTTAATAAGCCCATACTCTGAAAGCCTAGTACAAATGAAGGCAGAGGCTCTTTTGATGGTCTGTAAATTAATTTTCTTTTCCCTTCATATTAATGGTTCTTCACATTTTTTTATTAGATTAATAACGAGGTAGATATCTTTTCATTCTTAACAGCTTCGTCGTTATAGTGACCTGATCCTGCTATTGGATGAGAGTTTGGAATCTGTGGAGAAGAATCGTCCTTTGCTCAGTCCTAGAAGTGAAGAAAAAGATGACAATCATTCTAGAAGTGTGGGGTCACGCGCCACGGTCTGGCGTGCATATCTGAAGTCCAGAGCCTTTTTTTATCTTGGAAAGCTCGATGAAGCTTTGGTGATTCTTAAGGACAGTACGATTGTGAAAGCTGTTGCTGACCGGTAGAGATTCATTTTTTTTCTATTCCATGTGCATTGCTTTTTTCTTGTCATCAATTTTTCTTGGACTTTATTTTTATGTCGGGCTTTTTTACTACAACGATATGGATACGTTTGTCCCTATTCCGTCACCATTTCTTTTTTATCGTTGTCTGATTTCATGCAATTATTTTTGGTTGTCTGACTCTTCAACTACGCCTTACATAGATCCATTAGTTGCGATTCCGTGAACAGTACTTTTTATTTGTACCAAATTTCTTGAGACTCCTGATATATATCCATTTGTCCCCATTACGTTGCCAGTTCTTGTGTCAAGTTAACCAAAATTTTATGAGACTTTATCTTGATGTCTGACTACACGAGTTATAGATCCATCTGTCCCTCTTCTATTGTGAGTTCTGTTTTCTAATTACCAGAAAATTTCTGAGCCTTTATTTTGATGTCAGAGTCTTTATCTGCCCCTGACAATCGGAGTTTAATTTGCAGGAAGAAATCGGATTCTTGGGAGTTGCTCTCTGCAATTGTGAGCGAACTACTTCGTCTTAAGGTTAAACTCTGGTCCATTAATCTAGTTGGACTCGCCTCCATCTAGTGATGTCATGTTTAATATCATTACATGTTGACTGTTTTGAGAGGAACCAGCCTGCCTGCTGTAGCGGGGTGTTTTTTTGTTTAACTATAAGACCTGGACGATTATCCCTACCATCGGTAGCTTACGAGTTCTACTATTTGTTTTTTCATTCAGGCTGTGTTGCAGTGGGTTAATATTGGTGTTTAGGCTCATCTAATTGTTGTTTCATTGATCACATTGTGTTCTGTAAGTAAATATTCGTGTTATACAGGAATCTTCCATGTTAGTGAAAAGCCAGGAGGTTTGATAATATAGTTGAATTATAAGTTTACAGTAGAAAAATATCTCAAACTTCGGTTGTGGCATGATGACTGTTATTTCTGTTTTATCAATGACATGAAACATGGAACATTTCTTTCAAAAAAAAATAAAAAAGGAACATTTTTACCATCTAGCCCGGGAAATTTGAATATGGCCTGCAGAAGGTGTTAGAAAGATTAAGTACCATATAAGTTCATAGATGCCTTTTACGCCACATTTTCAATCCAGGTCTGTTTACGGGTTCATTTTTTTCACTATTCTTCATGTTATGCACTGAATACATCTCCAGTTAAAGCCTTCAGAAACAGACGTGCATCCCTTGAGCAGGGATAATTCTACTATACTACGCTTATTCTTGTCAAAAAGAGAGGATAGAGGATTATGAAAGGAAAGGAGGTGGTCTGCAGAGAACGTAGAAACAATTAGTAGTCAACTTCAAAGTTTATCATGCTAAAATTCAACACTGCGTTGAAGAGATTTCATTTAGTTTTGTTTTCCTTATCATATTTTGAGTCTGAATGGATGAACGGCAAAGTGATCGTTTTTTTTTGTTTCATTCAATTATGTGTGTAAAAAGCAGAAAGCATCTGGTACCAGTACCCATGAAAAATATCAAAACTTATGAGGCTGTGCTGTCTTGCGGATTTTCTGAAAACATTGTCTTTGATCTTTGATCAAAGACAATTATCTTTGATCAAAAAATGATTTTTGATCAAATAAAAAATTATCTTTGATCTTTGTAGAAAAAATGATATTTGAAATTTATATATGGTTTTTGTAATTTAAACAAAATTTAAATTCTTTAATTTATTATTATCTCTCTTTTATTTAACTGCCATGGAGAAGTGTCTCACGATTGGCTTTTTCTTTTTTATGTTACCGTTCGTTAACATTTAAGGGGACTGTTCTGTTTTTACAGGAAGCTGGCAATGCGGCTTTCAAATCTGGGAAACATTCAGAGGCCGTCGAGCATTATACAGCAGCATTGAATTACAATATTGAATCACGGCCATTCACAGCGATATGCTTTTGTAATCGGGCTGCTGCTTATCAGGCGTTGGGCCAAATTACAGAAGCGATTTCAGATTGCAGTTTGGCAATCGCCCTTGATCCGGGGTATCCCAAAGTAATGTCATCATAACCAAAAATTTGCCATTTACCAGTAATAGTCTTATATTTTTCCTGATAAAATCTTGCATATTTATTCCTCCGTATTGGCTGAATCAGTTCTTGTGATCAGGCTAGCCATTTTATTTTCTGCTTTTAATTTCCTTATGATGGTATGGTTACATTTGTTTTTAGCTTTTGTTAACATTCACTATGCCTTTAGCTGATAGCAATGGTGCTACTTCTTGACTTAGACAATATATTTTTCTCCAACAGTTTTTTATCATTGTCTCCTGCGCAATACAAGCTGGATTGATGATAATTTTGCAGTAATAATTGGTTTTTAGCCATAATCTCTCCTATGCTTCACTTTGTAGCATCTTCCACTTATATTTTCTTTTGTGATGATGTTGTCACATTTATATATTTAGGTTTTAACCCTTGTCTCCCCTGCTCTTCACGGTGTTAATACAGGCAATTTCCAGAAGAGCAACCTTATACGAGATGATACGAGATTATGTCCAGTCCGCTAATGATCTTCGCAAACTAATTTCTCTTCTTGAGAAAAAGGAAAATAAGGGTGGCCGTGTCAGGCCTACAAACGATGTAAATGATCTACCATTAGCTCGCTTACGGCTCTCAAACGTCGAAGAGAAAACCAGAGAAGAAATCCGATTGGATTTGTACAAGATCTTGTATGTCTTTGCCAGAACATTTACTGTTCGCTTCAGTTTAATTTTTTTTCTCCTGATAATGGATTGTTCGGTTTACAGTTTAAATTTACTGTTTGCTTCAGTTTAATTTTATTTCCTGACCTTGTTGATAGGGTTCACAGACAATGATAAAATTGCCATCATTATCATCATCCTAGCCACAGGCAAGGGATGAGGATGAGGAAGAGTCATCAGTGCCCTAATCATCGGAAACAGTAAAACATAGAGAGAACAATAATGAATTATCATCTTCATTCATCCTCAATAGTGCATGAAAGACGATGCCAATGACAAAATCATTTTTGTCATGGTATTCTCGTTGAAGACGAAGGATGAGGATGATGATGATTTGTCATCATCTTCTTGTCCCTTTCTGCGGCGACATAAAACCATACTCATTGATTAGAATTTTTAACGCAATTTGTTTAGGAGCACATTTTACGGAAATTTCAAAGCCTCATAGAACATTGGAAATTTGTTTATTTTTCAGCGATGATCAACTTTTATATATTTTTTTTGCGCAGGGGAGTAGAAGCATCAAGTGATGTGGCTGAAATCAAGAAGGCATACCGAAAAGCTGCTCTGAAATTTCATCCAGATAAGGTGAATTATTCAATATCTACATCATACTCTCATCGTGGGAATTCATCATGGTCTTTTGGTGCAGGCTTCTCAGCTTTTGATTAGAAGTGAGAACACTGACGAGAAGCTCTGGAAAGAAGTAGCTAATGAGGTACATGGAGATGCAGATCGGCTGTTCAAGATGATTGGAGAGGCATACGCGATTCTTTCTGATCCGTCAAAGGTATTCTTTTTTGTTTGTTTATAATTATTCTTTTAGTTCATCTCATACATTTGAACTTTTCTCAGTGTACCGTCCTTTGTTTGTTCTTTTTCTGATGATGATATGATTCCCGTCGGAAGATATCGATTTGCTCCTCAGTATCTCAAGAATACGAATCCAAAATACCGAGAAGAAGAATTACCTAACTGACGATGCTTCTGAGTTCACGAGAGGAATGAATTCCAATACACATAGCTCCAAATCCAGGAGAAGGAGAGGGAGGAGAAATCAAGAAACAGTGGAGATAGAAGAGGAGTTTGTCGACAGGGCGGATCGCTCACGTTGCCACGGAGGAGAGTATCTCTCGCTCCCGGAACTGTCAACGACTTTCAAGAAGTGGCTTTGATGCTTCCCTTTCCCTTATTTATAGGCAGGGTCTTCTTTACTGGTCTCTCTGTCGTTGATCCGACGTGGCAGTGGGGATTCTCCTTTTCTTTCTTCTTTTTTCCATGTAAGTACGGGGTAGACCCGTATCAGATGACACGCCTTTCCCAAGACTAAATTGTCCTCAATTTTGAAGTTGGGAAACTGTTTTTCCAATGTAGGAGCATCTTCCCATGTTGCTTCACACTGGTAGATTCCGCCACTCCACGAGGACTTGCATGCAATCATGGTTGAACCTGTATGAGAGTATAGCCTCTGGAATAACCTGCCATTCCCAATCAGCAGATATATTAGTGGTTACTGGTAAAACCGTGTGATTTTCCCCTATGACCCTGCGGAGATGTGAGACGTGAAATACCGGATGGATTGCTGAAGTCGAAGGGAGATCTAGTTTGTATGCTACTGGTCCTATCTTTTGTAGAATTTTGTATGGACCGAAATATTTGGGGGACAGCTTCTCAGAACGAAGCCGCGCCAAGGTTTTCATTCTGTAAGGTCTGAGCTTGACATAAACTTAATCGCCCCCACTTGGAAGTGGACATTTCGACGATGTTTGTGATGTTGCTTTTTCATATAATCTTGTGCCTTTGAGAGATGAGATTTGATTGAACAGAGGGTTGCATCTCATTCTTGGAGCATTTGGTCTAAGGAATCAATGGGGGATGTGAAAGAACCATATTTGATCAAAGTAGGAGGGTCTCTTCCATATACAACCCTGAAAGGTGTCATTTTAATAGAGGAGTGATATGACGTATTGTAGCTGTATTCTGCCCAGTGTAACCACTTAGTCCATTGTCGGGGGCATTCTGATGAAAAATATCAGAGATAACATTCGAGGCTCCTATTGGCGACCTCCGTTTGACCATCAGTCTCGGGGTGGTATGATGAGCTCATTTTTAAGGTTGTCCCTTGATGTTTATGAAGTTCCTTCCAGAAAGAACTAGTAAACACACTGCCTCTGTCCGATACAATAGAACGAGGAATTCCGTGAAAAACATTCATATCTAATAAAAAATGTAATCATGCAGATGATGATGATGCTAATTATGATGTTGTTGTTTTGTGAAGTCGTATGATTTCCTTGATGAAGATATCAACAATACTAGGTGCAGTAAAAAGGTGTTTGATAGCCATGAAGTGGCTATACTTGGATAATCTGTCCACTACTACCAGTATGACATTATAACCATGTGATAATGGCAACCATTCTATGAAATCAAGTGAAATATCTTCCCATATTTGTTGTGGGATTGGTAAGGGTTGGAGTAAACCCCCAGGAGTAAGATTAGAAGATTTATGTTGCTGGCATGTTTGGCACTGAGAGACATAGGTTTTGATCTTTTTCTTCATTCCTTGCCAATAGAGTTGTTGTAGAATTCTCTTGTAAGTTTTCTGGAATCCTCCATGCCCCCCCACCTTGGCATTGTGAAACTCGTGGAGTATGAGTGGGATCAGGGATGAGTGTTTGGGCAACACCAGTTTTTGTTTGTAAAATAAAAGATCATGATGCATTGAGTAATGTGGTACCGTTGCCTCTTGAGAGCCCAGAGTCTGTCTGATTGAACTTAGTTTGGAATCTTCTGAGTATTCCTTGATAAGAGTGGATTTATCTAGCCAGTGTGTAGTGGATATAGAGTTGCAACTTGTCTGATCGTCTTCCATGGACCGTGACAGTGAGTCAGCTACTACATTGTTCTTTCCAGCTTTATACCTTATCTCAAAATTGAAACCAAGGTGCTTAGAAATCCATTTATGATAATGTTGCGGAATTTTGTATTGATCATTCAAAAATTTTAGGCTGAACTGATCAGTATGTATATAAAATTTCTGAAATAACAAGTAATGCTTCCACTTCCTTACTGATAGGACCACGGCCATTAATTCTCTTTCATAAGCTGACATCAATTTGGTGTGAGAAGACAAAACCTTACTGAAGTATGCAATAGGATGACCATTTTGAAGGAGGACTGCGTCGATGCCCACACCTGATGCATCTGTTTCTACCACAAAAGGTTTGGTGAAATCGGGTAGTTTTAAAATAGGTGTAGTTGATAAAGCATGCTTGAGTTGGTTGAAAGCCAGGGTGGCTTCCTCGCTCCATGAAAAGGCATTCTTTTTAAGTAAGGAAGTCAGAGGATGAGCCTTGGAGGCATAATTTACAACAAATCTTCTCTAGTAATTCGTAAGTCCCAGAAATCCTCTTCATTGCTTTATTGAGGACGGAATGGGCCATTTGCTGGTAGAATCAATCTTGTTGATGTCGGTGGATACGCCCTTTTGGGAGATGCAATGCCCTAATTAATCTATTTGATTTTGTGCTATTTGGCACTTGGCCAAATTGACCCATAATTGGTTGGCCTGGAGAACCTTGAAGACTGCATGTAGGTGGTCTTCGTGTTCAGCAGACGTCTGGCTATATATCAGTATATCGTCAAAGAAAACCAATACAAACTTTCTTAAATACGGCTGAAAAATAGAATTCATTAAGGCCTGAAAAGTGGCGGGTGCATTAGTCAGCCTGAAAGGCAGCGCCGTAAATTCGTAGTGCCCTTGGTGAGTCTTGAAAGCCGTCTTTGGTACGTCTGGGTCAAACATACGTATTTGGTGATACCCAGATTTCAGGTCTAGCTTTGTAAAGATGGAGGACCAATGTAATTCTTCCATCAGTTCATCTACAATTGGTATTGGGTAACGGTTGGGAACGGTTATCTTATTCAAGGCCCTGTAATCAATGCACATTCTCCATCCTCCATCCTCCATCCTTTTTCCGAATCATCAGTGCCGGACTGGAGAAGGGGCTGGTCGAAGGTCTAATGAATTGTGAGTCCAGTAATTCCTGAATAACCCTTTCCAACTCATTTTTATGCAGATGGGAGTAACGGAAAGGTCTGATGTTGGTAGGCTTATAGTTGGGAATCAGGTGAATTTGATGATCAATAGGGCGTTTAGGAGGGAGGCAATAACTATCGGGTGAAGACGCTGGAGTAAAGTGTTTGAAAATTATGAAAAGGGTGAGTCAGTTGTAGAGTGTGTACCCGTGGTATGTTGGGATTACAAGCTTCATGTATTTCTCGGAATTGGCGCTTGCTCCTTATAAATTCCTGGACGGATAAGTCGGCAAGGACCCCACGAGGTAATAAATTTCAATCAGTGCTGAGAGTATGAACCTTGCCATTCCATAAGATTTTAAGATTTAGTAACTTGTAGTTGCTGTAAAACCATTCAAGGGTTTTCAGCCACTGTACTCCGAGTATGATATCCATGTTCGGCATTGGAATAGGAATAAGATCTTGAGTCACTTGGAGGCCTTGCATATATATAGGGACATTTAGACAAATGCCTGCAGATTGCTGAAGCACGCCATTTGCCAGAAGTATATGAAAAGGGGGTCCTTGAAACACTGTCAGGTATAAGGTGGTAACCAGTTCTGAGTTGATGAAGTTATGAGTAGCCCCCCCATCGATTAATATTCTCACTCTGACCCCTTTAATGCTTCCCCACAACTTTACCAACCCATTTGGAGAAGCAGATTCAGAGAAATGGAATGCGATTTTAGCAGTAAGTAGAGATCCCGTGTTTATGGGTGTTTCATCAGTCTGCATATAATCCACTTCATCCTCATTAGTTGGAGACTCTTGGTCCCCTTCCAGGACCATAATTAGATTGAGATTCCTTTTGCAACGATGCCCTGGAGCAAAACGTTCATTGCAATAAAAACACAAACCTTTGTCCTTGCATTGCTGGAACTCTTTTTTTGTCAGTCTTAGGTTTCGACGTCTACCATTACGGTCTGAAGATTGCTGAGAATGTGCAGGTTGCTGCCTGCTAGTGGATGCCTTGCTATGAGGAGGTGCATAATGCTGATTATACTGATGGCTGGGGCTCATGTGCAGGTCGCTTACCCTTGATATCTGGATTGGATGACGTGGGATAGCATGGATTGTTTTGCCATGCCGTATATAGAATTCCAAGATTGATTTCGGCTTGTAAAGACAAATCCATAATCTCTTTCAGTCCATAGGGCCTCGCCTTGAGAACTTCCCTGCAAATTTCAGGTTTTAGACCACTCAAATATGCATTCTCTTTGGCGTCCCTTTGAAGGTGATGTATCTGTGCAATAAGGCGTTCAAAAACAGCTCTGTATTCAGTGACGAAACCAGTCTGCTGAATTTCGATTAAAGATTTATAAAGTCTTCGAGGGCAAATACTATATCTGCTAGAAAAATGCTCCTTAAATTCTCCCCAAGTTCTCATACCAAATTCCAACTCAGCATACTCGAACCAGTCCTGAGCCTCGTCATCCAGATGTAAAGAAAGTAGATGCATTTTGTCTGTATCATGCATTGGATGTAAATGAAAAAATCGTTCGACTCGCTTGATCCTACCATCCGGATTCTCTCCTTGAAATATCGGTAAGTCGCCACGTTTGAAAAGAGGATCAGCGATTACCCTGGCCTGTTCTTGGCGATCTTCCGGCTGATCGTGAGGAGGCCTTGGCTCAGGAATTACTGCTGCCCTGGGCAAGGCGATCGCTTTCATTTCTACCATCTGTACTCTGATGTCCGACATTTGCTCCATAATGCTCTCAAGAACGCAGTTGGTGCGTCCCTAAAATTCAAGAGTGCTCAATTCACCCTCCATGATTGGTTACGGCAATCTTGAAAAAATTTGTATAACAATATTGCAAATATCCAAGGAACAAACCGCTCTGATACCAGTTGATATGATTACCGTCGGAAGATATCGATTTGCTCCTCAGTCTCTCAAGAATACGAATCCAAAATACCGAGAAGAAGAATTACCTAACTGACGATGCTTCTGAGTTCACAAGAGGAATGAATTCCAATACACATAGCTCCAAATCCAGGAGAAGGAGAGGGAGGAGAAATCAAGAAACAATGGAGATAGAAGAGGAGTTTGTCGACAGGGCGGATCGCTCCCGTTGCCACGGAGGAGAGTATCTCTCGCTCCCCGAACTGTCAACGACTTTCAAGAAGTGGCTTTGATGCTTCCCTTTCCCTTATTTATAGGCAGGGTCTTCTTTACTGGTCCCTCTGTCGTTGATCCGACGTGGCAGTGGGGATTCTCCTTTTCTTTCTTCTTTTTTCCATGTAAGTACGGGGTAGACCCGTATCAGATGACACTCTGTTTTCATGTGATGTTTAAAATATACTCGAATTATTATTGCAATCCTATTAGATTGACCAAACGTTGACTGAACTGAGTCAACAGCTGTGTTATATCTAACCAGAAAACCATAATTTGATGGTAATATTCAACATTGAGCTGTTTAGTTTGTATGAAGATGACATTGACGATTCATCCTCATCATCATCTTAATTGTCCATCTTCCTCAACGATTCTGAACCTTGTCTAAAAGAAAGATGAAGGTCTCAAAATGGTTCGTCTTGGATGTTTGTTAAACTAAGTACTTGAGGAGTTTCTTCCTCTGTTTTGGATGAAATTACAGCCCTAAATTTACATGTTTTGTATCCAATTTACTGGATGAGATGTAGTTTTATGTGTTTTCCGCATGATTCAATTTCACCCTAATTGGGAGAAAATTGCTGGCCAGATTAACATATTTGTTGTTCAAATTTTATCCACAAGCTGTGTTAATTTATTTTAATTATGTGAATCTCACATACTTTGGGTTCCACGTACGTAAATTTCCAATTTGTAGAAAATCGTAGGCTGCATTGGCATATTTTTGTCTTTTTTTCTTGACAAGATGTATTGAATATATTTTAGTTCTATGAATCTCACTTCAACTTTCATATCCTCTGGGGATAATCGCAGCCCTGAATTGGCATTTTTTATCTAATTTTCTTGACGAAATACTATAATATTTCCAGTTGCTTGAATCTCATAGACTTCAATAGGAGAAACTTCGCAGCCCAGAATTTCGTTAAATTTTATGGACGAGTTTTATAAATATATTCTAGTTGCATGAATATCAAATACTTCAATTTACACATACTCTGCATTAACTATCAGCCCCAAATTGGCATATTTTATCCAATTTTCTTGACGGAATGTATTAATATATTTTTTGTCCAATTTGCATGAATCTCACGTACTTCAATTTCTACAGCCTTTTTCTGAAATCAAAATTAAGATGGATTGGAATTTGCATTGGCATATTTTTGTCTTTTTTTCTTGACAAGATGTATTGTATATATCTTAGTTCTATGAATCTCACTTCAACTTTCATATCCTTTGGGGATAATCGCAGCCCTGAATTGGCATTTTTTATCAAATTTTCTTGACGAGATGCTATAATATTTCTAGTTGCGTGAATCTCATATACTTCAATTGAAGAAAGTTCGCAGCCCGGAATTTCGTTAAATTTTATGGACGAGTTGTATAAATATATTCTAGTTGCATGAATATGAAATACTTCAATTTTCATACTCTGCATTAACTAGCAACCCCAAATTGGCATATTTTTTAATCCAATTTTCTTGACGGGATGTATTAATATATTTTTTATCCAATTTGCATGAATCTCACGTACTTCAATTTCTACAGCCTTTTTCTGAAATCAAAATTAAGATGGATTGGAATTTTCTTTAGCCAACTATTCACAACAATCAACATCGGGATAAATATAACTACTTTTTAATTATACATGGTTGTCATTATCCAAATCTTGTTTTCAAAAAAAAAATCATTATCCAAATCTTTTCGACGAATCTGACATCTCATTGTTTTGTTTCCGGCAGCGCCAGCAGTACGACGAAGTAGAAATCATTGGATCAGTCAAAGAGTCGACAACCGGCCAGCGCCGTTATTATCAACCTCATCATAAACATAACACCGACCGTTACGAGAGAGACGAATGGTGGCGAAGTTCATCGGGAACATCATATAGAACAAGAAGATACTACTCTGGATTGTGAATTCCTCATCGTTCGATTTTGCTCGTCGTATTGACCCACAGATGGATCTTAGCAGGCAACAGAGACTATTTTTTAGCTGGGTTTTTGCTCTGCAAAGCTGCCAAGATCCCACAAAATGGAATGTTAGAGAGAGAAGATCAGAGCCAGAGAAGATCAGCTATTTTTCAATGGAATTGCCATGAATGAGTCCAAAACAGCACTTGGACTGAAGTATTTTCACTGGGAATGAAGATTTTATATTATCTTTGATGGCTGGAATGAGAGATTTTTTCAAGGGTTCTGGATCCGTTTCTCTTGATCTCTCAAGATGTCAGGTGAGTGATAAATTTTCTCTCTCTAATAATTTGTATGGGTTGCTTCATTTGATGGACGTATGCGGTGTTGAGGAAAATTTACCAAAGATATGAGTATAAATTGTCTCAGATTTTATTCTTCTTCTTTTATTCAAAAAAGATATTATTCTTTTTCTTTGTCTCAGATTTTTATTTCTTTGAGTTTTCTAGGTTTATGAGTTTTACATGTGCTTCCAGAAGAGTTTTATTCTTGACATCAGCATAAATAGTCCCACTTTTCTTTTATTATTATTCTTCTTATTTTCTTCAGAAAGATATTATTCTTTTTCGTAGTTTCAAATTTATTTCTGAGTTTTCTATGTATATGAGTCTTACATGTGCTTCAAGAAGAGTTTTATTCTTGAGCATAAATAGTCCCCTTTTTCTTTTACTATTATTCTTCTTATTTCATAAAAAAAATAGCATTCTTTTTGTTAGTTTCAAATTTTTTTTCTTTGAGTTTTCTATGTTTATGAGTTTTACCTGTGATTCAAGAAGAGTTTTATTCTCGATACGAGCATAAATAGTCCCCCTTTTCTTTTATTATTATTCTTCTTATTGTCTTCAAAAAAATATGAATCTTTTTCTTAAATTCAAATTTTTTTCCTTTGAGTTTTCTATGTTTATGAGTTTTATCTGTGTTTCAAGAAGAGTTTTATTCTTGATAGGAGCATAAATAGTCCCTTTTTTCTTTTACTATTATTCTTATTTCCTAAAAAAAGTAGCATTATTTTTCTTAGTTTCAATTTTTTTTTGTGTTCTAGGTCTAATAAGTTTTACCTGTGCTTCAAGAAGAGTTTTATTATTGATATGCGTATAAATAGTCCATCTTTTCTTTTATTATTATTATTATTATTATTCTTTTCTTCAAAAAAATATCATTCTTTTTCTTAGTTACAATTTTTTTTTGAGTTTTCTAGGTTTTGAGTTTTACCTGTGCTTCAAGAAGAGTTTTATTCTTGATATTTGATGAATGACACAGAAACTTGTATCTTGGCTAGTGGTGATCTGATAGGCTATATTTTTACCCTGGGATTTTGGTTCATTTCATATTATTCTTCTCTTCTTCATTCCATGTTGTATTCATCCTCACTTGACTATACCCTTTTATCTAATCTTCTATCAGCATTGCATTTTCCTTCAGTTCCTCTGATTGAAACAATGGTTATGATTTTCCTTTATATGATTTAACTTTGTAGATGATTAGGGACACATATTCACTCTAAGTAATTACCTAAACCAGAATATATATATATATATATATATATATATATATATATATATATATATATATATATATATATATATATATAATCAAAGAGAAATAGGGATTTGAATATGAAATACCTGATTATGGGGGTTCACCCATGGATGATATTTAACATTTTTAGGGCAATTACAATGCTAACTAGAAATTTAACATATCTGTATGAGAAACATAGCTGTCAAAATTTTAAATTGTTTGATAGAAAAATAAAAAATGTCATTATTTACCTTCAAAAGAATGAAAAGGGAGTGCATTGTATGCATTTAAATGACTTTAAGGACTTGAAAATTAAGAAAATGATATCATGTGTACAAATATTTATTTCAAAAAATAAATTTAAAGGTAGTATTCAACAACAGTTTCAGTCTACCTTTTGAGTTGCATTTAAAATATGATGAATAGTCAAAATAATTATACAACACATTCATAAAACATGAATAATGTTAGAAAAGTACGCGGGAATGATACTCTTCACAGTGTTGTATTTTGGATTCAATGCATTGACAGAAATTCTGTCAATGTTTCACAATGTATAGTTTCATCATAATTGGTCAAACTCGAAGCAAGTGGTTTATTAAATCGCTTTCTATATGTTATCATGTCAATAAAGCTCTAAAGTTTTTATTGAAAATACACAATTCGGTTTCATTAATATGATTTTCGAGGCATTGTAGTAGGACTTTCATTATTAATCATTAGTTCCAATCAAAACTTTACGTGCATATCTAATGACGAATCCCTTGCAATCTTCCTCTCCATTTTCAATTTTAAGGATTATTTTGTAGTTGATGCATTGAGATTACTTAAGGCTGAGGTTTAGATAAAACAAATATATTTAGACCATAATATTATTGGTGTCAATTTGATGCAGGATGGCTAGTACTGACATGGGTAGGTAAGACTAAAGGTCAACTAAGGATGGATAAAACAGAACATTTAAATCTAAAGAAAATGATGACGGTGCAGCCTTTTTCCTCGGTTGAGGATGGGAGGACTGTCTTACAATCACCGGGGTGAAAACAAAGCTCCAAATCCAATATCCCGAACAATCAACAATGAGAAAAAGTAAACCTATTCCACTAACCTATTCTACTAAGTTCGATGGCGGTGGAAAAACACACATGAGAAAACACTAGAAAAAATAATGTGGATTACCAGAGGGGGAATTTTAGACCTTTTGTGCATGCGTAGCGCGATAGGGCGATGTGGGAAGTTGTGGAGATGTTTGATGGCGAGAGTGGATGATGTGCTCTTTGACTTGGCCAAATGAGGATCCAACTTGCCGCACAGATAGGCAGAGGCGCACGGTGGCCATGTAGGAAGGCGGCTGCATGCGGTGGCCGTGCGAACATGCAGTTGTGCGTGGTGGCCGGGCGGACAGGCAGCGGCGCGTTGTGGTCGCGCGGGCAGACGGTGGGCACAATGGACGCGGGGGTAGGCAGCGACGCATGGGCGTGGACGGTGCTCTATGGTCAGAACAGGGCGCAAGGTGGGCAGCGTCCTCTCAGCGGCGGTGATGACGACAAACAAGCGGCGGCGTCAGCAATAGAGAGGATACCAGGGCAATTCTTGAGGATAAAATTTTCAATTCCAAAAATCACACCAAGGATCCATTACAGCAATGGCCTATTTATAGGCCTTGGTGGAAAGAAAAAATAACTAGAAATTTCAAAAAAATTTCAGAAATCAAATCTAATAATAAATGAAATTTGGATATCGGGTCCGAGGTTGATGATGACGACGTACCATGACACGGGTCATCTCCTCTTGCGGTGGTGGTGTCAAGTCAGATGATGGGACATGGTCGTTTCGACATCAATTTTAGGATGATGTATGTAGATATTGTTGTTGAATCCTCTTATAATTATTTTTTATGGTCGAGGAAATAAAACAAAATACCAGCTTATTTGCATATCTGGAATGAGATGAATGACCATGCATGAGATGATTACGATCATATGGATTTCAATTATTTTGCTGAAGATTATATGTTATAGCTGAACAAGGGATCCTGTTCGTAAAAACATAAATACTAAAAATCGAAATCTAAACCCTGTTAGCCAAACATTTAACAAACAGAACTCATATTTGATTCTATGACTATATGTGTGGTGGTCAAATGCTTAAATATTAGGCATAAATATTGTACCGTAGAATTAAGTGTATAGTGATGAGGAAATAATAATTGATCATCAATATTAGATCAAGGATTTGTAGTCTCTGTAAAAAAGAACAAATAATGAAAAAAGTGACAACCTGACTTTTGTAATATATATTTCTTGACAGTTATATTATCATGCAAATTATATCCTTTGGACTCAGTGGGAAGACAAATTATGATGCAATAACATAGTGGCTTCCTAATTCAACCCCCTCTCAATGGAATTTCAACTAATAACTGAAAATTAGAATTTTGACTTTTAATAGTTTCAAAAGACAGTGAGTGGAAAGATCACTATGCCCATGAAAATTATGTATACTATTTCATTTTGTCCAATCTGATATAAATTCCCTAATAACATAATTAAACTTTAATCAGGTGAAAGTGCTGCTTTCGGAAGATCCCTATTAGCACAGGGGTGTTACTTAGACTTGTATTTTCCTCATTCAAGAATACTGCTAAGGCAGATAACATGATAATATTCCCCTAACACGAATGATATATTAATTTGACCCAGAAACTAGAATATTGTCATATAATAATACAAATATTAAAATTGTAGTAGAGTTGATTAAGTGTTAGCAAAATTATCAAACTGAACTTGACAAATAAAACCCCAAAGTACATCGCCCCTTTGAAGCTGTAATTGACATATCACCAAATTTCAACATTTTAAAAACTCTTAAAAAAATCTATAGGGAACAGAAAAATCTTTTACACCCTTAATACAACTGTTCATAGTTATATTGATTAATGTATGTTAGTACCCCCACTGAAAGATAGAGTACGAGCAAAGATAGAGTAGGAACAGAAAAAAAATTTGGTTAATTTTTTTAATTGTTTGTTTAAAAATTCTCATCTTTAATAAAAAGGAATTCAATGGCAGGTTATAGAAGGTTTGGGTGGCTGAGATTACTTCTCTTGATCAGATTGACAGTTCAAAAGAGAGGATTGGTTCCGGATGCGTGATTCATAAACCCTCTAAACCCCCACTGAAAGATAGTGTAGGAACAAATATCAAAAAATTCAACTTTCGAAAAATACCCAAAACTTTTTTTATTGTTTGTTTAAAATTACATTATCTTGTTATTAAAAGAGAATTAAATATATAGTGATATAAGATTTGGATGACTGAGATTACTTGTCTTGATCAGATCGACGGCTCAAAAAGATAGGTTCAAGTTTGAATATTTGATTCATAAACCCTCTAAACCACCACTTAAAGATAATGTAGGAAGAAATATCAAAAGATTAAACTTCCAAAAAATGTCAATTTTTTTTTAACTGTCTGTTGAAAAATTATCCTCTTTCATAAAAAGAGAAGTAAATAGCAGGTGATAAAAGATTTGGACGGCTGAGATTGCGTCTCTTGATCAGATCGACGGCTCAAAAGAGAGGATCGGGTTTGAATATTTGATTCATAAACCCTCTAAACCACTGCTTAAAGATAGTGTAGGATCAAATATCAAAAGATTAAACTTCCAAAAAATATCCAAAATTTTTTAAATGTTTGTTTTAAAATTTTCTTTTATAAAAAGAGAATTCAATAGCAGGTGATAAAAGATTTGGACGGCTGAGATTACTTCTCTTGATCAGATTAATAAACCCTCCAAGCCCTCCCTAAACTTCAATCTTTCAATGGCGGGAGAAAACGAGAAACCCAAATCCGATGCGAGCGCCGGAGGAGCAGGGAAGCCGAAGAAGAGAAAGTATCTGCCTCACGCCGTATGTTTTTCCCCAATCTGCGTTTTCAATTGCTATTTTTTTTAATTTATTCATGCCGTAGGTTCTTCTAAGGTTGATTTTTTTAAAAAATTCTGTCGATTTCGCGCTGTCTTCATTCCCGTGGAGTGATTCGCTGGAAAGCTTTCAAAATTTTAGTTTAATTTTGTTGATTTCGGAAGATTTAGTGTGCATTTTGCGCCTTTTGTTGTCAGAGGCCGGCGAGGAAGGGTTCTTACCCGTTGCACCCCAGAGTAGAGGGTTTCTTCATCACATGCGATGGAGGTAGGGAGCGGCAAGCTGCTAATGATGCTCTCAGCCTACTTGATACCGTAAGATTTTGACTTTTTTATTATTGAATTTTCTCTATATCTTCTTTGGATTTTGTCGTTCGTGGTGCTGGAAGGAAATTTACATCCTGGCGTTGGTTTATTGGCTGCTGCTGCGTTAATCGGGTTCATTTATATTCATTTTAATTAATTTGATTCCCCAATTTTTTTGCGAGAAAATATTTTTCACTGTGACTGCTTTGTATTCTATATGCTTGAATTTTTCTCTACCTTCTTTCGATTTACATTCTGTCTTGTTCCAGAGTTTAGATTATGCAAGAAGAAATTTATGCTTTGTTTGGCTCAGGGAAACCCTTTCTGTACTAGAGTCTTTGTGGGTTTTTATTGGTTTTCTGGTGTTAGCCTTTTGGCTGGTGCTGTTTTTCTTTATTTCTTTCATTGTTATTCATGTGATTTAATTTACTTTGGAAGCTAGTTATGAATCTCCTGCATGCGAGTGAGAAATATTTGTTTTATTACAACTTAAATGTATCTCTTTAAATTGTTTCATTGAGGCTGCTTTGTGGGGATACAGCCTAAGGTGATTTGGGTAAAACAATCTAACCTAATGAGGAGTGCAACGATGCTGAAAAAGAGAAAGGTAGGGAGGGTCATGGATGTGTTGATCTGGAGAAAACTATTGGACAGAGGCTTCTACATTACCCTCTATCTTTGTTATCCCATCTTGGGCCATTAGTGAACCAGCCCATACCAGTTCAATGATGTATTTAATATCTCTTATTCTGGTACCGCATATGAGTTACCCTTAATTGGCCCAACCTATGCAATAGTTATGTATACCAGACCCTAATTCTAGATAAATGAGGTTTTTTCTCTTATTTGAAATCCTAGATCTGCTGAAGCAACAGCTAACAAAAGGGAACTACATTGTGTAAAGGTAATGTTCGATTCCAAAGTGGTAAGCAAAATGGTTTAATTCCTTTCATACAAAGGTAAAATATCCTGGTATATTGGCGTACATTTACTTGAAGACCTGAAGGAAAGAGGTTAACTGTGCCTAAGTGACATTTGATTTATAGGTTTGAATGATTGGAAGACTGTTTTATGAAAGAAGATTGTTGATGGGTTATGCCACTGAAATTTTAGTTTACTGTGAAGAACAAATGTGACCAATGATGAAACCTGTGAAAGCTCAAAATGATGTAGCCCAGGAACTTACATAATGGCCTTCTTGGGCTTGTATTATTTTATGTGATCAAGGTGGCCCGGAATCTAATGATGCTAATATCATCGAAGGGTGCATTACCAAAATATTAATCTGATGGGTCCGATATGCCCCATATGCTGTAAGATTTTGAGAATGTGGAGATAGAAAGCGAAAAGCTAGCGCGCCAGGGGAGACCGTCGCGCACTTGAACGTGTTTGGGTTTGACAGTCGCTCAGAATCCCATCAAATTGCTCATTATATGCAAAACATTCGTGTTCATTAGCTAAGGAGGAGCTTCTAGAAACCTTGACACTACTTTTTTGACTTCTTGATCTTTCTAAAACTTCATCAGTATTATAGAACCAAATATAAATTGGTGAATTTGAATTCTCACCCAGCTGCCTAACGCATACGTTTTGTTAGAGGCACCTGTTAACTCTGCTCGGAAGTTGTCCAGACAGATTCTTGATTTGTCTTCTGCTGAATTTAGTGTTCATTCTCGGTTGTGGCCTATTTGAAAATCTGCGGTGTACTATTGAATGCATTTCCTTGTTTTGAGAGAGCCGTTCTCCTCAAACTCTCCCTCTATGTGTGTGTGTGTGAGTTCTCTAATGCTTGTGGATTCAATGGTTGAAGGGCCTGGTTTTGAGGACACAGGATCCAGTTTCCTTTTTTTTAAAGAATGAGAATCCAGTTTCTTCAAGTATACATTTTTTGACTCTGCATCCAAGGTTCAAATTGTTCTTTTGCTGAGGGAAAAATCCTATTCCTGCTGTGATTGTCGTTTTGAATGAAAAATGTGCATGTATGGGACAAATATTTTCATTCGTTGGTAATTTCTTCTTGCTGATACGATGATTTCAAATCTAGTATCTCTTATGATTTCATGTTGTGGATAATATTGTTCATCTACCCCAGTACTCTTTCAAATCGTGAGGACTACAAATTAATATATCTTATTCTGTTAATTTACTTAGCTTTAAGTTGACCAAATGTGCTTCTACTCACGATTTTGATTCAATAATGATGACTTTTGTAGTTTCTGTAATCGCTCATGCAGTGTAACTATTTTGATCGGTACGATTTTTAAAATCACAATTGTCTTCCCTGCGTTGGGGCTTCAGAAAAAAACCAACTAATTCAAGAAGAGGTTTCATGCTTAGGTATGGCTTACAATAACTATTAGGCTGATATCCTTATTTAAGCCTCTTTAAAGATGACATAGATGCAATTGATATGTTTGTATGGACTTGGCATCAAAAAATAAGAGGGGCAAAAGATGAATAACAAAGAGACGATGGTCCAACAGTGCTCTATCAATGAAGTTATTTCTTCTGGGAAAACATGATACCTTGATGATTATTTAATGCTTGATGGTTTCCTTGTGGCTGCTGCATTTGTGGCTTACTTTATCTGTCTGATTTCGTTACAGTTTTATGAAGAGCTGACACAAGGAAAGAGTTCTGAAACTAAGAGCGAGATGGACGCAGCAAAACCTGTGAATAAGATAACCAAATTTAGTGATTCTGAGTCTTCTGATAGTGAAGAAAATTCTGATGTTGAGAATGCAAATGGTGGTGAACTGTCATGTGAAGCTGATGATACATCCGCGAAGAAACAACGGACAGAGACAGAGCCAGTTAGAAGAACTGAAGAGAAGCATATTGATGCACTCATTGAAGATGAATTAAAAGATCTGGGTGATAGGAAAAAGGTTTGTTCAAATTTCGGCAAGATTATGAGTTTATTTCCGTGCGCTATTTCTTTTTTGTGAGATAGCCCAAAGCTTGATCGTTCTTTGAAAAATTGAATTCATGAAGTTCTTTCTGTTTTGTATAGTCGTCAGCATGGTTAGTCATGGTGGATTTATCAAATTGAATATTATCGCTTTGTCTTTAAAAACACAGCACGAACTCTGCTTTAGAAAGGTCAACCAGGGAATATGTCCAGAACCCAGTCGGGGACCTTTTCAATCTTCAATTGAACAGACTCGTAGAGGGAATTAGGATGTAAGCAAGAGAAATTTATGAGTGTAGAGAAAGATGTAGGAAGAGAGAAAGATGCAGAAAAGATAGAAAGAAAGAAGGCGAACACACATTTCACATAGAACATGTGTATGACAAGATAGCTCCTCTCCTTGAGTCCGCTGACTCTCCTCTGTTCTTCCTTATTACTTCTTATTCTCCATAGTCTACTACACGATCATTATATGGGTTTATTTTAGTGGACTGCACTCAATGGCCTATGCTACGAATCATGGGCTTGACACAAACAAAGTGGTTGTCGTCCTCATCCTTTAACCTTTCTGGGCTGACGATGATGATAATATTATCATTGTTACTCATCCATGATGATTCTTGTCACTTGTCCATGACTAGGATGAGGATGACAACATTGTCATTGTCATCATCATCCTAATGGTGGAATATGGTGGGGACGATGGAAGGACGAATCCACTCGTCCACTGGCCGCCGCTGCAGCTGCCTCCTGCCATTGCCACTGTTAGCCACTACATTGTCACTGTCATTTCCATCACGTGATGGCTGACATGCCTGCAGCCGCTGTCCTTCTAGTCCTCGATAAAAATGAAGAGAGAACGATAATAATGAAAATAATTTTTATCGTCATTGTCACACACAGTGACAATGGTGATAATTTTGTGAATGAAGACGATGATTTCGTCACCATACCCCACCAGTGGTCACTTCATAAAAAAATCGTTTGGACTACTGCAGTTAGTAGAGATCCTTCCATGGTCTCGTCGAAATCATTGCACCTATGTATTCAAAAGTTCAATTACCTTTGAGAGAGATTCCACAACGGATAATCTTGGAATATATGAGGGTTAATTTTAACCCCTAGTTATGTGTAAAATATTTTGATGTTTAGAAGAAGATGGAGTAGATAGACAGAGATAGAAGGAAGCAAAAAAACACTACAACTTTTAATTATCAATACATGGGTCTTATGTATACATTGTCCATAATGGCTAGTTAGCCTCTAACGGTTAGCTTGCTCCATGGCTGGTCGGCATTTGACCTAGCCGCTAGTCAGAGCAAGAGATGGAGGCGGGAGAAAAAGAAAACCTGATTAACATTATTCCCTAGGGTTTCTCTGGTTTAAACCCCAGAGACTTACAAGTAAATGGGCTGGGCCCGCAAGTAAATGTGCTAGGGGATTGGCGAATTAGTGGGCCTCTTATATATGGGGCCCACATTTACAGAAAAACAAAGAAAGAAAGAAGGAAAAATAAAAAACTAGAAGAAATAAATGTAAGTTCCTCTGCTAACACCCCCCCTCAAGCTGGTGCATAGATGCTGTCAATGCCCAGCTTGGATGTCATCTGCTGGAAGTTATTGCCGGGAAGGCCTTTGGTCAAAATGTCAGCTAGTTGATCCAATGATGGAACATACTTCATCTGGATGATTCTGGAGTCAATTTTCTCTCTAATGAAGTGTCTGTCAACCTCCATATGTTTTGTTCGATCATGTTGTACTGGGTTATGTGCAATATCAATTGTGGATTTACTATCACAGTACAGGATGATTGGAGAGTCTTGAGAGAAACCTAAATCTTCTAGGATCCTTTTGATCCACAATGCTTCACATATCCCTTTTGCAACCGACCTGAATTCTGCCTATGCACTGGATCTGGCGACAACATCCTGCTTTTTACTTCTCCAGGTTATCTAATTCTTACCAATGAAGGAGCAATACCCGGATGTTGATCTCCAGTCTACTACTGACCCTGCATAATCGGCATCAGTGTAGATCTTTTCAGAATAATCGCCGTTTCCTCTGAATAGCAAACCATGTCCAGCTGTCCCTTTCAGATAGGCTAGCACTCTATGACCCACTTGCCAATGTGTTTCTCTTGGGTCATGCATAAACTGACTCAATACTCCAATGGCGAAGGCTATATCTGGTCTGGTATGGCTCAAGTAGATAAGTTTACCAACTAATCTTTGGTATTGTTCCTTGCTGACTCGACTGTCATCCTCGCATGCCCCTAGCTTCAAGTTTGAATCAATTGGAGTACAGGCGGGATTGGATTCCAGCATCCCAGTATCCTTTAGGAGATCAAGTATATATTTGCGTTGAGAGATGAATATTCCTTCTCTTGAGTAAGCTACTTCAATTCCTAGGAAGTATCTCAAGTGCCCCAAGGCTTTGATGGCAAATAGCTGTGACAGCTGTCTATTCAATTCCTGAATAGCTTTTCCATCATTTCCAGTAATTATGATGTCGTCTACATAGACCAACAATGCCACGACCCCCTCTGACTTGGAGTGTCTGACAAATAAGGTGTGATCCCAGTTACTCTGAGAGTACCCCATAGTTCTCATGGCCAGTAAAAATTTCCCAAACCAAGCACGTGGTGATTGTTTCAACCCATAGAGTGTCTTCTTCAGCTGGCAGACTCTATCGCCTAACTGAGAAGAGTAGTATCCTGGAGGTGGTTGCATGTATATTTCTTCCTCCAGGTCGCCATGCAAGAAGGCATTCTTGACATCATACTGGTTCAGATCCCACCCGGAGTTTGCTGCAAGTGCAATTAGAATCAGAACCGTGTTGAGTTTCGCCACTGGTGCAAAGGTCTCTGTATAGTCAATGCCATATGACTGATTATACCCTTTAGCTACAAGTATTGCCTTATACCTCTCCAGTGAGCCATCCGAACTGTATTTTATGGTGTAAACCCACTTACACCCCACACACTTCCTGCCCAGTGGAAGTGGTGTTATCTCCCAGGTTTCATTTTTCCTGAGGGCCGTCATTTCTGCATCCATAGCTGACTTCCACTTAGGATCCTTTACAGCTTCTTCCACAGTCTGTGGTACACTTATCTCGTCCAATTTGGCAAGGAAAGTGTGGTATTCTGAAGACAACTTCCTATAGCTAACCACGTTACATATAGGATATCTTGGACGTTGGGTGCAGATTCTATTCCCTTTCCTCAGTGCAACTGGCCAACTCAAGACTTCCATTTCCTGCATTAGGTCTTCTTGGTGTCTTAACTCAGTCTCCTCTGCTCTTGATTCCAGTATCGTTTCAGGGGATTCCTGTTGTTGGTGTTCCTCCGGCCTTTCCTCATTCTGATCTTCGCTGTCTCTGGTCTGCTCATGTTCTTCCACTGGCAACTCTCTCCTGGTGGCAGTCACTTCCCATAACTGACACTCAACATATTCTCTACATTGTGTCAAATTATCATGAACTTTCTCTGTTGACTCAGCATAGAACATCTGCTGCTCATTAAACGTCACATCGACAGACACAATAATCTTTCTCTGATCAGGGAGAAAGCATCTGTATCCTTTTTGAGTTGAGGAATAGCCCACAAACACACACTTTTCTGCCCTTGGATTGAGTTTACTACCTGGACTGTGTACATGTGCAAATGCTACACACCAAATGTTCTCATTGGCAATTCATTCTTTGTCCTTTGGTCATGACAGAAGGTTGACGTCATCTCTGTTGGACTCTGATAATTCAGTTTCCTGGAAGGCAATCGATTGATTAGATAGACAGCTGAAAGGAGAGCTTCTGCCCACAAGTATTGTGGTGCACGTGCATGGATAAGCAACGTCCTTGCGGTGTCAACCTTTTGACCTATCTTCCTCTCTGCTACCCCATTTTGCTGTGGGGTGTTCACACATGATGACTCTTGGACTATGCCCGGATTGAAAAAGAATTTTGATAGTTCTTGTTAAAGAAATCTTTCGCATTGTCTGACCGAAATTTTTTTATGGCAACTCCATATTGATTCTTCACTATGTGGCAAAATCCCTGAATGATATCAGGTGCTTCTGACTTATTTTTGAACAGGTGTACCCATGTGCTTCTGGTGCGGTCATCAATTAAGACAATGAACCATCTTTTTCCTGAAATGGATGGGATTCTACAGCGCCCCCACACATTGCTGTGAATCAATGTGAAGGGCAGTGAGCTTCTCTCACTAGCATTTTTAAATGATGCCCGTTTGTGCTTCCCAAGTGACATGAATCGCAAACTAGTTTAGAAACATCCAGATGTTCAACAAAAGTTGGGTACATTTTTCTCAAAACATCAAAAGAGGGGTGTCCATGTCGAGCATGCACCATCTTCAGCTGCTCCAGCTTTCTAGACATTGTTGCTCCTGCCACCATCATCACTTTTCCCGTGCCATCATCCAGCTGGAGGAGCCCATTTTTCTCTTTAATTGATCCAATCTTCATATTTAGTACCTTGTCAAACACGAAACACCCATCAGATCTTAGAACAACCGAACAATTAATGTCTTTGATTAGTCGCTGTGGAGAAATCAGTTGTGCCTTTAACAGAGGCACATGGAGAACGCCTTTAAGAAGTCCCAATTCTCTAATGTGCACCGTACCGATGCCTGCCACTTGGAGGATTTTTCCCCCCAGCAGTAATCACTTTTCTCTGATTTTCACAGCAAGAATATGAATAAAATTTTGAGTGATCAGGGGTCATATGATCTGTTGCTCCTGAGTCAATAATCCAATTCATTCCGAGAACGGATGTATGAAAGGCATGAGAAATAAGATAATCACCTGATCTGGTAATGGAGGCAGATCCAAACAGGGACTTGAGTCTTTCCACTTCTTCCCTAAGAACAGAGATTTCTTCCCCTGGGTTCTTGGGCACCATTTTTGGTTCTTCAGAGACAACTGTTTCACAGCCTTCCTGGGCGCTGCCTTGGACTGTTACTGCATTTGCCTGACCCTGACAGGGAGGTCGATTCCGCAATTTCCAACATTGCTCGATATTGTGGTTTCGCTTCTTGCAGTATTTGCAGAACATGCTCTCCTGTGACTGGGACTTTGACTGTTTCTGAGGCTGTGACTTCCAATTCTGACTCCGCTGATCCCCTTGAACTGCCGGAGACTTCTGAGACCTCTGTGATGCCGCCTTCACCAGCAATCCGGCTCCACTTTCTCCTTGGGTAGATTCAGACATCACGCCCAGTCTTTCTTCTTCTTCTCTCGCCAGTCTGAAGGCTTCCTCTAGGTCAGGTACTATTTCTCGATTCAACAGTTTACTCCGCATACTTTCATACTCCATATTAAGACCCAATAGAAACTTGTAGAGTCTATCCTTCTTTGTTTTATTGCCATTCATTTGATTCAGGGTCTTTGATAGGTCTGTAGTAATCAATTTCTCGCCATATAGCTTGTAGCTCATTGGCGTATACAGTGACTGTCTTGTCCCCTTGAACCAGATTGGCTGCCTTAGCAATTAGGCTATATATTCTCCAATTCTTCCCCTTTGAGCTGCCTTAAGAAGGAAATTCCTTGCATTCATTTCCAAGCATGCTTCCAAGAAGCCAAGCTCGGATTAGGGCATCATCCTGCTTCCAACTTTTGTACCCCGCACTGCTAGGGTCCCCAGTGGTAAACAAATGATCAGAAAGACCTCTCCCTTCAAGGATGATCCCAGATTGCCTTGGCGGTCTTAAGAAGAAGGAAATTCTTGCATTCATTTCCAAGCATGCTTCCAAGAAGCCAAGCTCGGATTAGGGCATCATCCTGCTTCCAACTTTTGTACCCCGCACTGCTAGGGTTGTTTGGCGCCCTTTAAAGGGCCCCTACATATTGCTCCCACGTGTGAGCTACTTAAGAAGGCTCTCAGGTGGGAGGTTCATAAGAGGGTGGGTCCCACATGTGACCATTAAGAGGGAGATCACACGTGGGAACCCTGTAAGTGACGATTTTTAGAATATCAGAGGCTCCCATGTGGGCCACTTATAAGGTGTGACCCACTCACAATGGAGTTCCAAGGATGAGAGAGAGAGAGAGAGAGATATGGTAGTTCCAGTTCAACACCCCCCCGCAAGCTAGGTGTGGATGTTGTCCATGCCTAGCTTGGACACCAATGACTGGAATCGCGATGTTGGAAGCGCCTTCGTGAAGATATCAGCTTTCTGGTCGATCGATGGCACAAACAAGGGTTGAATAACCCCTCTGTCGATGTTCTCAGCCAGGTAGTGCCGATTCAAGGCCATATGCTTCGTCCTGTCGTGCTGAACCGGATTCTTGACGATTGCCAATGCCGATTGGTTGTCGCAATACAGCCGGATGCTCTGATCTCCATAGAGACACAAATCTTCAAGTAAGTGCTTCAACCACCGACACTCTGACACACCTCTCTTCAAGGCACGGAGCTCTGCCTCAGCACTGGACAGCGACACTTCTTTCTGTTTCTTGCTCCGCCACGTAATCAGACTTCCACCCAAGAACGTGCAGTAGCCTGATGTTGATCTCCGGTCAACTATGGATCCTGCCCAATCTGAGTCGGTATACGCTTCTAGTGCGAGTCCCCCTTCCCGAGTAAAGAGAAGGCCCTGTCCAACAGTATACTTTAGGTAAGCCAAGATTCGGAAGGCCGCCTGTAGATGGATTTCATGTGGAGTGCTCATGAACTGGCTGAGTAGAGACACAGCAAACGCAATATCAGGTCTTGTATGGTTTAGGTAGATCAACTTCCCAACCAGTCTCTGATAGAAACTCTTGTCCACCGCAGCTCCATCATCCCCTGTCCCAATTTTGACGTTCGGGTCGAGTGGAGTTGCGGCAGGCTTGCACCCCAACTGTCCAGTTTCCTTCAATAGGTCCAGCGTATACTTGTGTTGGCTCAGTGAAATGCCATCCCGGGAATGGGCAACTTCGATGCCCAAAAAATACTTCAACAGGCCCAACTTCTTTAGGTCAAATTGTCTTGCTAGAGCTTCACTCAGCTGCTGTGCTGCAACTACATCGCTGCCGGTGATGAGAATGTCGTCTACATAGACGATAAGTAGGGAGACTGTCCCGTCTTTTCCGTGTTTGATAAACAATGTGTGGTCTCCTCTTGCTTGATGATAGCCTAAGTTCAGCATTGTCTTTGTGAATCTCCCAAACCATGCTCTAAGGGACTGCTTGAGTCCATAGAGCGCCTTTTTCAATTTACATACGAGATGCCCCGAACCCGGTGGTTGGTATCCCGGTGGATATTGCATGTAGACTTCCTCTTCCAGTTCCCCATGGAGGAACGCATTCTTGACGTCAAATTGAAGAATTTCCCAGTCACTCTTCGCAGCTATAGCAATCAGTACTCGTACTGTATTGAACTTCGCGACAGGAGCAAATGTCGCGCCATAGTCAATACCTTGCATCTGAGTATATCCCTTCGCCACAAGTCGGGCCTTCAACCTCTCAAGTGCCCCGCTGCAGTGAAACTTTGGGGTAAATACCCACTTGCAGCCCACTGTTCGCTTCCCATTGGGGAGTGGAACAATGTCCCAAGTGTCATTTCTTTCTAGGGCAGACATCTCTTCGTCCATTGCAGCTCTCCAGGCCGGATGTCGGAGAGCCTCCTCGACCCGGGTGGGAATGACGATATCTCCTAGAGCTGTTAAGAAACTCTTATAGCTTTCTCCCAGTTTTTCATACCGCACGTACTGGCCAATAGGATACTTGACAGTTGATCGGCAGGATCGTACACCCTTCCTTAACGCAATCGGCCATCCCAAATCATCCTGGACCAGTTCAGGTGGTGGACTAACCTCCACTGGTTCCGACGGGACTTCTTCAACATTTTCCTCAGGTGGACTCGAGGTCTGAATTTCATCATCAGCCTGCTCTTCTATCACAATCTCAGGTTCCTCGGTTCCACAATTCTCTTCATTCAGTTCACTGGGACTGGCACTCTCGTCTGACTGTTCACCACTGGTCGATACATCGGATCTCACTGCTGGGATGGACAGAAACTCCAGTCCACTTGCATCAACTTCTGCCACTTCTGCCATGGATCTGGGCGGCTCTGCAGACGCATAGAACGGTTCAGATTCATGAAAAACCACATCTGCAGAAACGAAGAACTTCCGGGATGTGGGGTGGTAACATCGATATCCTTTTTGAGTACCCGAGTATCCCACGAAGACACACTTCAGTGCCCGGGGATGAAGTTTTCCCCCACTTTGATGCACGTACACAGTGCATCCAAAAATGCGCGCAGGCAACCCGGAGAACAATTTCAGACGGGGGAACTCAGCACTTAGCAGGCCCAGAGGTGACTGATATCCCAATACTCTCATCGGTGTCCGATTAATCAAATAGGTAGACGTAAGGACTGCCTCACCCCAGTAGTGCTTGGCAGATTAGTTTGGAACAGTAACGAGCAGTCAGTCATAGCCAGAGTGTACCCGAGGCGACGTTCTGCCAAACCATTCTGTTGAGGAGTATTGATACACGAGGATTCATGCAGAATTCCCCGGTCTGAGAGGTAGGTCTTAGTAGTCCCGTTAAAAAATTCAGAGCCGTTGTCTGTTCTGAACTTCTTCACAGTCCTTCCAAACTGTGTGGAAATCAACTCGCAGAATTGAATCATAACCTGCGGAACCTCTGCCTTCGACCTAAGCAGATATGTCCACATTGTCCTTGTACAATCATCAATGAACACCACAAAATACCGGCACCCTGTAAGGCTCATCGTGGGACAAGGTCCCCATACATCACTATGGATGCACTCAAACGGTGTGAGACAGCGTTCATCAACCGATTTAAAACTTGACCGACGATGTTTGGCCAAGTGACAGGCCTCACAAAACAACTTATCATCCAAAACACCACGAAATAGAGTAGGATAACAGTTTTTCATCAAGTCAAAAGGTGGGTGCCCCATTTGCCGATGTAGGTGTATCACCCGCTCCTCCCCTTTCCGATTTCGCTGCGTCACCAAGCGCTGTTGCAGAGGCAGATCAAGGAGGAGAAGTCCGCCTTCACGTCTAAAGGATGAAATCTTCTTCCCGGAGACCTTGTCACAGAGAAAGCAGCTGTCACTGTCGAGAATAAACCGCCATCCATAATCATCTACTATTCTTTGAATAGAAATTAGATTGGCCCTGAGATCTTGGACGTTTAATACCCTCTTGAGAATCCCAAGGTTGTCTACTGAGATGTCCCCCACTCCCTTGACCAACAAGGAACCTCCACCTGCAGTTTGAACTTTGTGAGGGGTCCCAGCTTGAACATAGGTTTGAAACAACGACCCCTCTGGGGACATATGATCTGTTGCCCCGGTATCAGCTACCCATTCAGGAGGAGAAGAATTACCTGACTTCACAAGGGCTGTGGAGCTCAGGCGTTCCTGGACTTCATCGACTTCTGGGCTTGGGACAGCAGCACTTGAGTTTTGCGGCTGTGACGCCACCACCATAGCTTTCTTCCCCGAGGTGGAGTTCTGATTCTTCCAAGCCAACTTCCAGCAGTTCTCCTTGGTGTGACGGCGCTTCTTGCAATAATTGCAGAAAAGTGCATCACGGCCGTCCTCTCTTTCGCCACTAGCTGCTGGGATTGGTTGTGTCTGTCGTGCTGTCCAGTTCCCCGTTGGGTTCGCCTGACTCTCAGGTTTCCTGGTGAGCAGCGCAGCGGAATTTTGTCCCTGAGAGTCGGGTGTCACCCCAAATCTGCTCTCGGCCTGCAGTACAGCACTTATAGCTTCCTCCAGGGTAGGTAGTTTTTCCCGGTGGAGGAGCTGGTTCCTCACTGACTCATATACTTGGTTAAGTCCCATTAAGAAGGTAAAGATCCGCTGCTTCAGAATATACTGGCGCTCCACAGACAGCGGATTTTGTGTAGGCCATAGGTGATCGATCTCCCTCCAGATTGCCTTCAGACGTGAAGAGTATTGACGGATATTCTCTGCCCCTTGACGAGCCGTGGACTCCTGCACTTTCAATTCGTAAATGCGCCAGTCGTGGGACTGTTCTGCAGTGTATCGCTGGATCTCGTCCCACAACTCCTTGACAGTATCGCAGTAAAGAAAGTCTCGGCGCATCTCTGGCGTCATTGACCTCAACATCCAGCTCAGGATGAGAGATTCTTCTGCCTTCCACTTCTTAAAGTCTGAATCTGCCGCAGTCCTAGGCAGATCAGTCAAATGGTCTCCCAGCAAACATCCATAGACGGTTAGGGTAACCATCTTGGACCATTCAAACATGTTTCCCCCATCAAACTTTACTTCTGAAGGGGGAAACACCACAGCTGGTCTCCCTAGCTCCTGTACTTGGGTCGAAGAGCTACTCTGGACCGCACTTTCATCTTCAAGAGCCACATTGTCATCTCCTCGACTTGCCATTGTATAAGTAGACACCACAAGTGCCTAAACCGCAGCTGGGAGCTAACTGAAATGAAGATTCAGATCCCTGAGAAAGGCTTGAAGACAGAGAGACCTTGATAAGGAAGATCCAAAGGTCTCACTGAGAGAGTAATCAGAGGATCAGAGCTCAGATACCATGTTAGATAGCACAAGAAGCTCCAGCCAGAGGCGGAGCCTTAGAGAGGACAAGGAAAACAGAGACTTCATTAGCTAGTTTTCGGCTAGGGTTGTTTGGCGCCCTTTAAAGGGCCCCTACATGTGCTCCCACGTGTGAGCTACTTAGAAGGCTCTCACGTGGCACGTTCATAAGAGGGTGGGTCCCACGTGTGACCATTAAGAGGGAGATCACACGTGGGAACCCTGTAAGTGACGATTTTTAGAATATCAGAGGCTCCCATGTGGGCCACTTATAAGGTGTGACCCACTCACAATGGAGTTCCAAGGATAAGAGAGAGAGAGAGAGAGAGAGAGAGAGAGAGAGAGAGAGAGAGAGAGAGAGAGAGAGAGAGAGAGAGAGAGAGAGATGGTAGTTCCAGTTCAACAGTCCCCAGCGGTAAACAAATGATCAGAGAGACCTCTCCCTTCAAGGATGATTTCCGCATACTCACCCCAGTGGAGTGTATCCAACCCATCGTACTTGAGGGGTTCAGGAATGCCTGTAAAGGTGTGTTGTACCATCCTTTCACGATCATGGAGTAATACAGAATCACTGGAACTCGCCTTCGTCATCTCTGTGGCCATTGTCAAAGCCCAGAGATTCCAATGATCTATCTAGGAGACCCTTCTCGTTTCCTTGGAATAACAAGTTTCTTCTTCTTCTAGGATCGAGAGGAGATAGATCAGGTTTCTTCTTCCATGGACGACAAACTTCCCATGTCCGGCTCTGATACCATGTTAGCTTGCTCCATGGCTGGTCGGCATTTGACCTAGCCGCCAGTCAGAGCAAGAGGAGGCGGGAGAAAAAGAAAACCTGATTAACATTATTCCCTAGGGTTTCTCTGGTTTAAACCCCAGAGACTTACAAGTAAATGGGCTGGGCCCACAAGTAAATGTGCTAGGGGATTGGCGAGTTAGTGGGCCTCTTATATATGGGGCCCACATTTACAGAAAAACAAAGAAAGAAAGAAGGAAAAATAAAAAACTAGAAGAAATAAATGTAAATTCCTCTGCTAACAATTATCAATACATGGGTCTTATATATACATTGGCCATAATGGCTAGTTAGCCTCTAACGGCTAGTTCGACTAGCCGTTACTTACCCGATTTGCCATTTAAGCAAATCGGGTAATGTCTTTGGGGGCCCATGTGTACTCTTTGTGGGCCCGGTCCATATTCGTCCACATTATGTATCCATCCATTAATTTTAACCCCTAGTCACTTCATAAAAAATTTGTTTGGACTACTGCAGTTAGTAGAGATCCTTCCATGGTCTCGTTGAAATCATTGCACCTATGTATTCAAAAGTTCAATTACCTTCGAGAGAGATTCCACAACGGATAATCTTGGAATATATGAGGGGTTAATTTTAACCCCTTAGTTATGTATAGTCAAATGAGAACCAGTGAAAAATCAGTATCTGGGTTGCCTATGAAGTTTCAACTACGATTGGAGTCTTTTGGCATCTTATTTCCTTTATGATTTAATTGGAATTCCTCTATGCATTTATCCAGCGGAAGTTTGTTTGCAGAGACATTTTGTGACCCTCGATTCGGGTTGTAATGGTTGCATCTTCATTCAAATGAACAAGGGAGCAGGTGATCCGTCTCCGTCTAGCATTGCTCAGCACATGATGAGCTCACTTGCGTCTTCGCGAAAGCATGTGTCAAGGTCAATTTGTTGAAATTTTCATTAATAATCCAATTATTGTTGAAGGTTGCTTTCTTATGAATCTTTGTTCTCTTACAGATTTATTCTGCGTGTTTTACCCACTGAGGTGTCATGCTATGCTTCTGTTGATGAAATCACCAAAGAAATTAAGCCTCTAATTGCTCAGTACTTTCCTGAAGACTCTTCGACTCCCTTAAAGGTATCGTCTCTGTTTTTTTCTTAATATTCTTACCAATATATTTTTTTGATTGTCTAACCTCTTGATTAAAGTTCATGAAGTATAATCTTTCATAGAACACTTTATTTCATTGTGTGATTTGGTCGTCCTTGCAGTATGCTGTTTTATATGAAGCCCGGGCGAATTCTGGTATTGACAGAAAGACGATCATAGATACAGTAGCAAAATCTGTCCCAGAGCCGCATAAAGTAGATCTCACTAACCCTGACAAAACCATCATCGTGGAGATAGTCAAGGTACACTTTCTTTGGCCTGTTAAAGTTTTTCACACTTGACTATTCATTGAAGATTACATCTGTGACTTCTGTTTTGATCACATTTTTACAACTATATTTAGGAAAATTTTCGATGTCCTGTATTAGAATTACTCTGTTTTTTATTCCTGCATTAAGGGTTTCTAATAAATGATCGTGATCATCCATATGTTGATGAAAAATTGTCTTCGTCATTCATCTAATCCACACATGGATAAGGATGGTGATGAAGAAATTTAGGGATGACGATGATAAGGACAAATTTTTCATCGTATGCCAACATTAATTATTTATTTTTTTGAAGAAAATGCCAACCTTAATTATCGTACGCAATATGTTTCTCTGCTGAATTTTAAATTACTGCACATATTACTGTTGGAGTTCTAAATAGACTATTATAGCCTAAACTTATTGTTTTTGCTAAATGCACTTTAAATCATTTTTTTATAATCCTGTTGTTTGGGTTTGAAGATTATCTTAACACCCCTCAACAGAACCTTAATCTTCGTACGCCATATGTTTCTTTGCTGAATTTTGAATTACTACACATATTACTGTTGGAGTTCAAAATAAACTATTATACCCTAAACTCATTGTTTTTGCTAATTGCACTTCAGATCATTTTTTTATAGTCCTGTTGTTTAGGTTTGAAGATTATCTTAGCACCCCTCAACAGAACCATTGAAATTACAAAAGATAAACGGGTCGTATACTTTGAGATAAATTTCTTTCAATTCGACGTGAATTTTTACTGAACATACTGGATTATTTTCCTTCTTTTCTACATCTTGCAGACTATATGTTTGATTGGTGTGGTGGAGAAGTACAAAGAGCTATCCAAGTATAACGTGCGACAGCTGACAATCCAGCCCAAGAAAACCCCAGATTCTTAAGGAGCACTAAATGTTAATGGTTGAAGACCACTTTAGATTGCTATCTATGTCAAAGAAATAATTCTAACCTTGAGATATTTTAGTAATCTTAATTTATCGTGTTTGATTCTTCATATTTCCCTGCATACATCATCTCATCATAGAAGATATTGAGAAAACCCATGTTACCATGCATTAATCAATAGAAGGAGATCAATGACACTTTGAGAATATATACTTCTGTTCTATATGTTCTTATTTGGGTTATACTTGATTTCTTTTTTTGGGTTATACTGGTTGATCACTGTTTTCGGGTGATCTTCCCTCTTTTCGTTAAAAAAACTATATGAATGTCCAGCCGGGTCAATAGCTCAGAATTACATGTTTGGAGCAAACTGATAAGATCCCTGCCTATCTAAGATTGGTTTTGTCACGATACCCCACTAAAGGCATTTTGATCATTTTGTCATTATGTATTTCCTTTAAATAATAACGCAGCTTTCTAGGATGGTAGCCAAGAAGAAGTTAAATTCCATGTCTTTTTGCTCCATGTTTAAGTTCTCCTCAATATAGATGGTCCCATTAATTTATTTAATGTCCCAATATTATGGTTTAGAACATCATAAATAATTGTAAACACAATCTTTTTGAAAAGATTTAAATGAGACTTATCTTTTACTCATAGGGATAAGTAAACTGGTTATTTAAAGTTCATCTGGGATAACATCCCACCAAATAAGGAAGAGTCCCAAGCAAGTTTTGAAGGCAGACCCACCTAAAGCCAACACAAGCAGAACCATACCAGATAGTTTGCATCAGTGGGATGTCCAAAGTAAGGATTTTAGGGCTCACTCTCAACTTCCATTTCAACCACTATATGGCAGTCAGGTTGTCCAACAAGTAAAATAGTCCTGAGGTATGGTTAGTTGCATTGGGTACCAAGAAAACTTAATAATATTTACATATTTTAATTCTCCTCTATTTAGTACAAACTAAATGTATTTTATTTTCAATATAATTATGCATGTTTAAAATTTTTAATTCATCTATATTAGTGTTTAAGGGTTATCTTTTAACCAATTATGGTCAAAATAACTAACCCAATCACAATCGTAATCAGCTATGTGATTAAGTCCATAAAACTTATAACTATAATCGTCAATATATTCCCATGATTTTTTTTTTAATTTTTTTCTTGTTAATGATAGTAAAAGAGATGTAAATAATTATAACTAGGGACTTACACTTAATGTTAAGGTTTTAGATATTTGTATAGAGTTCTTGTATATAAAACCATAAACGTAGATGCTATGGACTAACTTGCACCGATGACTTGAGAAGCTATTTCAGTGAGAATTAACCAAAAACTACTTTTAAAAAGTGAAAAACTATAACAGGATGGGAAATCGCATTGACCGAACTCATGGACAAGTTTTAATGCAGGGTTAAACAAACAAATAAATTACTCTTCCATTAAAGATTCAGATAAGTGGATACAGAAGTGAGATAGGAACTCCGATGATACAAATAAGAAGAGTCAGAAGTGAGATAGGAACTCCTATGATACTTTGCTAAATGAAATGAGTAACAAATACGGATCTTACAATCAACAACATAAAACAGCTAGGGAAACATAAACTTCATTGAGGAGGGATGTTTGAGGTGCCAATGATGAAGACAGATCAACCTGGTTGAAGATGTTTGGAAAGAGGAGGTTTAGGAGGATACATCCACTGCATAAGCACCAAGTACCAGGTAGAGACAACCACCCACCATTCATCTCTGAAACTAAAGCTTCACTGTCTACATGGGATCCAATAAACGACAATGTGGGGGGCATGTAGTAGTCAGCTTTTTGTCATAAATCACTGTTTTTTTCCCAAAATACAAAACTGAGAAATCCTCTCAAGTCAAGGTGATTGAGTGCGCTTTAGAATTCATAAACTAGAGTGGTATCATGATGTCCAAAAGCCATAAGTAGATATTGCTCTTCTCATCACCTAGTGTTCATCCTCAAGGGGTGCTTTGTGTGCACCCTCAGCATAATTTGGACATACTTCTTCCATTGTAGAAGTTTTTTCCATGTAAGATAGTGATCTGGAGGGATCTATAACAAATGATGGTGCCCTTGATTTTATGTATCAAGGGTAAAATGCTTGGAGGCTATAGGTTGAGAACCTGGTGTTAAACATTATTGATAATTATGGCACATACGGATGATGACTGGGAAACGCTGGAGCTATGTAAAAAATAAGAGAACCATCTTCCTTCCAATTGCTATGTCTCTTGGGTCAAATACGATAAGTACATGCTTAATTTCAAAGAATTAATACTAAAGAGTAATTATGATTTAAGAGATTGAGTATATCATAGCTCATGGGTTCCAAAATTAAAGGAATCACAATTTCAGTGCATCTCTCAAAACCTTGGAGAGACAATGAATTCGTTTGAGCACATTAAATCATTATCAATCTAGATAGTTTTTTGCAATCTAGATAAGTATTTTTGGTGTTTGCAGGCTTTCAGGTGTAGACTTTATCCCCAGATATTATGAATGTCTATCCTTTATTGCAGATCAGTTGGTATTTGGAGAATGGTGCTGTTAAGTGTCATGTATCAAAGTAAATGTTTGTTTGGGTTTTCCGATTTACAATTAACGAAGTTATTAAATCATAAATCAAAGCCATTCCTCACACTATATACTTTCTTTATATTTATTCTAGGGAAAACTGGCGTGCTGATCTTATGTAATTTATGGAAGAAACACATCAAATCAAGTGATTTTTTGCCTCATTGACGCATTGTTGCTAGGCATGTTGGGTGGTATAATAAAGGGTTGTTTACACAATTAAACATAAAGATTTATTTTAGGCCATGTCCCAGTAGACAGGTCATCTCATGTATTCTCATGGCATCCCATCCCCAAAAAAATGGCTGCAACATTGAAGTGCCTGGAAGGTTAAAAGCAAACTTTAATAAAATGAATTTTCTTTAAATTTCATGTGATGGAAAATAATTGATAGTTTGATACTTATAAATTATATAGAAACCTTAATTGTGAAAATACATCTAATTATGAAAAGTCAAAGCTCTTGAACATTGTAATGAAGAGGAAATACTAGCATAAATTTAAAGGTTTTTTAAATGAAGAGGATAAATAACTGTTTTCAACAAATATAAAAAATCCTACAAATGTTGCTTTTTTATCATTTGAATATGATGAAGCCACCCATGAGTCAAAACTTCCTCCCCAAATCAGGTTAGAGTTTCTTTAATTTTCTTCTGGCCATTTTTTTATGAAAACATAGTAATTAGTTGATGGAGTGTCAGGATACTAGCAACCATTACCCCACAGTAGGGGAAAATATAGTTGGCCAAGCACACTGGCATTTTATAAATGTTTTGTAGAGTTTGGCAATCTTGAATGAATCTGTTGAAATTAAATTCAATTTGATTGTTCATTTCATCTGATCAAAGATCAATCAAGTTGGAGATCTCATAAATTTATAAGGGAGGGACTTTGGTCCTTCCCCAGTCTCTTGGTCCATTTTGATAGACTTTTTTGTTACATTCTAAAGAAGTAGTGCGTCTGTTTGTAAACTCACGCCCCCAGAATCATGCTCTAAGTAAACACCATATTAAGTCACCCTGAATATGTTACCTTCTCAACCCATACTCATAAATATTTCTGCTTTCCACAACCCCTTTTTTTAATAGTAATCAGCAAAAGCTCTGCGAAGTAGCCAACTCTTCAATACTATCCTTCTGCTTGCACATACTTCACTTCTAGGGATCGGCAAACGTCATCCGTCACGTCACACGTCACCGTGATGGACAAGTGACGGATGACGTGACAGTGGCAGAATGCATGGGGCGTGACAATGACGGTGACGCGTGACGGGCTGTACGTGACGGGATAACCCGAAGGCGTGACGTGACGACAGGTCCGTCACGGATGACGGCCGTGACAGATTAACATAGAAAAATAAATATCATGAATAATAACATAGTAAAATAAATAATATTATGCTTCGACTATGTTCATTAACATAATAAAAATAAATATTATTATTTCCGTCACCGGTGACGGAAACGGCGTCGCGGTGACAGTGACGTGATGGAACGAGGAACCTGTGACGCGTGGCGGGAACGTGACAAAATTTTAAAACTTCCTCGGATGCGTGACGAGATGAATAATTCGTCGCGTTACCGTTCGTCACGGATCGTCATCCGTCCTGTCATGTCATGGGCGTTACGTCCCCGGATGTGCCGTTCCCTATTTACTTCTGATTTACTTCAAGAAGTAAAGATTTAGAAGGCACGACTTTAAGAGCAGGAGAAAAAAACAGTTTAAATGACCCAACTGAATGAGGGTTTTAATTATTCTTGAAATCTCCATCATAAACTATCTTTTGACATTTCCATACCTTAGTATGGACCTTGGGTCTAATACCTATTGATTAGATAACTTTTTTCTCTTCAAATGGTGTGAATGAGAGGAGATGAAAGGAACTGGGTACTTCTGCTAAGAGACAAAAGCCTGATTCTGCACAAGCATGCAAGACTTTACATAGGACAGTCACTTCATACCTTTCCCTCTTCAGACGAAGTAGGAGGTATGTGAGAAAGATGGTGACTTAGAGAGAGAGAGAAGAGAGAGATAGAAAGAGAAAGAGAGATATAGAGAGAGAAAGAGAGAGAAAGAGAGAGAAAGAGAGAGAGAGATACAGAGATACAGAGAAAGAAGAGATACATATAGAGAGAGAAAGAGAGAGATAGATAGATAGATAGATAGATAGAGAGAAAGAGAGATATGGAGATAGAAGAGAGAGAGAGAAAGAGAGATATAGAGATATAAGAGAGAGAAAGAGAGATATAGAGATAGAAGAGAGAGAAAGAGAGATATAGAGATAGAAGAGAGAGAAAGAGAGATATAGAGATAGACGAGAGAGAGATTGCGATATATGAGAGAGACATTGCGATAGAAGAGAGAGATAGAGATAGAGATAGAAAAGAGAGAGAGAGAGATGGAAGAGAGAGAGATTCTAGATAACAGAAGAGAAAGTCGAGAGTGATAGAGATTCTAGATAACAGAAGAGAAAGTTGAGAGATAGAGATTCTAGATGAGAGAGAAAAGGGAGAACAGGAAAATTATATACGAGAGGAAGAGAATACAGGAAAGAAGAAAAGTGAGAGGCAAGACATGAATGAGAGAGAAAGAAAGGAGATTAGGAGAGGAGAATGATGAAATATAAATATATAAAAGAGAGGAGAGGAAGAGAGAGAGAGAGAAGAGAGAGAGATGAAAATAAAATCTATAGTTAGAAGCAAAAGACTAACTGCACTGCAGGAGCTACCTCACAGAGTGGACATTCAACCGCCTTCCCGCCTCGTCAGTCAGCCGGCGGCCTCGAGCGGCGCCGGAAGCAGCGCGAGCCGACGCCGCTGGATGCGCGGCGGCACGTGCTTGTGATACTTCTTCGCGCCCCCCGTCCACGGCAGGAACACCCCCGTCCCGCCCCGCCCTATCCTTCTCCCCGGCGGCATTGCCGGCATCGTCGCCACCGTCATCACCATCATTTCCTGCAATGCACAGCTCTCTCCCCACACGCCCGGACCGCGTGCCGGTGGCGAAGGCATGCTTGTCTCTTTACACACTGCCACGGCGGGCGCTGGCGCCCGCGGCGAGGATGACTCCGGGGATCGGACCTTCACGAAGGTGAGGGTGATCCTTCGGTGCGACGAGGGGCAGATCACGTGCCGCGCCAGATCAGCACTGTTCCCTCGCATCACCAGCAGCGACCTGTTCATTCCCCCCAGAGTGAACAGGTCATTCATCTCTCTCTCTCTCTCTTTCTATCTTTCTTGCATTCTGTCTGTGTACTTATCAATTTGGGCCTCTCATTCTCTTCTGTATACAAATTCATCTGTCCGAAACATGACACAAGCTTCGCACTGCCCCAATCTCTCTCCTACTCTCAAAAACACCTCACCATCTATCCACCATCTCTCTCTCTCTCTATCAATATCTCTCTCTCCAAAACAACCACCCCTTACCACCATCTCTCTCTCTCTACCATTATCTCTCTCTCCAAAACAACCACCCCTTTCCACCATCTCTCTCTCTCTACCGATATCTATCTCTCTCTCCAAAACAACCACCCCTTTCCACCATCTCTCTCTCTCTACCGATAACTATCTCTCTATCCAAAACAACCACCCCTTTCCACCATCTCTCTCTCTCTACCAATATCTCTCTCTTTTTTAAAACAACCACCCGTTTGCACCATCTCATTATCTCTCTCTACCAATATCTCTCTCTCTTTTTTAAAACAACCACCCCTTTGCACCATCTCATTATCTCTCTCTACTAATCTCTCTTTCTATCCACTCTCTCTCTCCAAAACAGCCACCCCTTTCCACTGTCTATCTCTACCGATCTTCTACTCTGAATCAAGAGAGAGAAAGGAAGACGGGCGTACCCATCCTTGAGGGAGAGCGAGAGCGAGCCTTTGTAAACCCCTTGGCTGTCCCCCACAAGGAACCTCCCAAATGCCATGGTCGTCTCGGAGAGAACCAGGGTAGAGACCGGGTTCTCCAGGTGCGGCGGTTTGAAGTAAGGCTGGGAGTGCTCATCCTGTTGACCCAAAAAGTCAGCGGGTCCCACCGTTGACTTTAGAAATATAAGAGAGAGAGAGAGAGAGATAGACGAACCTCGTCGAAGAAGTTGATGATGCAGCTGTTGGGCCGCTTGTTCTCGGGAATGAGCCGCCATTGGACGAGGTGGTCAACTACCGACGTCAAAACCTCGGGAATAGGCTCAATATGGCCTGCAAGTCAACCACAAGTCAACACAAGAGTCAACGGAGAAGAGTCAACGGAGGAGCTTACTGGAAGGGTCATCGGTAGTGGGCTGAAATATCGGGGTGCCAAGCTGGATAATCTCCCGTTTGTTCCCTTTTAACTGCTGATTAAAGTAAATAAACGTGCTACCTGCACGGAAAATTACCCTGTTAGCACTGATTATCTTGATAATTAAACTCATAAAAGTCAAGGCTGACCTGATAATTCGCCGCGGCGGCCGGAGAGGCGGAGCTCGCGGACGAAGTCGGTGAGCTTGGCGAGCTCAGAGTCGGTGAATATGTCTTCGTAGAGTTTCAGGCCTTTGACCACGTTGACCTGGGCCCACAGAAAAGTCAAAATTTTAGGGGGTTTACGGTTGGGGTTAAGGTCAACGCGAGGGCTCACCATGTGGCCCTTGGCTCGCTCCTTGGCGACGAACCCTTTGACCGTCTTGATCCGGTCGGGGCGCGCCACCCGGTCCTCGCGGTCGGACCAGATTCCTGCATTGTCGGTCGAGCCTTGGCTTGCGGGGGATGATCCTGAGATGAACAGAGCATTGGAATTTTATAAGCATCTAAACCGAGATGAGAGAGAGATGACGCTGATGAGAGAGATAAAACTGATGAGAGAGAGATGACGCTGCCGAGAGAGAGATGTGACACTGACGAAAGAGAGATGACCCCGATGAAGAGAGGTGACAACGATGAAAGAGAGATGACACTGATGAGAGAGAGATGACACCGATGAAAGAGAGATGACATCAATGAAAGAGAGATGACACTGATGAGAGATGGATGACGTCAATGAAAGAGAGATGACACTGATGAGAAGATGGGAATGAGGACTTCGAAATGAAGCTTAGACAGCACGAAGGGTGGCATTTTCATTTTCTGAAGGTGAGGGGCAGGTTGAACAGAGAGAGATGAGGCAGAGAGAGGAAATATTGAGAGAAAGACAGAGATGAAAACTGAGACAGGAGAGAGAGATAGATGAGGATGAAACGGACAGGGGACGATTCAATATACAGAGATTTAATTGAATCTCCGTATGTATTGAATCTCTGTATCTCTCTATCTCCTCTACCGCTTCCATTAGAGATTTTTTTGAAGAAGGAGATAGAGATAAGAGATGAGACAGAAATGACAGATCGATCGAGTATGAAAGCGGCAGAGAGAAATAAATAATATGATTTAAGAGATGAGAAAGAGAGATAGATATGATGGACAAGAGGGAGAGATCAAAGAGAGGTGATAAGAAAATCAAAGAGATGTGGGATGAGAGAGAGAATAAACAGATGTGAAATGGGAGAGATGCTGGATGAGAGAGAGATCAAAGATATGCGGAAGAGAGAGAGTTGGGACAGCCAGATGAAAGGAAATAGAGAGATGATGGATGAGAGAGAGATGAAAAATATGTGGGAGAGTTGGGGCTGACAAATGAAATGAAAAAGAGAGATGCTGGATGAGAGAGAGATCAAAGATAAGCGGGAGTGAGAGAGAGGGAGAGAGAGTTGGCGCTGACAGATGAAATGCAAGAGAGAGACGATGGATGAGAGAGAAAGAGATCAAAGGTATGTGGAAAAGAAAGAGAGATGGGCCTGACAGATAAAATGAAAAAGAGAGATAATGGATGAAAGAGAAATCAAAGATATATGAGAGAGAGATGGGGGTTGTCAGATGGAATGAAAAAGAGAGATGTAAGAAATGAGAGAGAGATTAGAGAGGGAGATAAGAGCGAGAGCAAGAAAGTAAAGAGAGACAAAGACAGAAAGCAAGAAAAGTAAGACAGAAACAGACAGAGAGAGACAAGAGAGAAATAGAGAGACAGAGATAGAGAGAGAGAGAGATAAGAGTGAGATAGATATAGAGACAGAGATAAGAGAAAGACAGAGATAGAGAGAGAGAGAGATAAGAGTGAGATAGAGATAGAGACAAAGATAATAGAGAGACAGAGATAGAGAGAGAGAGAGAGATAAGAGTGAGATAGAGATAGAGACAAAGATAATAGAGAGACAGATAAGAGTGAGATAGGGATAGAGACAGAGATAGGAGAGAGACAGAGATAGAGAGAGAGAGAGAGAGAGAGAGAGACAAGAGTGAGAAAGAGATACAGATAGACAGAGATAAGAGAGAGAGAGACAGAGATATAGAGAGAGATAAGAGTGGGATAGAGATAGAGACAGAGATAAGAGAGAGAGATAAGAGTGGGATAGAGATAAGAGAGAGACAGAGATAGAGAGAGAGAGAGATAAGAGCGGAATAGAGATAGAGACAGAGATAGAGAGAGAGACAGAGATAGAGAGAGAGAGAGACAGAGATAAGAGCGGAATAGAGATAGAGACAGAGATAAGAGAGAGACAGAGACAGAGATAGAGAGAGAGATAAGAGAGAGTCAGAGATAAAAGAGACAGAGGTAAAGAGAGAGAGAGAGAAAGATAAGAGAGAGACAGAGATAGAGAGAGCAGAAAAGCGGAGGGAGACAGTGACAGAGAGGGAGAAAGAGAGAGAAAGATAAAAAAACAGAGAGATAGAGAGAGACAGAGCAAAAAAGCGTAGAGAGACAGGGACAGAGAGGGTGAAGGAGAGAACAAGCAAGATAAATAGAGAGAGAGACAGAGACAGATTGAGAGAGAGAGAGGGAGGGAGAGAGAGAGATGACAAGAAAAGGAAGATGGCGAACATTGAAGTCGCCGAACTCTTGCGGGCCGCCGAGCAGCGATCATCTCGGGAGGGGAAAGTACACAAAAAGCGAATATTCGTACCCCATCCCCGCACATTCACGGGCAACGAGAAGAAAAATCCCACTCCTATTTTCCCGCGCATTCTCCCCCCTTAATTCGACACCTCAGCAAGAGAAACTTCTAGAACCAGTACGGAATCGAAGACCACGAACGGCCAGGATCGATCCAAAACGCCGACGCTCGACCGTCGGATCATAGATCTACGACGAACTCGTTTAGAACAGTATTCGGAGAAGGATCATCCGGAACAATCGAAAACGACGAACTCGTTTCGAACATTTTTTTTCTGCAAAATCATCGTAAAAATAAAGTAGGATGAATCCAGAGGAAGTTGCTACAGTGATCACAATCGCCCAAATTCGAAAAGACCGGAAAGAAGATGAATCCAAAGGAAAATGTTTAAAGGTCTGCGCGCAGATCTCAGCTGGAAAAGGAAAATGCCGAAATCCTTTGTTTAAAATTTGAAAAACATAGTAAACGAAAACGGAGATGAATCTTTCGTTAGAAATCTGTAAAACATAGTAAATCAGGAAGAAGATGAATCCAAATGACGATGCTAAAAACTGACGAGCAAAGTAAACAAAAAAGATGATAAATCTTTCGTTAAAAATCTGTAAACAACAGTAAATCAGGAAGAAGACGAGTCCAAATGAAGTATTTCGTTAAAACGTCGAAATAATTTAATTAAAATTTGGAAAAAAAACGAATATAAATCTTCCGCTACAAGTCTGTAATAAAGTAAACGAAACCGTAGGTAAAACATAGTAAATCAGGAAGAAGAAGAAGAATCCAAATGAAAATGCTAAAACCTCGAAATCCTTTGCTTAAAATCTGAAAAACATAGTAAATAAGAAAGAAGATAAATCTCTCACTAGAAATCAGTAAAACACAGTAAATCAAAAAGAAAGATGAATCCAAACGAAGATGCTAAAACCTCGAAATCCTCTGCTTAAAATCTGAAAAAACACAGTAAGTAAAAAGAAGAAAAATCTCTCACTAGAAATCAGTAAAACACAGTAAATCAGAAAGAAAGACGAATCCAAACGAAGATGCCAAAATCTCGAAATCCTTCATTTAAAACCTGAAAAGAACAAAAAAAATGCAGAAATTCACCTGCATCATCCTCCGTCTCCGCGTCATCCATCGCCACAGAAGACGCCGGAAGATCAACAACGATCCGATTTCTCTCCTCCACTTCCTCGCCGTCCTCATCCACGCTAATTTCCTCCGCCGGACCTCGAAAATCGCACTCTCTCTCGTCCTCCACCTCCTGGATCGCCGATTCCTCCTTCCTCTTCGCCGCAACGCGCCGGATCGCCGTCGTCACGTCCGCGATCGGAAAATACTTCTGCAGATGAAGAACAGGGATCCAGTTCATCCTCCGGCGATGAACGGCGGCGAAAACAGCCTCGTAATCGCCGTTCGCGGCGGCGCCGCCGGCGATCTGGCTGAGATGATCGAGAAGAGCGTCGATTATCGCGTTCGCCGCCGCGAACTCGCCTCTGAACCACGCGATTATTGCGTCTCGTGCGAACACCTCGGGGAACGGAACCGCTCCCGCAGCGGCCGCCATCGACGGCTCAGGATCAATCTCCCGATCCTCCGATCGGCTTCGACGGCGGAGATCTCTCGAGCGCCGGAGAGGAAGATCTAGAGAGAGAAAGTCGCGGAGGAGAGAGGAGCTGCTCGCCGCCGAGCTCCGGCCGCGGGTATTTATACTGTCGCCGGCGCGAGTTCATGGGGAAGCGAGTCTACGTGGCGGGTGACGTGGCCTGATCGGGACCGTCGGAAGTGTTACGTGTCCACCCCGGACCCACTGGCAGGAGAGGAGAAATCAGAATACCTTAATTACCCCTCCTGCCACGCGCTTCAACGTGATTTCAAAAGAGTAGTAACGTCATTTCGCACCTTGATGTTAATTGGACCGGACAGTAACGGACCGGCCGGTCCGAACCGTTGCCACGTCAGGTCGGGCTGTGGTGGGCCCCAGGGGAAGACCCTTCGTATGACGTCAACAGGCACGTTTGCTTGAATGCGGCGTTCGATATTTATTTTTTAAATGAAAATAATTTCAGATATCGCCTGGAAATAGAATTAAATATTCATTTTGTTAAAGATGTCACGGCCTTGTCAATTTATTTAATGGTGGTGAATGAATCTGGTAGGTGGTGATAGCTATATAAAAGTAGGTCAATTATTTGGACTTTGACATCCTTGCTATTTAAATAAGTTTTATAATTTAAGTAACAGCATTGGAAAATGTACAATGTCTGGTTCATTGTTTAATCTAGAGGGAGAATCTCAACCCCTACTCCAAAGTGTTAAATTTTTGGTGAATGAATCTGGTAGCTCATAAAAGTTGTATATAAACTAGGTCAATAATGCTGGGAAAATGCCAAAATCCTGATTCATTGCTTATCTAAAGAGAGAATCTCAACCTCGTCCCTGAAATTTTAATATTTTGGTTATTGAATCTGGTAGTTAATACTGGTTTTATAAAAATCATGTTAATAATTTTCAATTTGACATCTTCAATATTTAACTGGTTTTAATATTTTTCCTATCAGCATTGGAAAAATGTAAAATTTCAGATTCCTTGATTAATATGAAGAGAGAATCTCAGCCTCACCTCTGAGTTCATTAGAAAATGGTGAATAATCTGATAGGTAATTATAGGAATCTAGAAATAGGTCCATTAGTTTGACTTGGAGATCCTGTAAAATTCCTCATCCCTTGCTTAATCTAGACAGAGAATTCCATCCCCATCTCTAGAATTTAGTTACATAAAGATCTGGACAATAACATTTACTCAAACATCCTGAATATTTAATTTTACTATCGTCGTTTGGAAAATGTAAAATTCCAGATTCCTTGCTTAATCTAAAAATATAATATCGGCCTCACCTCTAAATTAAAAAAAATGGCAATAATCTGATAGCTAATTATAGCTATATAAAAAATTAGTCAAATATTTAAAAATTTAAAATTTTTAAATCCTCCAAGTTTTAAAATTTTTAAAATTTCAAATATCAAAGTTGGGAAAAATGTTAATTTCCTGATTCCTTGCTTAACTTAAAGAGAGAATATCGTCCTCGCCTCTGAAATTTTAAAAGTTTGGTGAGTGAAGCGGGTCTATAATTTTTTCTCGAACATGCTGAATATTTAAGTAAAATTTAAAATTTACTATCAGCGTTTGAGAAATGTAGAATTCCAGACTTCTTGCTTAATCTAAAAAGAGAGTCTCAGCCTCATCTCTAAATTCAAAAAAAATGGCGAACAATCTGATAGATAGTTATTGGTAAATTAAAAATTGGTCGATTATTTAGACTCAAATATCCTCAATTTTTAAAAAATTTTAAAATTTCAAATCTCAAAGTTGGGAAAATGTAAAATTCCAGATTCCTCGCTTAGTCCAGAGAGAGAATATCAGTCTAACATAGAGTAGTCTGTAACCATGAACCAAGTTGCCATGGGACTGAGCACTTGTTTAAGGAGTTTTAGAGAGAGAGACTAAGTTTCTCTTTTATTTTTATTATTTTCTCCAGCTATCATCTCTCTCTCTCTCTCTTCTAGTTTAGAAGAGATAGAGATAGAGAGAGAGAGAGGACACGTGGTCGGCTATGAAACTAGTCTGTTCATTATTCTGCCCACTTTAGTGGACAATAAGTGGGCCCATTCCAAAACACATGCGCAACAGGGTTTCAAGGGCCCACAACTAGACAGTGGAAAACCTAACTATTTACTTTTATATTATCCAGAATTATATATTCAATAAAATCTACTCTGGGCTACAAGTTGAATAAATGGTCTGTTCAGTGAATGTTTTCATCATTGAGGGTTTGACGAGTAAAAGTCAGAAGTCATTTTCGTACTAGGTTATTTTCCACAAAAATAGCCATTTATTATATTTCAGCACCTGTTATTTTCAGAAAATAGAATGAGTTATTCAGAAGGATGAAAATATAAATGATGACATTTTTTCTGGGAATTATCTTTCCAAAAAGAGATTTATTTTAGGAATTAAAAGATGGTGAATCATTGACTTTCTTTTAAAATCTATCATGGGCTACTAGTTGAACTACTGGTCAGTTTAGTGAATGTTTTCATCATTGGGGGCTTAACGAGTAAAATGCAGAAGCCATTTTGATACTAGGTTATTTTCCACAAAAATAGCCATTTATTATATTTCAGCTCCTGTTATTTTCAGAAAATAACGTGGGTTATTCAGAAGGATGGAAATATATATGATGGCATATTTTTCTTGGAAATATCTTTCCAAAAAGAGATTGAAAATATACAAATTTGGTATTAAAAGAAGGTAAATTATTGACTTTCTTTTAAAAGGAACTTTGATGGAAATATAGGGAGAAAATCCAGAAAGGTAGTTAGAGATGGGGATGTCACCACAGAAGCAGTTCCCTCGGTTGACTAAACATGGCGCCTTCAAATATGACCGTGCCCAATGAGAAGTGGCCCTCCAATATTGTTCCATAATAGTGACAAAAACATCATGGGCATCCCAACAAAACCCATCTTCTTCCTTTCCATCTCTTGTCCGTTCTCCCCCCCCCTCTCTATCTCTCTATCTCTCTATCTCTCTATCTCTCTATTTTTCCCTTTCTCTCTGTCTCTCTATTTTTCCCTTTCTCTCTGTCTATCTCTCTCTCTCTCAATTTCTCCCTTTATTTCTCTATCTCTCTATCTCTCTATCTCTCTCTCTCTTTCTCCCATTCTCTCTGTCTCTCTAGCTCTCTCTCTCTCTCTCTCTCTCTCTTTCTCCCTTTCTTTCTCTCTCTCTCTCTCTATCCCTCTCTTTCTCCCTTTCTCTCTGTCTCTCTATCTCTCTCTCCCTCTCTTTCTCCCTTTCTCTCTGTCTCTCTCTCTCTCTCTCCCTCTCTTTCTCCCTTTCTCTCTGTCTCTCTCTCTCTCTCTCCCTCTCTTTCTCCCTTTCTCTCTGTCTCTCTAACTCTCTCTCCCTCTCTTTCTCCCTTTCTTTCTCTATCTCTCGATATCTCTCTCTCCCTTTCTCTCTCTTTCTCTATCTCTCTATTTCTCTCCCTTTCTCTCTTTATTTATCCCCTTCTCTTTCTCCCTTTCTTTCTCTATCTTTTTATCTCTCTCTTTCTCCGTTTCTCTCTCTTTCTCTGTCTTCCTTTCTCTCTTATTTATCTCTCTCTATTTCTCTCCCTCCATACCTCTTTCTCCCTTTCTCTCTCTACCTCTCTATCTATTTATCTCTCTTTCTCTCTCACTCTTTCTCTCACTATCTCTCTCTCATTCTCTCTATTTTTCTCTCTTTCTCACTCTCCCTCTATCTCTCTTTATTTATCCCTTTCTCTCTCTATCTCTCTTTCTTTATCCCTTTCTCTCTTTCTCTCTCTATCACTCTATCTTTCTGCCTTTCTCTCTCTCTATCAATATATATATCTTTATGTCTGTCTCTCTCTTTTCTCTCTCTATCTCCCTTATTTCCGAGAAAGAATTGGCTTCTATCTTCCACACCCACTGGTCCCCGTCTCCTTTAATGCATCTACTGATCTATCTGTCAATATAGGCTTTATTAAGGTACCTGCCTTCGTTGCTATGTCTGTAGTTATCTATCTGTCTGTGAAAATAACTATCACTATCTATCTACATATGCACACCCGTATATATATAACTGCATACGTGTGTATGTATGTGTACATAGGTATGTATGTAATTAATGTACTTATCGTATGTATGTAACTTATGTATGTATGCATGGATGGATCTATGTCAGCATGTATATAACGTATGCATGTGTACATAGGTAAGTATGTAATGTACTACTTGGCCGTTTGATATATAATTGGGATTTTTATTATTAATTATAGCATTAAATTTGGTCTTATCCATTTTGTACGACCCATCAGTTCATCAGGCTCTGATTCCATCAAAGGTCACTGCACCTGCAGTACTTATTAGTTATTTAAGTAAATAAATTAATCATGACCATAAAAATCTAGAAAACATATCAATTGTTTGAGGTTTATTCTATCAACTTAGTGTTAGCTCCCGTGGATCAGGCGGAAATAAATAATAAACCACTTATAACTGATGGGAAAAATATGCAGTGTCCACACTCCATCCCTAAGATTCAATTATGCAGAATCCGGAAATAAACTTTTTTATTGATTTTTTTTTAAAATAAGAACTGACAAGTACATTACATGATATCTTTCGTGAACAGAAGGGTTGATGGGTTTCGTCTTATAATTATTTTATTAAAGTAAATTGTCAACCGCTAATGATTTTCAAAGTGAGAATTGCACAGGGCATGATCATCAAAATTTTTCCAAATAACTTTGGAAAAATTGAGAAAAAAATAAGTATAAGAGGGATGTGGGGTTCATAACTTTGGACAAAGTTAAAAAAGGTGAAAGTGGATAGTTCCTATGCAACTTTTATTTCCTCGTGTGCCTGAACAGGACAGATGAACAAGCGATAGAGAGAGGAAGAACTCACGTTTCTGATAATTGCTCACGTCAATTGGATCACGGGATACTTGTATTCTATCAATGTACTTACTCTCGGGCAACATTTCACCATCTCTCTCTCTCTCTTCCTCTATCCATCTCTCTCTCTCTCTCTACCTCTGTCTCTATCTCTCTCTCTTTCTCCCTCCCTCCATCTCTATTTTTCTGTTTCTCTCTCTCTCTCTCGTTCTCTCTATCTCTATCTGTCTCCCTCCATCCATCTCTCTCTTTTTGTCTATCTCTTTCGCTCTCTCCCTCTCGCTCTCTCTCTATCTCTATCTCAATCTGTCTCCCCCCCCATCTCTCTCTTTTTCTCTATCGCTATCTCTATCTCTCTCCCCCTCTCAATCTCTCTATTTCTCCTCTCCCTCCATCTCTCCTTCTCTATCTCTATCTCTCTCTCCCTCTCGCTCTCTCTATTTCTCCCTCCCTCCATCTCTCTTTCTCTATCTCTATCTCTATCTCTCTCTGTCTCCCTCCGTCCAGCTCTCTCTTTTTCTCAATCTCTATCTCTATCTCTCTCTCCCTCTCGCTCTCTCTTTCTCTCTCTCTCTATATATATATATATCTCTCTTCCTCCTTCCATCGCTCTCTCTCTTTCTCTATCTCTATCTCTCCCTCCCTCTCCCTCTCGCTCTCTCTTTATATTTATATATATATATCTCTCTTCCTCCTTCCATCTCTCTCTCTCTTTCTCTATCTCTATCTCTATATCTCTCTCCCTCTCCCTCTCGCTCTCTCTTTATATATATATATATATCTTCCTCCTTCCATCTCTCTCTCTCTCTCTCTCTCTCTCTCTCTCCCTCTCCCTCTCGCTCTCTCTTTATATATATATATATATATATATATCTTCCTCCTTCCATCTCTCTCTCTTTCTCTATCTCTATCTCTCTCTCCCTCTCCCTCTCGCTCTCTCTTTATATATATATATATATCTGTTCCTCCTTCCATCTCTCTCTCTCTTTCTCTATCTCTCTTCCTCCCTCTCCATCTCTCTCTCTCTGTCTTTCTCCCTCCATCCATCTCTATCCCTCTCTCCCTCTCGTCTCGTCTCCTCTCTCTCTCTCTCTTTCTATTCCTCTCGCTCTCTCTTTCTCCCTCCATCCATCTCTCTCTATTTATCTCTCTCTCTCTCTCTCTCCCTCCATCCATCTCTTTCTATTCGTCTCCCTCTCTCTCTCTCCCTCCACCTGTACATGTCTGGTTCTCTTATCCTTATATTTGGACCTGTCTGCCATTTGTCTTATAATCTTCCCTCACTACACTTCTTTGTCTCTCAGTGTGTGTATATATTATGTATTCTCCCTATGTTTTTATCTCCGTCTATTATCTCACATACTATCTCCTCATTAAGTAAACTCTACTTATTCTTTCAGTATTTCTCACTGTGTTACCTCTTCAAATCCTTAATATCTTCAGTTTCTTTTGTCTTTCACTCGTTCCCACTCATTCTGATCTTATTTATTTTGATTAAATACAAAACGTATTCAGGATAAACTCAAAAATCTGGGTAGCTCTCTGTCTAATCAGCTCCACGTAATTAGAGTCTATTATTTTCCTAACCTAGTTTTATATACAATGTTTGAAATTTATGACGATGATTTCCATATAAGTTTACAGATTATGATGTGCAACTGCCTACGTTGAAATGTATTATTTCCCAAAATAATTTAATGTGAGAGCTACATTTCTTACGTTGAAGCGGTTGAAAAGTAGTTTAGATGGTAATTTATTCCATTATTCCTTCCTTTTGCACACTTTTCTTCCATGGATGATCTAGAATAACGAACACCAATTATTATAGTTTAGTTACTTATCTGAAGGTGAGTGGATAAAAACTAGTCAACAAATTTATAATATAATATTAAGATAGTCTTTATTTCTGAGAAGGTTCTGAAGCCAAGGTTCATGAACAAGTGATAAGGCCATGTAAGAGTGAGTGGACATGCTGATTTTCTGAGATCAACATCTCACAAAAAAACTATATGATATCATAAAGTGATATACTTTTATTGGTCAGAAGGGATTGGGAGGAATAAAATATTTAGGGTTGGATAGCCATGCATGTGCATTGTCCCACTAGAGATGATCATAAGGGTAGCTGGCATGATGGGAATTTTTTTATTTGCCCAGATAAAAAAACTAAATATTTGATGGAAAACAGGGTGGAAATTAATGGATTGGTTAGAGTGATATCACATGGCGTGATGAGAGGTCAATTTTTGAAAATTATTTTTTGGGTTGTTTTTTTCTTATGTGGGTTGGAGTGTACGTAAGTTGGAAAGGGGGGGGGGAGACAGAGAGACCATGCGTTGTGTACGGCAGAAAAAAACTTAGAAAATAACAATTAGGACCGACGGCACAGATCTGGGCTTTGCAAGAGACCTGCCGGCCAAGGTGTGGCTGAACTTTGCAAGGACTGATTCTCTCTCTCTCTCTCTCTCTCTCTCTGTCTTTGTCTCCCTCTCTCTCTTTCTCCCCCTCAATCTCTGTCTGTCTCTTTCTCTCTCTCCCTCTCTCTCTCTCCTCCTCAATATCTGTCTCTATCTTTCTCTCTCCCTCTTCCCTTCTATCTCTGTTTATCTCTGTCTTTCTCTCTGTCTTTGTCTCCGTCTCTCTCTCTCCCTCAATCTGTCTGTCTCTTTCTCTCTCTCCCTCTCTCTCTCTCTCCTCCTCAATATCTGTCTCTATCTTTCTCTCTCTCCCTCTTCCCTTCTATCTCTGTTTATCTCTGTCTCTCTCTCTGTCTTTGTCCCCCTCTCTCTCTCTCCCCCTCAATCTCTGTCTGTCTCTTTTTCTCTCTCCCTCTTCCCATCTATCTCTATTTATCTCTGTCTGTCTCTCTATCCCTCTCCCTTCTATCTATATTTTCCTCTGTCTCTGTCTCTCTCTCTTTCTCTCTATATCCCTCTCCCTTGTATCTTTATTTATCTCTGTATGTGTCTCTCTCTCTGTCTCCCTCTCTCTCTCTCTCTCTCCCACTCTTAACTCAAGTTCTGTCTCTCTCTTTCTCTCTCTACCTCTCCCCTTCTATCACTATTTATCTCTGTCTCTATCTTTCTTTGTTTCCCTCTCCCCTCTATCTATGTCTCTCTCTTTGTCTATATCTTTCTCTCTCTCCTTGTCCCCTCAATCTATGTCTTTCTCTTTCTCTCTCTCCCTATCACCTTCTATCTCTGTCTATCTCCTTGTCTCTATATTTCTCTCTCCCACTGCCCATCTATCTCTATCTCTTTGTTTATATCTATTTCTGTTCCCTCTCCCCCTCTATCTCTGTTTGTCTCTTTGTCCCTGTCTCTCTCTCTCTCTCTCTCTCTCCTTTCTTTCTTTCTTTCTCTCTATCCCCATATATCTCTGTCTATAAACTATATGTGCCTCCCTATCTCCTTATATCTCTGCCCATATCTTTATCTCTCTTTCCTCTTATATCTCTGTCTATTATCTTTTCTTTCTCTCTGTGTCATTGTCTATACATATATCTCCCTTCCTCTACCCTTTACCTCAGTCTGTATATTTTTGTCCCTATCCCCTTCTATCTCTGTATTACTTCTTTTTCTTCCCCCTTCTAACTATGTCTTATCTATCTCTCTCCCTCTCCTCCCCCTTTTTACGTCTGCCTCTCTTTCTCTTTCTCAACCCCTTCCCCTTCTATTTTTCGCTTTTGTCCTCCACCTCTATCAGTCTCTCTCTCTCTCTCTCTCTATATATATATATATATCTCATTTATGCGTATATTGCTCTCCCTTTATTGCAGTCAATATCTTCTTCTCTATCACCCATTTATGCCTATATCACTCTCCCTTTAGTCCAGTCAATCTCTTTTTCTCTATCACCCATCTATGCCTCTACCACTCTCCCTTTATTGCAGTCAATCTCTTTCTCTCTCTCTCCTCTCTATCCCTTTATCTCTGTAGATCTTTCTCTCTCTGTCCCCCATTATCTCTATCTATCTATCTCTCTAGCTCTGTCCATCTATTGGCTCTCTATCTCTTTCTTTTCCCCTTCTCCTTCTCACCCACTATCTCAGTCTTTTTCATTATCTCTCTATTTCTATCTTTCAATCTCTATCTGTCTTCTTCTCTATCGGTCTCCCATTCTTAATTTTTTCTCTCCAAATGTTTTTAGAAAATATGATAATTGACAATGAATACCTTCTTTGGCTTTCTCGATAGATTTAAGTTTGAGATCCTGTGGAAGTTCTAATAGTTAAACTAGTCCAAAAAATAACATGTTGAGTTTTTCAGAATAATATCTATCATCCATGGAATTTGAATATAAATAACCCAGTTTATTTAAATTTATGAAAAAAGATTAAAATTTTATTAATATCTTGATGATGCCGTCTTCTTAAAATTGTAATATAATCTTAGTCCACTTTGAAGGATTAATTTTACTTCTGACAAATCCTCTTAAATTATACATTGTATATATTTAACAGTACTTTAATTAATACTTTCTTGCAATGTAGAAATAAATGTATCTAAATTTTTTAAAATTTGAACTTTGAATGTTTCAGTTAATTAATCCTATAGATATAATTATTTCATCACATCTCTGCAAGATAAAAAATATAGCACGAGCAATCAGAATAAACATTTTATCTGTCTTACTCTGAAATCAAATGAAGGCAAGTGTAGATAGACAAAGAAAAAATAATGAAATATTATTTAATAAATGTGCTTCCGAAATGGCTCACGTTTAACCAAGGAAGTGTAAATTCTTCACTCTCTAAGTACCGTGTAAATTATATGTGGATTTTCCTTTATGTCACATGTTTTAAAAATATTTATTATATGTCACTGAAATTTTTATTTGACAAAGAGTTAAGCCATTATTACTTTTTTACCATTGATACCTTATATTCCAATGATATATTTTTAACATGCATACCTAGTGGCTATTCTCAACGAGATGATAATTGTGGATGATAATTTGTAAATTTATTCATGTAAATATGCCTTACAGATCATTTAAATTGTCTCATGTATTGATTATGATTCCTACTCAGTTATTAATAATATCCATAAAGATGAACAAAAGGAAGAAGAAAACACGAATACGTAAATGATTGTCTTTATAAGAAGTTTGTTAATTTTAGAATCAATGATATATATATATATATATATATATATAAAAATTATTATAGGTCATTTATTTTTTCTCCATCCTAGTAATCATTTGTGATAATTATAATGATCACATATGCACAATATCAAGTCTTCAAATAATTAAATATAATTTTACTTTAATATTCTAAATTTTTTGTACGTTTTGGTATTTTTTAGAATTAAAAAACATAAGATTTGTAAAAAACTTATTTTATAAGCAAAACATAATTTTTTTTTAAAGGATTTATTTAATTATTTTTAATGGGTTTAATACATTTAAATATGCTTGGCCATTTATCTCAGTCTGGTTTATTTGAATTCAGCCAATATTTGAAGAGACCAATCATTGGTTGTGGCTAATGATTTGTTATGAAAAAATAGTTTTGACTAAAAAAATGCAAAGCCAATGACAAAAGGCCAAAGGAGTATATCAACTCTGCCATGGGAACTTTTTATCATCCCTCCTCCAATTGACACTCCTAAGATTATTTAGGTTATGGTCAACTATCAAACATAAACAGTCGTTCCAGCTAGTACTGATGCATTACAAAATAATCAGAGTACCCTTCTATAATATTCACTACCTTATCCATGGACTGTCATACCATCCTATCATCTTTTTGATGTCTCCTCTTATGCTGGGGGTGTATGATCACATCTTGACCACATAATCACTTTCATGGACTTCTTGTTCCATTTGAGCTAAGACTGTTTACAGTTTTACCTTTATGAACTTGTGGGTTATATTCAAAAGACAATTGTCCATCCACAATGTAGGAAGCCACACCTGATTTGTTCAAAAAATAAAAAGAGAAACTAAGTTAAAGACAAACTGGCCGTTATCAAGTATTCACAGTCTACTAATAAATCATCTTCATATTTTTTACTAATTATGAAACACATGAATGCATGATCTTGAGAGAATTATTTAATTTAGAGTTTCCATTAAATACTGAAAAATATTTTCATAAATAGATACTTAGTGCCCCTTTAAATTAACTTAAAAGTTTAGTGATTTATTTCTTCCTCTCGTGTTTCAGATTTGAAATGGTTTCATGAAGTAAAACATTTTGTTGGTAGTGAAAAATGAGGTTCATGAGTAGTTCAAAATTATCTGGAGTCAAAATAAAAGTCAAACTGATCTAACACTGTCCAAAAATTGGTTGTGTCACAAGTTTAATCAAACTATTTACTCATTAATACTTAAGGTCTACACCCCTTGGGTTATGGATCACCCAATGTATTTTTTTTTATCAATCCAATAGCATTAGTTCGACTGGCCCATTTTCTTTCACTCTAATTTCTTTTAATAATTGAACACGTAATTTTAGAAGCCAAGTCGACTTCATTCAGTATTGCAAGGCATTCATAATATAACCTTTTTATCACTACTAGGCAGTCATTGAGGAATAGATGAGTGATGCCTGCAAAGTATAGTGTAGAAATAAAACATAGGGGACTATATTAAAAACATATTGGAAAGAATATTGTATTATTACATCGAAATTTAAGGTTTTCAAACTAGGTGACAGTAAGTTTAGATGATTTTTTGGTTTTAATTTATTTTGAAGAAAGATAGGAGAGATCACAGGTGACCCTCCCGTTGTGATATATAAATATGAATGTTTAAGAACATAAATGCCTACAAGTTAACTACAATGATGACATTAAAAACTTGATAGTTAACTCCAATGATGTTCCACACAAGACTAGCCAAGGTTGGGATATTCAAATTATAAATTTCTCCTTAAATGGATTCATTTGGTTCATCTCTTCCATCAGTGACTGAAAGCAACGTTTCTAGGAGATTCACTCAAAATTTCAGTTCTAAAATCAACTTGCATATCAAGATCCATCCGGATTATTTTTGTGAGTATATCCCCCTTTTCCCCCCTTTTTCTGTGCAAATCAACCAGCACCACAGTATTCAGGCTCTTCATTTTTTTAGGGCAACCAATGGATGTATGATATTTTTTGTATTATATGTTCATCAGCTGTTAGTTATCTCAAGATTAATTGTGAAAAGGACTGATATTAACAATGCTTGCTATACATGGAAATCGTCACAATTCATGGATACGTCAGGACCAAGAACCAATTATTTTCTGATAAATCGATCAATAAAGAGATTTGTTTTAAAAAATAATGAGGAGAAATTAAAATATCAACTTCATTGATTACTCTTGTTTCATATAAGGTAAAAATGGAATGTAACCTGGCGTTATAGAACAGAGTAGCATTACTACTGAGGAGGCCTCTAGTAAGATATTCCATCCAATGATTGTTAAATTTGAAAATGATAATTAAAAAATTACTAGATTCCTGGGTGGGCAATGACCAAAAGATACAATTATCTTCATACAAAGACAAGTTTCGTATACACTTATTTCAGATGAATTAATAAAAAGCAGCATTACTGGTGAAAGAGGCCTGACGTAGAACAATCCTTCCAATGATTGCAACACATGAAAATAACCTTAGGAAATAACTAGATTCATGGGTAATGAAAAAGGCACATTTTCAATCAATAAAGAGATATCATACACTCTATTCCATCGATTCTTCCCCAAACAAGTAAATGCTTACATTAATTTCAAGGCCGTTTAGGTTCATCATCTTCAATGTCCCAGCTAAGATTCTCTTCATCTTCTGCCAAAGTCAATCTCCTGCGCAGATCAACCCTTTCTGGGCTCCCAGAAGAACCCCCAATCTTCTTCTCATCACTCTCTCCAAGATCTTCAATTTCATCCCAGCCAAGATCATCTTCCTCAGGAACAGACGGCTGAGTCGACACCACTGTTACATCACTGTTCTTGGATGATTCTACAGATTCCAAATTACCTTCTCCAACTTTTTTGATCTCAGGATCGATCAATTCCTCAGTTTTTTTCATCTCCGGAATTGTTTTGGCATCATGGGCAACTTCTTCAGCTCCAGAATCCTCCCTAGACTTCAATTCAGCTCCAGAATCATTGATATTTCCTGCATCTCGATCTTCATCTTTCCGTTCATCATCCCTGATTTTGTCCGAATCATCGTCCTCAACCTCCCAGCTGAGATCTTCTTCTTCATCCCCTGAAATCGCCCTCTTGACGAGGTTCGCTCGGAGATCCTCGGCTTGCTTCAGCTTGAAAACCCGGTAGAAATACCGACTCCAAAACGTGTCCTCATCGACGACCTCAGGAACCAATCTAGACCAATTTCCCTGCACAAATTTGTTCTCTTCGAGCAGCAAATCGATCTCATCCTCGCGATCTCGCAGATCGAACCCTTCAACCCACTTGCCAAAATCATCCAAATCATCCGGATTTTCCGAGAAAGTTCTCGAATCGGCTTGAATCGCTTGAATCTTGGCCTCAAATCGATTGGGACGACTCGCCAGCCCCAAATCCGGCGAACTCAGATCCGGATTTTCTTCCCCTTCGATCGACAGCAGCGCGTCCTTCCCTTGAGCGATGACCTCGGCGGTGCCGCGCCAGACCGAAGCGCCGATCTCGTCCAGCGCGTGCCCTACAGTTTCCAAAGACTCTTGCGCGACGGAAGCTCCGGCCTCAATCGAAGTGGGAATCTCAAGAATTACCTCGCGGAGAGCCTCCGTCTCTTTGACGAGCCCCGATCCGAACTCTTCGAGATCGCGGCGGTAGGTTTCGATCAGCGGCTCGGATTTCGACACGATGGTCTTGATCAACCCCGAGAACGCGCCCCAGGGCTTGGCGGCGCCATCGCCGGAGCTCGATTCCGCCGCCGCCGCTCCGCCGCCGCCCTCGGCGGCGGATACCGGCGGTTCCTCCGCCGCGGAGAAGACGGATCGGAAGAAATCCATGGCGGATTTGGGGGAAAAATCGAAGCTTTGGCGAGAGGAAGACGATGAACTGATATAAAGAGAAGAGAGTTAACTGCGTTGGATGGACGGTGGATAGCGCGCCACGTAGGCCCTCTGCTTTTATATTATATTTCTAAGGATTAACTTTAGTCTTTTCGGCCGATGTGGCTCTTTAAATATCCAAAAGTTTGTTTTTTTGTATACTGTGTGAGTATCTCCACTACTATAATAGGAATACATGTACCCTTCTGGCCTCTGATTGGCTGACAAAAGAGTGAGAGAGAAGAGGGGAGAGAAAAAGGGCCGTCGTGTGACAGGAGGAGTTCACCGTCGTCTGAACGGACCCATGAATGGGCTGCTCATTCACGATCAACAATATCACGATTATTGACTGCCCCACAGTTCCACGAAAGGCCAACCGTCGCAAATCACGTTCTCGCCAGGCAAGGAACGATGATGGTGTTGAAATCTGATGATAGACGGAGGGGTGATCGACCACGATCGACTGGAGACAACGATGGTGATCGAGGAAGGCCGAGTGGTTCACCAGTCCGTGGGCATTCGATCAACGATCTGCTCCAGGATCGTGATGATGGTTGGTCGACGTGGACAGTGGGCCTTCAGGAAGATCTACAAGAGACAAGGGATCAGAGGGCTGTACACAGGCATCTCCCTGACCCTGATCGGCATGCTGCCTTACAACACCTGCTACTACTTCATGTACGAGACGGCGAAGACGGCCTATTGCCGGGCGAAGAAGAAGAAGGCGCTGACCCGCGCGGAGCTGCTGGTGGTGGGCGCCGTGTCGGGGTTGACGGCGAGCACCATCTGCTTCCTGCTAGAGGTGGCAAGGAAGCAGCTGATGGTGGGCGCGCTGGGCGGCCGGTGCCCGAAGAACATGGCAGCGGGCATTTTGTGAATTTTGTGATCCTTCTGTGATTCTTCAGTGATTGTGAATTTTAAATTCACAATCCAAATCGATTGTGAATTTTAGATCTACTCATCAATCTGGATTAGATTTTTGTTTATTCTGTGTATTGGATTTTTTAAAATTTCAGTAGATTTTCTATTTCATATTCGATTTTCTATTACACGATTTTGTGGATTTCATCTGATTATTGTGAATTTTAGATCCGATTGTGAATTTTAGATATATTGATTATTGTGAATTTTATATCTGATTATCTGTTCTTTAAATTCAATCTGGATTTGATCCGATTGTGAATTTTAGATCTACGGAAATCTACAGAATTCTTCTGCGATTGTGAATTTTAGACCTACGGAAATCTATGGAATTCTTCTGCGATTGTGAATTTTAGATCTACGGAAATCATATTCGAATTTAAGATTCATAAGATGGCATACAGTTCATTAGATAGTTTGACATTACCCATTTCATATTGTTAATCTCCTGATTTCTTTTAGATTTTTAGGAAAAGGAACTGATCCAGTTGAAGCGGGAGGCTAGATTGAAAGGTGGATTCTACGTTGAGCCTACGGCTAAGCTTCTCTTTGTCATTTGAATTCGGGGGTTAGTGTAAATCTTTCACAAGAATTACCAATGCTATTCTATATCGGAATCTATAATGCTCTTTGCACCGTTTTTCTATTTAATTTATTTGTCTGTTGCACACATTAGTTCCTTTGATGAGTCTGAATTTCATCAGCCTTTCACAGAGGACAGGATTTCAATGGCCTTATTTTTTCTGTCTTTTAATTATTTACTAAGGTCATCAGTGCTCTGAAGAATACCAGTGCCTTTGATTTGGTCATATTCTTTGTTATCAGAGGAGTTGTAAACGTCCTCAGTCAAGCCAATTCTTGGCCAGTCGGTTGCAGGGTTGAGTTTGATGTGCTGGGCACGCAGCCGAGACACAAAATTGCTGCCAGATATGACGGTTTCGTAGGCATTCTGCCAAAGTTTTCTAAGTCTGTTGACCTAACTGACATCGACTCTTAGTGATTTGAATACAAATTTCGATCGAGAGCTCTAATTTTTTGTTGTTTTATTTGTTTCATAAATCGAAATGTTTGACTCATAAACCAAAATTCAATTGTTTGGCGAAATTCAACTGAAATTCGAGCAAAAGGTGATTTCTTCTAATCTCAATCTGAGATCCTAAATTTCAATTGAAAAGCCCTAAATTTTGATCGAGAAGCCCCCTAAATTTCTTCTGAATTTTGCTCTAAAATTTAGATCTCAGTGATAAAGAAGGTCGAAGAGATGAAGAAAATTTCTGATCGATGGACATCGAAGTTCTCCATCAATAGGAATCTTTTCATCAAATCAAAATCTTTACATCGATCAGAAGTTATTTTCTGTAAAAATTAAATCTCAGTCTCTCGATCGAGAGCCAAACATTTTGGTTTAGAAATTTCTATTCTGGGGGAGTCAAAAATTTCATATTTGATCAAGAGGTCTAATTTTTAGTTGTTTTATTTGTTTCATAACTCTAATTTTTAGTTGTTTTATTTGTGTCATAAACCGAAATTCAAATGTTTGGCTCATCAACAGAAATGTTGAGAAGTTCGTATTCTGCGGGGAGTAGAAAATTTCATATTCGATCGAGAGCTCTAATTTTTTATCTAGAAATTACCGAGAGTAGTAAATTTTGATAAAAAAGATTCTGATCGATGGAGAACTGCGATCGAGAAAATTTGATTTTTCTGGAAATCCCTAATTGTGAACGAGAAGTTCATATCCATACATTTTGACTGCGAAGTTCAAATTCAATCGGTTAGACAGCAATTGAAGAGTCCACATCCAATCGAGATCCCAGCATTTGGACAGAAAATTAACTTTTTACTGTAAAGTTCAGATTCTGATTGAGGGGCCCTAATTTTTTTCCTTCTCTATTGCCCTATTTTCTGCCAAGTGAAACCATCGAATCTGAATTTAATCAAATATGTATCCTCAGATCTATAGATGATACTGTGCAGAAGTGGAAGAAGAAGAAAGCGTGGAGAGGCGGCTATTTCCCCCTTTTTGACGTCACCATTGGTTAGCATTAGGCGGTCTTGCTCTCAGGATATCAGTTAGTTTTTCCCTTGGTTAACATGAACGACAATATCGGTATTTTCACCATCATCAATTGTGGTAATTTGATGGGTTTGAGTTTGATTTCAGCTCTGTTCATCTTTTTTTTTTAGTGATGTATGGTGGCAGCTGGCAGAAGAGACAACATCGCCGAGTAAAACTGAGGTGAAAGGGTTCTACAGAGTCGATGTTGATGTTCCAGTAGATGATTGGGTCAACATTACGAACTTCTACGATATTCTGTTTTAATACTGGTCACTGGTGGGTAAATCCATCTCTTCGAGTTTTGATAAATTCCACTAAGTATAGTAAATTAAAATGGGTGGATGTACACCAAATTTATATTTCATGGGTAACCGCCACTTCGTTGTATGAATCTGGGTTTTTATTTCAGATGGAGATTAATTCGGTTGATTGACAAGACCAAAATTTGCAGAAATGGCTGCATGCCCATTTTTGTATTTTTAAGCTGGGTTTTTATAACTTAAGATGAAGATTAGTTTGGTTGATTGACAAGAATGAATTTTGAAGAATTGGGCAGATGTACACTGAGTTTTTGTCTCATGGGTAAACGTCATTTTGTCTTTCTAAGCTGGGTTTTTAAAATTTCAGATGGAGATTAATTTGATAGATTGAAATGAACGAATTTTGATGAATTGGGGGGATGCCCACTAATAACAGCATAATTTCTGTCTTTATTTCACGTTGTTAGCACAATTTTATGCATTTCAAGAGCTTAAAATGGGGTTGTTATCATATATTTACATGAAAATAGTGTTCTCAAGTAATTTCTGATTTTCCCCTAATTTTCTGTTAATTATATGAATTTTAAAGGAATTATTGAAGCTCGAAATAATTATTTTTGAATGAAAATGACATATTTAATATTTTATTTCGACATTTATCAGCATGGAAATGAATCAGTGAATTTTCTAGAATTTTCTAGAATTATTAACGAATTTTTAGGATTTTTTCTGAGATTTATTTGAAGAGGAAATTCATTTATTTCAAGGAAAAAGTATATTTATAAGAAAAGAAAAAGCATTTTTCTAATTTTTGAACATTTAAGGGCCTTTTTGCAAACTTTCGTTGCAAAAAGACCCTGAAAACAGCTCTCGGTCGCCACTATAGGCGTAAAGATGTAATTTAATATCTTACAGGGTTTTATTGCAAATGTATTATTAATTGTTTTAATATTTTAGAGAAAAGCGGAGGAGAGAGAATGCGAAAAGGGGTATATCGATAGATATTTTTGGGCGGCGTCGGTGGCAAATGTTTATTTTGGAAAGGACTTACCCGTAAATGTCAGGGCGATTTCTGAGAGCCACGACGTGGCCTCATCACGACCGCCGGATGAAAATCTGACGGCGGTCAGTGATAGAGGCCCGTTGCGGTAAGTTTACCACCCGTGAGACGCATGCTAAGCACTCGCACGGGCGGTGACGTGGCACATTCTCAGTGGGATCTTTCAAGTTCAGACGCACGCAAAGGTGCGTATCAATATGTACGCAAATCCCGACTTTTGATATTTTTTTGGTTTTCTTTTTTTTTCGCCAGGGGTACGTGGCGCAACAGGAGAGCACCCGCCTGAAGATTTGAATCGGCGCCACCAATGAGAGGGCGCCACCTCAGCATGCGGTTATGAACAAAAAAATAATAAATGAATGATTAATTCAATGGTTAACATTGGTTTAAATTCATTTATTCATAACTTTCAATCCAGAAGTCCGATTGAGATGATTTTTTTATGGATTTGTTCGTCTTGATCCTCTCTTTCTATCTATATGGTAGAATCATCAAGATCAAGCTTGTATTGATAGATATAAATTAATTACTCATTAGGGGTAAAATAGTAATTTATTACATTTTACCTAGGTATAAAAGCCGAATTTCGAGAGGAGGGGGTCATTCTTGATGATTCTCTATCACATCTGCAAGACAGAGAGGAGCCCCAGCCTGGATTAACGTGTTTGGTACTTTTTCCTTTCATTGTATTTGAATTTTGATGCATTTTGAATGAAATTAGTTAAGTTGTTTGTTTCTTCTTCTCAATTCTGATCTGAACTTGTAAATTGCTTGGCTTGAGCGGCATGTACAAGCCCTGATTAGGATTGAAAGGAGAAATTGAGGGATTTACCTAGGCATTCAATTGCATTCTCAAAGAAAAACTCTAAAAAATTTTAGTTTTAATTCTTAGGAAATTGAATTACCCCATTTCAGTTCTGAATTACCAAAGTTGCAAAAACAAACCAAACTCAAATTAAAAATTCCCTTGTACCCTCTCTAATTGACCTCTTGGATCCTTTTATTAGGATCAAAGAAGCCAATTTAGAGCTCCATATTTCTTCTATTCATCTCACCTCTTCTACCTCCCTTTCTAAATTCTCATCTACTTAGGTTGACCTAATCCTCATTGAAGATCAAATTTAGTTTAATTAAAGTGAAACGACCAATTCGACCACTAAATCGAATTCCTTACTATACGTCTTATCACTATACGTCTTAAGTGGAGTTCTAATAAATTTTATTGCATAAGCTAAAATTCACAACGACAAGGGCTAAAAATTGCATAGTTTTTACCCCTATTTTTGGCTTATCACCCACCAAGATTTTGTCTCATGGTTAAACTGCATTTGGTCTTTTGAAGCTGGGTTTTTATAATTTCGGATGGAGATTAGTTTGCTTTATTGACAAGAATGGATTTTGATGAATTGGGTGCATGTATAGCGAGTTTTTGTTTTATGGGTAAATGACAGTTCATTATTCTAATCTGGGTTTTAATTTCAGATGGAGATTAATTTGGTTGATTGACAAGACTGACTTTTGATGAAATGGGTGGATGCCCATTTGGTCTTCTTAAGCTGGGTTTTTATAATTAGGTTAGAACTTACTGATTTCTAACTTCCTGCTAAATTAGTTGGTGACTCACTCAACAAGAATTTTCTCGCTTCCTTTCTATGTATCCTCAGATCTGCAGACGATACTGTGCAGAAGTGGAAGAAGAAGAAAGCGTGGAGAGGGGGCTATTTTCCCCTTTTTGACATCATCATTGCTTACCATTGGGTGGTCTTGCTCTCAAGATATCAGTAAGTTCTTCCCTTGGATCAAATGAATAACACAATCGGTATTTTCAGCATCATCAATTGTGGTAAGTTGACGGGTTTGAGTTTGATTTCAGCTATGTTCATCTTTTTTTTTATGATGTAAGGTGGCAGCCGGCATAAGAGACACCATCGCGAGTAAAACTGAGGTGAAAGGGTTCTACAGAGTCGATGCTGATGTCCATGCAGATGATTGGGTCAACAATGAGTTAAGAAGTGATGACACGAGTCAACAAGGATAGCATATGGCGACACGAGTCAAGAAGTGAACACATTTTTCAGCAATGAGTTATTCAAAATGTATTTTATGCAAGGATTTAATACTGATTTATCCTTTTTGTTGATTTTTGAAGTTTTCCAAAATCTGGCGATGATTTATTGTTAGCATTTATGATTTAAAGAATTCTTTAAATCATTGCTAGATTTACCGATTTAAATAATTCTCCATAAACTAATTTCCTTCTCTCCTAGTATGAAGATGGCCCTGCTTTCTCTCTCTTCTCTCTATACCCCAAACGAGCATTGCGAGCGGGCACCACTAATATTTGGTATATGGAAATTCTATCGATGGGTGTTAAGTAGAAAGTTTAGACTTATTAGTGGATGTGGGTCTTTAAATAGCAAAAAGTTAGTTTTTTTTGGTATACTGTGTGAACACATTTGGTACACTGAAATTCTAGAGATGGGTGATCAATATCAACCTTAGACTTATTTGCAGATGTAGATCTTGAAACAAGAAAAAAGTTAGTTTTTTTTGGTATACCGTGTGATCATATTTGGTATATTGAATTTCTTGAGATGGGTGTTAAATATCATCTTTAGGCTTGATAACAGATGTGGATCTTCAGATAACAACAAACTAGTTTTTTTTTGGTATATTGTATCATCATATTTGGTATACTGAAATTCTAGAGATGGATGATGAATAGAACTTTTAGACTTATTCTTTTTTTTTTGAAAAAAATCAAGGAGCCGCATATGTCCAACCCTTCGGTTGTGCCCGTAGACCGATCCATCCGTGCCTTGGACGCCACCCAAGGGTGTTTATTTATGAAATATAGTGTTTTTCATCATTTTTAGGCATGGAGCGAGCGTACATGTCCCAATTACACACAAACCCTACTCGCCCACGCCCATGTTGTAGGAAAGAAAAAGGTACATAGATGTTACCTACTGAAGGCCGAGAGATGGTCACTCGTGCCAGCAAGAGCTGGGGGAGCCCTCGTAGCGATGCATTGCGTGGAGTGCGTAGTCTACCCTACCATTCGTAGATGTCATCGTGGAGGTGCAGGACTTGAAAAACTATCAAGCGAGAGGGTGAGCTCTCCCGCTTCCAGCACTCCATGCTATTAGCCACTCCCGCGGGCCTTCCTTCGACAGTGTGCGTTGTGTACGAAGGGCCGGCAAGCCGAGGCATTCAACACGATAACATCCATGAGCTGTTGGAGGGAGTGCCTGCGAAGAAAGGAAAAGGGAGGAAGGGGTTTGTGTGTGTACCGTGTGGTTGGCAAGGGCATCTGCTGTCTTATTTTCCTCGCGTAGCTGGTGACGGACACTAGTTGTGCTGGGGCGGCACCACATGATGTCCTGCCATAAGCTTTGTAGTCACCACTGGGAGCATTTGACTGGACGAAGCATGTCAACTAATACCTGTGAGTCCGATTCTACGACGATATGGTGAAGGTTTTGTTCCTCACTTAGGAGTAAACCATCACGTATAGCCATAGCCTCTGCTATTGTATTAGTTTGTATGTCGTAAAAAGAGGAGAAAGCAAGGATAAGTACTCCCTGTATGATCCCGTAGGATACCACCACCCCCTGCTCGCCGTGGGTTCCCTTTGGCCGCACGATCCACATTGAGCTTAAGGATGCCGATTGGCAGTGGGTGCCAACGAAGAATCTATAGTCGAATGCAGATGGGGGCGAGGATCACCGGAATACTCCAAGATCGAAAGAGGTCGCAGGCTAGGGCTGAGCTGCAGGCGTGAGGTGGTAAGAGGTGGTGTGTATGCCGTATCCATTGCTTGACTCGTCTCATGATATCTAAGGCGCGCATGGGAGTTCTTGCAAAACAAGAAGAATTTCGCCCTTTCCAAATCTCTCATAGTAAGTAAGCTATGGTGACGTGTAGGAGGGGGCTTCATTTGGAGCGTGTTGACAAGAGATACTTAACGATGTCAGAGTAGAGGAGATACCGAAGAGTGGACGCCAATGGTGTATGATTTGGTGCCAACAATCTACAACTGTCTTACTATGGAAGAAAAGGTGCTCCATCGTCTAAGCTCGGGGAGATGTGGGGAAACAATGGCAACACAAACTGAGAGATTGACCTTTAGACTTATTCGCAGATATAGATCTTGAAATATCAAAAAAGTTAGTTTTTTTCGATATACTGTGTTGTCATATGTGGTGTATTGAAATTCGAGAGATGGGTGTTAAATAGGAACTTTAGACTTATTTGCAGATGAAGATCTTGAAATAACAAAAAGTTGGTTTCTTTTCATATACTCTGTGATCATATTTTGTATACTGAAATTATAGAGATGGGTGATCAATATCAACCTTAGACTTCTTCGCAGATGTAGATCTTGAAACAACAAAAAATTTAGTTTTTTTGGTATACTGTGTTATCATATTTGGTATACTGAAATTCTTGAGATGGGTGATCAATATCAACCTTAGACTTATTCTCAGATGTAGATCTTGAAACAACAAAAAAATTAGTTTTTTTTTTGGTATACTGAAATTCTTGAGATGGTTTTTAAATATCATCTTAGGTTTTTTAGCAGATGTGGATCTTCAAATAGCAACAAATTAGTTTTTTTTTGTATATGGTATCATCATATTTGGTATACTGAAATTCTAGATATGGATGATAATTAACAACTTTTAGACTTATTCGCATACATAGATCTTGAAATGTCAAAAAAATTATTTTTTTTTGTACATTTGGTATACTGAAATTCTAGAGATGGGCGTTCTATATCAACTTTAGACTTATTCGCAGATGTAGATATTGAAATAACAAAAAAATTAGTCTTATCTGGTATCGTGTATTATCATATTTGGTATACTGAAATTCTAGAGATGGGCGTTCTATATCAACTTTAGACTTATTCGCAGATGTAGATATTGAAATAACAAAAAAATTAGTCTTATCTGGTATCGTGTATTATCATATTTGGTATACTGAAATTCTAGAGATGGGTGATCGATACCAACTTTAGACTTTTTCGTAGAGGTAGATCTTAAAATAACAAAAAAATTAGTTTTTTTTCGGTATACTGTATTATCATATTTGGTATACTGAAATTATAGACATGGGTGTTAAATAGGAACTTTAGACTTATTTGCAGATGTAGATCTTGAAATAACAATAAAAATTGTCTTTTTTGGTATACTTTGTATACTGAAGTTTTAGAGACGCATGATGAATATCAACTTTAGACTAACTCCCAGATGTAGATCTTGAAATAATAAAAAATTTACTTTTTTTGCAGTATAATTTATCTTCATATTTGGTTTACTTAAATTCTAGAGATGGGTGTTGAATAGAAACTATAGACTTATTCACAGACGTAAATCTTGAAAAGACAAAAAAGACTAGTTTTGTTTTTGAATAGCAACTTTGAATTCTTCGCAGATGTAGATCTTGAAATAACAATAAAAATTGTCTTTGGTATACTGTATCATCATATTTCGTATACTGAAATTCTAGAGATGGGTGATCAATATCTATTTTAGACTTATTTGCAGATGTAGATCTTAAAATAACAAAGAAAGTAGTTTTTTTTGGTATACAGTGTGATCATATTTGGTATACTGAAATTCTAGACATAGGTGTTAAATAGGAACTTTAGACTTATTTGCAGATGTAGATCTTGAAATAACGATAAAAATTGTCATCTTTGGTATACTGTATCATCATATTTGGTATACTGAAATTCTAGAGATGAGTGATCAATATCTACTTTAGACTTATTCGCAGATGTAGATCTTGAAATAACAAAAAAGTTAGTCTTCTTTGGTATTCTGTATCATCATATTTCGTATACTGAAATTCTAGAGATGGGTGTTGAATAGAAGCTATGGACTTATTCGCAGATGTAGTACTTGAAATAACAAAAAAGTTAGTTTTTTTGGTATACTTTATCTTCATATTTGGTATACTGAAATTCTAGAGATGGGTGAGCAATATAGTCTTTACACTTACTCGCAGATAAAGATCTTGAAATAACAAAAAAGTTAGTCTTATTTGGTATAGTGTTTTATCATATTTGGTATACTGAAATTCTAGAGATGGGTGATCGATATCAACTTTAGACTTATTAACAGACATAGATCGTAAAACAACAAAGTTAGTAAAACAACAAAAAAGTTAATCACAAAAAAGTCCAGTGATCATATTTGGTATGCTGAAATTATAGAGATGGGTGTTAAAGAACAACGTTAGACTTGTTTGCAGATGTAGTACTTTAAATAACCAAAAAATTAGTCTTTTTGATATATTTTATCTTCATATTTGGTATACTGAAATTCTAGAGATGGGTGATCACTATAGTCTTAAGACTTACTCGCAAATAAAGATCTTGAAATGACAAAAAAGTTAGTCTTATTTGGTGTAGTGTATTATGATATTTGGTATACTGAAATTCTAGAGACGCATGAAGAATATCAACTTTAGACTTATTCACAGCTGTAGATCCTGAAATAATAAATAAGTTATTTTTTTTTTGGTATACTATATCTTCAAATTGGTATACTAAAATTCTCAAGATGGGTGTTGAATAGAAACTATTAGACTTATTCGCATATTTAGATATTCAAAAAACAAAAAGTTTGCTTTTTTTGGTATAATATATGATCATATTTGGTATACTGATTCTCGAGATGGGTGTTGAATATCAACATTAGACTTATTAGCAGATGTAAATCTTGAAATAACAGCAAAATTAGTCTTACTGGTATACTGTATCGTAAAATTTGGTATACTGAAGTTCTAGAGATGAGTGTTAAATCGGAACTTGAGACTTATTCGCAGATGTAGATGTTAAAATAACATAGAAGGTTGGTTTTTTATGGTATACCGTATCATCATATTTTGTTTACTGAAATTCTAGAGATGGGTGTTAAATAGCAATTATAGAATTATTCACAGACGTAGATATTGAAATAAAAAATAAGTTTTTTTTTGTTATACTGTATATACAAATTGGTATACTAAAATTCTTGAGATTGGTGTTGAATAGAAACTTTAGACTTAATCGCAGATGTAGATCTTGAAGTAACAAAAAAGTTAGTTTTTATTTTGGTACACTGTATCATCATATTTGGTATACTGAAATTCTAGAGATGGGTGTTCAAATACTGAAATACTGAAATACTGAAACACTGTATCATTAAATATAAACTTTATTATTTTCGCAGATGTAGATCTTCAAATAAAAAAAAGTTAGTTTTTTTTGGTATAATGTATTGTCATATTTGGTATACTGAAATTCTAGAGTTGGGTGTTAAATAGCAACTTTAGACTTATTCGCAGATGTAGCTATTGAAATAACAAAAAAGTTAGTTTATTTTCGGTATATCGTGTGATCATTTTTGGTGTACTGAAACTCTAGAGATGGGTGATCAATATCAACTTTTGACTTATTTGCAGACATAGATATTAAAAGAACAAAAAAGTTAGTTTTTTTGGGTCTACTTTATCTTCATACTTGGTATACTGAAATTCTAGAATGGGTGTTGAATAGAAACTTTAGACTTAATCACAGATGTAGGTCTTGAAAGAACATAAAAGTTAGTTTTTATTTTGGTACACTGTATCATCATATTTGGTATACTGAAATTCTAGAGATGTGTGTTGAATATCAACCTTAGGCTTATTCACAGATGTTGAACTTTAAATAACAAAAAAATGTTTCTTTGGTACATTGTATATTGTACTTGGTATTCTGATACTAGAAATGGGTGTAAATATAAACTTTAGTTTTTTTTGCATATGTAGATATTCAAATAACAAAAAAAATTACTTTTTTTTCGTAGACTGTATCATGATATTTGGTATATTGAAATTCTAGATATGGGTGTTGAATATCAACTTTAGACTGATTCACAGATGTAAATCTTGAAATAACAAAAAAGTTAGTTTTTTTTGTCACAATATGTCGTCATATTTGGTATACTGAAATTCTAGTAATGGGTGATCAATTTAGCCTTTAAATTTATTCGTAGATGTATTTCTTGAAATAAAAAAAAATTTAGCTTTTTTTGAGTATACTGTGTAATCATATTTGGTATACTGTAATTCTAGAGATGGGTGTTAAATATCAACTTTAGACTTATTCACAGATGTTGATCTTGAAATAACAAAAAGTTAGTTTTTTTTCCTATATACATACTGTGTGATAATATTTGGGATACTGAAATTACAGAGATGGGTGATCAATACAGTCTTTAGACTTATTCACAGATGTAAATCTTGAAATAACAAAAAGTTAGTTTGTTTTGGTATACTGTGTGATCATCTGGTATACTGTAATTCTAGAGATGGGTGTTAAATAGGAATTTTAGACTTATTCTCAGATGTAGATCTTGACATAACAAAATAGTTTTTTTTGTATACCTTATCACCATATTTGGTATACTGAAATTCTAGAGATGGGTGTTGAATAGCAACTTTAAACTTATTATCTTATGTGGCTCTTTAAATATCAAAAATAGTTTTTGTCGTATACTGTGTGACTATAGTTGTAGTTGAACTGTGGGAATAATGTGATTTAAATGACAACTACTTCTGTTCGAAATTGTATTATGGATTTGTTTGAATTTAATGGGAACATATACTGCTATGATATAATATCATGTTTATTATTCTACTAATTCTGCCATGATTGGTTTGCATGCATATCAGACGTACAAAATTACTCATAAGCAACAAGATTACTCATCATGGTATCATGAATATAAATTTTCTATTCATATGCCCTACCAAATGGTTTTGTAAATCTGCATTTTTTCTCTAAATCGAGTAGATTTTATGTCAAGAAGAAATTTTTATGGCCATATTTTGATACTGGTCTTACACACCTGTCCCCATTGATAAATAATACCTTAACCATAAAAATAGGTCAACAAAGACAAGATCAGGTTTGCTTATTTTTATTGGAACATTTGGAATTAAATTTGCAAGAGTACTTAAGTTCAGTTAGCAGATACAGCTATGCCATGATATCATGTTCATTATTTTATTTATTATGCCATCATTGGTAGGTTTGCATATCAGACATACAAGAAATGTAATTAAGAACATTACTCATCATCATGTCATGAATTTAAACATAATCTTGAAATTATAAAAACTCATTCATCGCATATTGTTTTTTATATAATGGGACCATTCGTTTTAAAAGACTGCTACATAATCTTTTTTCCTTATCATGGGTGTATTTTCTCTGATTGGTCAAAAAGTGCAGCTGTGCCCACGTGTCATGAGAAACATGTCATCACACGTACGTGTGGTACGCATGCGTACACGTGGCATGCATGTGTGGTTTTTTGATTGGTTTTCAAAGGGGAATTCACTGACATGGTGGCGCGTCATGCAACATACTGATTAAATATTATTATATTAAATGTACCATTATTCCTACCATTTTGTCCTTTTCCCAGGGGCAACATGTGAGGCGACAAGAGCCGTTGATCATGAATAATGAGGAAGATGCCAAGCCAATCATCGAATTAAATGCTAAGATGAGAAAAGTCCTAACAAAATGACAACACCGGTGAGGATGATGAGGAGGGATAAATATTTTGATTAAATCAACAACTAGGGATCATCCAACTTATAGGCTTGATGTCTGACAATCCAGAACTCCAATTGAGCTGAAATTTTAAGGGCAGCTTTGTCCTTATGTTCTATAGAACCCATCCATACAGTTGGATATATAAATTGAGCTCTCGATTTTTGTAAAAAATATCTTCATGCTCACTTCCTTCTAGAGAAACATATTGAAAGAAAGAGAAGTTTTGAAGGTCCATTAGGGTTGTTCTTGGTGTCTTTAGTGCTTGGAGAGAATCAAGCAGAGAAGTCGGAGGCTGATCTGCATCGGGAAGATGCCTTGATCTCAACGGCACATACATATATAAGGTTAGCCTCTTGCCTTACAGTGATTCATTTTCAATACATTTAGGTAGACCATTTAGCACATTCGTCCATCATCAACATCCATTCTCATCCATCATCCTCCCAACCTATCATCACCTACCATCTAAATCATGTACCGCCTTCATCGTTATGATCTCATCACATACCCCTCTCCTTTTGTTGAAGAAAACATACACCACTATCTCTCCCAATATAATCCTCTTTCTAGCTTATTTTAACTACCTTCATAAACACGTCCTAAACCATCATCTTCATCCCGTCTCATCTTCCCATCCTCCTATACTCTATTAAACTTCATATTGTTAACTCTAATCTCGTCTTACACCACCGTTCACGACTATCTTTACCCACTAACTATCTCTAACACTATACATATTCCTTCTCACATGTAGATTTCACCCTTTGAAAGAGCTATTTCCCTAAGATCCATTCCTTGTGGATACATCTTTTATTCATGACTAACTAGATACAATATTCATGAGTAAAGGCTTATAAATATTATTGATTAAACTCAATTCACAATGACATAAAATTTTACCATAATCTCGAGTTTGTCAATTTCCCTATACGTATAATCTCCAATCCACATGAGACTCAGAAAATGACTTAGGGATCGGTGAATTGTCAAGCCCTCATCAGTCATTCTAGTTACTACTAATGTGTGGAAAAATCATCAGGGAACATCTATGATATTAGTACACTGGCCATGGATTTAACTACAACATCTTCCTTGAGCCAATCTCCTCTAATAACAGTCACCTTCGTGGACTTGCTGATGCCTTTGAGCTAGGACACTTTAGAATCCCCCTTGATTAGAGACTCATAGGTCATAGTCAAAACACAACCGTCCATCCACAATGTATCTTTGGCATCTCAGATCTAAGGACCACTCACACAACCGTGACATGAATCAACCTGATTGACGATAAGTATAATATCATTCAAGAAATCATACACATCAATTTGGTGAACTCTTTCCCACTATCATTCCTTAATGTCTCCACTCCAATGGCTACAGGTTCAATCATACTCATCATATGGGTGGAGCTAAATAAAGCTATTCTATTTGGATACTTCGATGTCATTCTCGATTATCCTTGAAATATGAATGTTTAAAGACTAGTGATCTCCATATTATGATCTAATCATAATTTACTTAATTATTGTAATGTATTCATGGACTTTAATTATAAGCATCCCACATGCATTATAATAAATAATATGTATTGTATCCATGAATATTGAATGAGACGTGGAACGTATGATTGGCTTGCAAACTGATATGCTAAAAAATTAAGGTTTTAACTTTTCATTGGTATTTTTGAGATTATTCAATAGAAATATAAACATGTACTCAATAATGTTATCTAGTGATGACTACGAATCATCTCCACATGGAACACTGTTTAAGGATTTAGTATTATTAATATAATGATAATTGAGATGAGGTGGGATACATATTAATTACAAAATTGAGTGACAAGAAAATGCAAGGCGAGATAGTGATATTAAGATAAGGAAATTAGTTAGTAGAAATGATAATTAGGATTTGAGACAATCTAGTGAATGTGGAGTAAATGATAATGACATGAAGAACGTCAGGAGCAAAGTAGAGAACAAGATGTATACGGTAAATCATGAGTAAGTTAATGACAAAATGGTTATGTGAAGGTGTTAAGTTGTAGCTCGAGAGTGTATGGAAGTGATGTGATGGCGAGATGTGGTAGTGACATCAATTTAAGCTAATGATGATGTCGAGATAAAAACACGTAAATACTTATGTTTCTCCAAGATCACAGTGATTTGCGAGTGCAGATAAGCTTCCCCTCTTCTTTGTTGCCTCTTCCTATTCACTCAAGACACCAAGAATAAAGTTGATGAATCTCAGATATTCATTATCTTTCAGTCAGCCCATATGAGTAGGAAGCGTGTTTAATGACGAATTTGATAGTGATTCATGCTTCTATTTATAGTTCAAAGTGTAGGAATGGAAAGAGGAAGTGAAGATGAAGTATTCCTATTAATTTGAGCTCAATCTGACCCCTGGATCATCAGATATCAAGCTTTGACGTTCGAACAATCCTAGTCGTCCATTTTTTCTCTTCCCATCATTGGCGCTGACGCTTCCTCTTTTTCCATTTGCAATTACAATGTCTAATCATAAGTTATTAATCATTCATGTGATAACTTCATCTTCCACGATTGAGTGCTTCAAGAATGCCACATGTATCTATGCAATGGAAAAGGCAAAAAAATAAAATCCATTATTTAATCATTGCATGACGTGGCTCCACGTCGCTGCATGCCAAGTTATGAGATTGCTTTGTTTTCCCTACTTTCTAGTGAATGACAGGTTGACATGTGTCATCCATGTCAGAAAAGGGGGAACATTCCCCAATCATCACCTGACGTGGCATACATTTCTGTGTGCCGCGTCAGCCTTTTCTTCTTTTTGATCAATTGTGGGGGTACAAGTGTCTGCCACGTGTGCCACTGCAATCGTTGACTTTTCTCTTTACCTTTTTTACATGTGTCTGCCATGTGTCTTTATTTATTTTGTCCATGTCACCCCTAGGAATAAAATATAAAGAAAGTGTCAGATAATGATTCGAACAAGTGTTCACCCCCTCATTGGTGTGTGTTATGTAGGAAGGTGTTAGATTCCTAAAAGAGACTTGGTGATGCCATCCTAGTGGCGAGTTCAATGGAAGGGGATGATTGATCCATGCCCTTGATAGTGGTTGTTGACTGGGTGTGTTTGAATTGTTTTTGTTTTGGAAGACTGGTGGTGAAGTAATGAGAACACCTAAAATATCTGACACTACCTTTGCATAGGTTGCCTCCTCAAACATCCAGCCATGCAAAATGGGTCAAGAAGCGTGACAACAAGGACTACCATTTTTTAAAGAAGCTTCTCATAGATGGTGAGTTTTGACTACATAGCATTGAACACCATCCTCAAGGATGATCATTCATACTAAGCATCCTCCTACCCATGATAAACAAGGATTCAATGACCCCCAACATAACATCATTCATGTGCCATGATAGTGCCCCCACAAGGAAGGGAACATTTACAACAACTAGTTTTGTTGAGCTGCTTGATAAACTCAAAATTAGGGTAATTAATTTGTCGTTGATATTTGATATAATCAATAGTAATTTATACCTTTACTCATAAAATAATTTGACTAGTCAGTGATGAGCAAGGGTCATCTCCATAGGCAACATATCTTAGGGTTTAAATACTCTTTCAATGATGATTCAAGAGGGACAAGAGGAGATACGCATAAAATAGGAGATTGTGATGTGATAAACATGAGGTGGTGAGAGGGTGATAATAATTATCTAATAAGGATGATTTGAATAATAATATGAGGAAGAGGTAGGAGGAAGTGGATAGATAAAATGGAAATGATAGAATGAGATAGATGAAGACATGAAGTGATGGTGAAAGTAGAAGATGAATTATAAGATAGGATGATGAGGTGGGTGAATGAATGTAGGTGGATGTGGATGGATGATGGTGAAATAGAATGGCTGAAGAAGAAATGATAGTGATCTAATTAATGAATGTGATGGAAGAATGGATAAGTGACTGTGAGATGGAGAAGAGGATGATGGACTAGATGATTAAGGGTTTTATATGAAATTAATGTGATGAGATCAAGATCAGAGATGGTTGTGGTAAGGTGAGAGGCTGGAAGATGGTGGTGAGAATGAGACGATGATGAAAATAAGGATGTAGATCTAAGGGATGTGAAGGAGAGAAACCAATGTAACACAAGAGAGTCATCTTAGACCCCAATGTTCCACCAGGATCAAGACAGCTTTTTGATGCAGATCAGCCTTCCACTTCTCTGTTGATCTTCTCCAATCACTCAAATCATCAAGAATACCTTGATGGACCTTCAAAACCCTCACTCTCTTTCAATCAACCTCTCTAGGAGGAAGTGAGTTGAAAGATGATTTTTACAAAACTCTAATGCTCTATTTATTGATTCAATTGTATGGATGGAAATAGGCGGGGAAAAAGGAAGCTCAACTCAAAATTTCAGCTCTAAGCTCTTTTTGGATTGTTAGATATCGAGATTTGAATTTGGATAATTTTCAGCCCTCCAATTTTCTCTCTCCTCTGATTTCAAAAAAGTCAAAAAATCATTAAATAATTCCCACAAATAGATATTAATTAATAAAAATGTTAGAAATATATATTTTGAATTTAAATAATGATATCTCTTCAAATATAATGCCATAAAAGTCAGGAAAAAGTATATTCTGACTAAGAAAAATATGTTAATTCAGAAATCGTTAAAAAATCATAAAATTCGAAATATCTGTCTGAAATTAAATTTAATCATTTAAGGCCTGATAAAATGCATATATAATCAATTTAACACAAATAAAAGTGTAAATATGGTCATATTAACCTACTAAAATGCCTGTTATCGCTGCTCATATGATCCAAAATGTACACAAAATGACCCGAGAATTCAAACTCTTTGGGCAACACCCACTCTACTAGAGGTTTTTGTGTGATATCCTCATGATAAGAAGAAGTCAGTCCCTACATCAATCATGTCTCACTTTGTAACACTTTCTTTGATCATCTCATGAGCGCTTCTCCATTGTGTTATGCAATCAAGTGTAGGCAGTTTTAGCTTCAACTTGTACACCCTAAAGAGATCCCACATAATATTAATGTTAGTTTGTTGAACAAAGAATGAACTGAATAATATTCTAACTTTGGTCACCGCTTCACTTAGAGAACTGGAGCATTGTTGTGGAGAATCATCGTTGTCTGCGTAGTCTAGCTCATAGTTTCTATCATTAAGATTAGCCATCTTTGTAGCGTCAGCCTTTTCCTCCATTATGGGTGTTGATAAGCCTAAAATTGGGTGCAATTAAATGTGAATTTAATTGTTTCATTGAAATTTAAGCTTATGAAGTAAAATTTAGCATTCCTCCTTCAGACAAGAATGAATTTTGTATGTGTCTGCTCAAAACTTTTATGAAGAGAAAACATCATAATAAGTGAACTAGTGTGAGATTTGCTGCCTGAGAATATGGAGTACTGACCACACCGAGGGACATGCCTTGAAGCTAAGGATGGGAATGAGTGGAATCAACGCGTTCAATTTCTGGCCTTTCACCGATCATCCAATGGACCATGGGCTAAATGACCACTACCTTAAAGGACTATGTCTAGGGGACCGCCCCCCTCCCCCCACCCTCCCCCACCCCAAAAAGGTACATCTCGTGTATTGTGTAATTTTATAACAAGATAGATTCTGTAAAAAGAAAATTTTGAAATTGTTTTTGAGAGATAAAGTAGAGAAAAACTTGAGGGAAATTAAAATTTTTATGAAATTTGAAAGAGATCCATGAATCTAAGATATTAATTGATACGTCGAGACATCAGAACTTGATATTGAATGCAAAGAAATTCTCTTAGACCTCAAAAAATCCTCCTAGGGAGTGTGATCAATCCACACTTGTAACTTGATTTCCAAACCAGACATGACATTCCCAATGATCATGAAGTGTTCACAAGCTTTTATACAAAAACAAAAGAGCTTGAGACAATATAGAGTAGTTCTTGGGTGAAGATGAGAGAACTGGAACAGTCCAGATGCTGGCGAAGGATCACTGATGAATGGTCATTATTCAGTAGGCAAACGGCATCGGGCTTGCAAGCACAGAGAGGGAGACTCATGATCAGAAAGAAGCATAGGAGAGTGTACTGGATAGGCTGCAAGTGATCTTCCTCCTACTATTCCTTCAGGGAGGGAGGGGTTAAGTAGGGGCCCAAGTAGGCTGTGATGGAAATATATGTGGCCGGCAAGCCAATCACACATTCCACATCTCGTTCCATGTTCATTAATTGAACATATTCATTATAGTGTACGTGTGATGCATATAATGAAGTCCATGAATACATGATCGAAATTAGTGAATTATGATGAGATCGTAATACGGAGATCACTAGTCTTTAAGCATGTGTTCTAAACATTCCTATTCGAAGGATACGTGAGAAGGACATCGAAGTATCTGGATAGAATAGCACTATCTAGCCTCACTCATATGATGAGTATGGCCGGTCCCGTAGCCATACTCATCATATGAGTGTGTACTCTTTAGTGGAAAGAGTTCACTGAATTGATCCGTACGAATCCATGGATGGTATTATACCAAACTGTCAATCAGGTTGATTCACGTCACGGTTGTGTAAGTGGTCCTTAGACCTGAGACACCAAAGACGTCTTGTGGACGGACGGTTGTACTTTGGCTATGGCCAACGAGTCTCTAATCATGGGATTCTAAACGATCTTAGTTCGGGTTCATCAAAAAGTACATGAAGGTGATTGAGTGGTCAAGATGGGATTGTCCACCCTCGGTATAAGAGGCGATAACACAAGGAAGACGATGCAACGAAGTCCTTGGCCAAGGCAGTAAAATATCAGAGAAGAGTTCTCTGATGATTTCTGAATGCATCAATACTAACTCAGATGATCGATTCGTTTTTGACAGTTGACCATACCCTAAGTCATCCAAGGAGCGTCAAGTGGATGAGGGATTATACATACTCGGTAACTGATGATGAACAGGTTCCATGAGTGAGTTGATACACACTCCTTTGTATCTTCTAGGACACGAGGTGTAGCTTGGCACCCCACGTGTCGGAGTCTCGACCTATTGATTGGGTTAAATCGATCCAACATTAATTAATCTATATGATGATATAGTTAATTAATTTGGAAGGCCAATAAAGGTTATTGGGCCACTGGAGTCGTTAACTAGAATGATACATGGGCCTAAAGGGTCACACGCAAATGGTCTTTTGGACGTTGGAAGATATACTTAAGTTTGGGGGTTTTTATGAAAAATACCCACTTAGTATATAATGGAAGCTAAGAGGGGAGTGAATTAGCTTTTCTGATTTTATATTATCTAAATACCTTTTAATGATTCCTTGTTTTAACTCTCACCTCCTTTCTCTAAGACACCAAGTTTACTTGGTTCCTCGATCCGCTAAGTGATCGAGTCAATCCAAGGTCCCCCTTCGAGTCCAAACTAGGACTCAAGATATCCTTATCAAGGATCCTCCCTTGTAAGGTACCCTCACCCAACTTACAGAGTTGCTGAGGAGTCTTCCGGTGGCACTTCTCGTTCCTTGGTGCACGAGCTTCAACCCCGAACGCCTTCGGGTAGACCGTCACGAGCACTTCCTTGTACGCCTACTTCTCTTGTCACTATCACGTTCTTGATGCCACCCACGTCACCTCCCCGCCTTCTGAATCTTCTTCACCTGCTCAGATTAGTAAAAAGGAAAACAATGCCACTCCCCGTGATTGATTCAACAGTCAACCACTGCACTCAATGATGGATGAGTATATGATAATATCACAAGCACAAGAATCAAATCTTCTTTCAATCTCAGATCAAATTACTATCAAAAATCTCTCTCAGATCACAGAAATCAACTTCAAATATTTCTTTCAAAAGATCAAGATCAAAATTCCACTATCCTTCACAATACTATATGAAAAATCACCACTAAGACTATGATTGTGAAGGAATCTATCAACCTTTTCACTAAATGAGTGAATGATCAAAGTGAAAAACTTCCCTTATGAGTAGAGAAGCACAGCCACACCAATTGCAGGGGGAAGAACTTCACAAAGAGGAGCACTTTCTTCACACACAAAGAGCTCAAGAGAGATGGTTTTCAAAGAGGATGCCTCAACCCTTGCTCTGAAGGGGTATTTATAGGGGTAGAGGGGTAGATTGTAGTTTTCTGAGAATTTCAAAAAAAATTCGAGCTCAAAAAAAGCTCTAATTAATTTTTTATGATTTTTTCAAAGTTTTATAGAAAGTTTCCTTAATTAAAAAATTAATTATAGTAATTAATGCTAATTAAAGTAGTTAGGTTTAATATAGGAATTTCAAAAGTCGGAAAAAATACGATTTTTAGAAATAAGAAATGATTTTGGAAAGTCAACCGTCGGACCCGACCTTTGGAATAAATCAAATTTCCTAATTCGATTTTTCGGGTCCAAAGTACATTATATATAAATAATTTATTTCTACACTAAGAGATGACTTCTGGCGCAGTGGTAAATCGCTTCATTACTGAGGCGGAGATCTTGGGTTCAAATCTCGTTCTCCCCATATATATATATATTTTTAATTCAAACTTTAGTAGCGGACCTGACCTCGGATTTAACTGGTTAAATCCGCCCGTCGGGTCCGCCACTAAGGCTAATGGGCTCCGCCCATTTAGGCCTTATTGGGCCCTTCTTAAATGAACTAAAATGCCAAAAATTTATTTAGGAGTCAATTTTGCACTATTTAAAATACTTTTAATTGTTTAAAAAATTCAGAAAAATGTTTATAATATTTTTAAAGTATTTAAAAATATTTCTAAGACTTCTGAAAATAATTTCAACATACGTTAAATATGAAATGACCTTTTAAAATAGTTTTAAAGTATTAAAATAACATTTTAATACTTTAAAACTATTTTCAGAAACTTTAAAAAACATTTTTCATTCTCCCAAGTACTTTATGATTATTCTAATTTATTTTATAGTTTTAACACATTTAAAAAACATAATCTTAAAATATTTTAAGCTCTAATTATAAATTAGTTTCTTAATTATAAATTCATGATGTTAATGTAATTTAGTGTACATTAAAACACAAAACCTCAACAGTATAAATAGGGAAGTCCCTAAACAAAATTCACCCAGGCCAGAATTGTTCAGGGGCCTTTCCCCTTCTTCTCTACTCTCCCCACACCTCTCTCCATCCCTGATGTGATCGGGATGACGTAACGACGCCGACAGAGAAAGAACGGGGCTCGTCAACAAGGAGGAGGAGATCTGACGTGCCAAGGACTGCGTGGATATGTCTATAGGCTGCACACTTGAGCAGCTCGACTCGTCTCGCTCCAGGATCGAAGAAATCACGAATGAGATTCGTGCAAAGGTACTTCGTTTAATGTTTTTGGTCAACGCTGTTCGATTCGCAAAAGTCTTCCACTGGGCATCGTTTTGTTCTGTTCATCCAAATCTAGGCCTCTAGAACCCAACAGAAAGAAGAGGTAGTGGCACCACTTGCGAACTTCAAGGACAATAGCCATCATTTCCTGCTCGTAAATTGAGTGAGAGTGGGCCGTAGGTGTGAAAGCATGACTGAAGTATACCACCGGCTGATTATGTTGCATGAACCTGTCCCCCACTCCTACTCGTGAAGCATCCATTTTCAACACAAGCTCATGAGAGACATCAGAGAAGGTGAGTACCAGTCCTATAGACACTACATGTTTTAGCTGCTTGAGTGCCTATTGAGCCTTGGCAGACCAATCAAACATACCCTTTTTGAGGAGGTGTGTGAGGGGCTAAACATTGGAGGGGTAGCCAACCATGCGCTACCTATAGTAGCCGCTAGTCCCAAAAACCCATGGATGTGGGGGGGGGTGTGAGGGGTGTCATCCACTATTGCATTGATTGCACCTTGTCAGCATCCATGGCTGCATCGACAAATGAAACCCATTGATCCATGTATTCAAGCAATATCTAGAGGAATAAACACTTCTTGGCATTGACATAGAGAGAGTGGGCCTATAGGAGTTGAAACACCAGAGAGAGGTGGTCCAAATGTTTGTCTTGGGTGTGATTGTAGATCAAAGTAGCATCAAAGAAGACAAAAACAAACCTCCAGAACAGGGGCTGGAAGAAAAGATTCATCAATGCCTCAAAGGTTATTAGTGATTACACATTTCAAATGGCATGACAACATACTCATAGTGCTTGAAGTAGGTTATGGAACGTCATCTTGTCCATGTAGCACTTTTGCATCCGAATCTAGTAGTAGTTAGATTTGTGGTCTAGCTTGGAAAAGTATGCCATGCTAGGTAGTTCTTCATGCAGCCCATCGACCATGGGGGTTGGGAATCGGTAGGGGAATGGGATTTTGTCAAGCATGGTAGTTGACGCAGAATCGCCAAGCATTGTCCTCTTGTTAGACTAAGAGAGTTGGACTCGAGGAGGGGCTGTGTGAGGGCAGAATAATGCCCACATTAAGTTGCTCCCACACCAACCACTCAAGATCATTATTATTTTGGTAACGAGAGTACAGATATTGGCATGAGTTGATAGGATCCATACCTAGGAAGAGAGTGATTTGGTGGTCGAGGGTGCGTCAGGGAGTGAGTCCCCTTGGGTGGTGAAAAATCGGAGGGAATCAATGCACGAGGAGTGCTTGCATTTCAGCTGATGCATTAGAGGTTGGTGAAGGGCTCAATGATGAGATGCACATGATGTTCAAAGTGCTCAGGGACATTTCCTGTTGGTGCCATATAGCTCTAGGGTGATTAGTATCTAGATTGACTGCCAAGGTGTGCCACCCCTCATCCACATGAAATTTCATGAGAATGAGGTCCCCGTGCCCTTGTGTCTAGCAGAGGGCGAGAAGCCATGGGTACCCCAAGATGACGTCTGTGCTGAATTGGGGAACCAAAAAGAAAGTGACCACCACTGTATACCCCTGGAGGCCCACTAGAATGTGTGAGACCGGTACTATGGGGGTGCTGGCCTACGTTCCAAATGCGATCAACCTGATCCGCGTGGGTGGTTGAGAGAGGACATGCCAAATCAAGCCCTTAGTGCCTTAGGACAAGACGGCCCAGGCCGTCCATGTGCGTGTAAGGCCCATCTGAATACAAATTGGGGCCTGATTGAGGTGGGCCCCTCTCCCTTAAGGGGGAAAAGGGTCTAGGCCCATCCCATCATGGGTTGGGCCCAAAATGGGATGGGGCACCCAAACTAGGAAGGTGGAGGGGGTCCATCCTAATTGTCCTAGGCCAGGGGTCAGAAGCTCCCTTCCTACGTAGTGGTGGCTCATTAGGGTTTGTCAGCATGAGATTCTCTCACCCCGCCAGGTCATGTGAAGTCAACGGGCACCACCCATGGCTGCGGTGGCAGTAGTGGTGACAAGTGGTTGAAACTTGACTGCGAGACGGTAGTGGCATGGTGGATAGGATCCACCTCCTCTTTGTTGGACACAAACTCTGGTGAAACGAGTTGCATGGTAGCAAGGGTAAGTCACGGGATGGGGTATGTTCCCTAAGGTGGCCGTACCATCATGGTGGCTAGATGGTGCTGGGGTGTGAGCATCAAGAGTTTCTCCTGCTCAACTACTGGTGAGAAATGTTGTTCCATGGCATTGGCTACAACCTTAGCCAACATGTCGCCTCCACCCATCAAAGAAGAACATCCAAATTTTCCATGGCAATGGTGATGGAACTATTTGACTCTGATATCAATGATACAATCCTAGCTCGGGAGCATGATCGATCCACACTTGTAATTTGATTTCCAAACTAGAAATGATATTCCCAATGATCACAAAGCATTTAAAAGCATTCATAGAGAGATAACATAGGGAGAGATGAGAGAAAGAAGCTCCCACTCAGGGTGGATAGGAGAGAATGGGAATGGTCAAGTGGTTGGCAAAGGAATTGCCGACAAATGTTCATTGCTCAGAAGGTGGACGTCATCGGATTGCGAGCATGGAGAGGGAGAGTCATGACCGAAATGAAACATATGAGAGGTTACCAGAGATATTCTCAAGTGATTCTCTTCCTACCCTTCCTATTGGGAGGGAGGGCTTAAGTAGGGGCCTAATCAGCTTGGGCCTATGCTTTAGGATCGGGTAACTGTTGGGTCTTCTTTTGGGCATAGACGCACTGACAGATCATATCATAAATCAGGAAATCAAGAAGGAATTTACAAACTGTATCCTAGATGCAGGAAACTTATTGACTAAATTAGTTCCTTGAATTTTCCTGCCCAACTAGATTGGGACGTGCTTATGTTGTGTTTTTCTCACTCTTCCAATATTGTTTTAATAATCCAATGGTACGGATGGATAGACGGTCAAAAGACCATACTGATATCAAAATTTGGATTCTCGATCAGATAATTGATCAAAAGATAGAGCCTTTTGAATTTCACTTAATATCAACTATTGGACTTTACCATCTCTCCTTCATGTGGGTGTGATCTGACTCATTAGGAGCTTTTCCTTGTTTCCTCTATCAATCAACGATGTGTCCTCATTTCTATTGGGTGCTAAATAAGCAGTTAAATAGATAAATAAATTCTTGAAAAAGGTTAAATTCTTTTTCTCTTTCATTCTTCCTCTTACCAATTATTATAATAACCATTTCTAGTAATTAGCTCCTCACTTCTTACTAAAAATAATATTACTGTTCACTATCTAATTAAGTCTTAAGATTCATTATTATTATACCTAGGTCCTATCATCTGCCAATAGTATTTTACTATTCTATATATATCTTATTAATCTTCTCTTCTTCTTCCACTATCTCCACTGACATCATTCATAACTACAATACAATTACTTCTTTTCAATCATCTTACTTCTTTATTATTTCTAGTATCTATAAAAAAATATAAATAATATCTGATATTCTCTCTCATATCTAGTTCTCTCATCCACTTAACATTTCCTTACTAACTACTCATCACTTACTATAACCACTATCCTTATTATTATTACCCATTAATGACTCAGCTGTTAAATGCATCTCTAAAGGCCAGTCCTTGTGGATATGCCCTTGATCCCATTATACATTCGAGTGAGTCTCTATTTTTATCAAATTTATTTGATTTTAGGAAAAGTAAAATTACAATGACATTCAAAAATTAATACGCAATTTGCTTTCACCAGAGATGCCCCGATTAGGCATCAAAATTCATATTTCAAGGGGTGAGAGAGAAGCTCTGATATAGCGCGCCCAAACGACATCGATGAAACGTCATCGAAGTTGTCATCGTCGTCATTAGCAACACTACTGGTCCGTGTCCAGCCCAACCGGCACGCCAAAGCATCTGTGAAGATGCACGGGTTTAAATACCCCAGGTAGAGCACATTCGTGCACGTGTTCATGTTTTAATTATCTGTTTTTGGTTGTTTAATTTCTGTTTTGTGTTCGTCACAAATAGTGCACCCTACTCATCGTGACACGTCCGTATCACCATGTTTTTTGTATCCGCTCGTATCGTTTTATTCTCACGTCGTTTTATCTAATATTTTATTTATTTGTGTTGTAATGGGGGGGGTCTCTTATTGGGCTCCCCCTTGTTGGACCCATTGTAAGGGGCCCATCATGGCCCTATATAAGGCCATGATGGGCACCACATTCAGACCAGATCTGGTTTATTGTGGAAGTTATCGTTCAGTTATCAGATCTCAGCGTGAGAAGAGAAAGAAGGGAGAAGAAGAAGAAGAAGAAGAAGAAGGGGAAGCAGAATCCGTCAACGCTGTAGGTCAATCTACCCAGATTTGCCACCGGACGCACTCAGATTCTAAACCCCGTCCCCCAGCAGCACACTCATCGGACGGACAACCCGCATTAGGTTGACCTTTCCCTCGGACCCTACGGCGATCCGCCCTCGCATTCCTCTAGCCATCGGACTTTGCAGTCCGTCGATCATTTCTCACAATGCAGACTGACTGTTGGGTTGCCGCGACTGGCAGCATCACTTTAGGCGTGTTGTTTGATCGGGTGACGATGAAGCCGCCAGTCAACAATCGTTGCATTGGTTGACGCAAAGCACTCCTACCACGTTGGACGACCACAGGGTCACCACATCTCTGCAACAACATCTCAGCGTGGCTGATCGGGCATTTCTGTCCAAGACATCGAACGATGTGGCCTGGTGACGGCGTTCTGCTCCTGCCAGATCCACGCTGTCTTCCATCTTGGTGCGTACGCTTCTGGCCCGCTGAGTGAGTGGTTATAGTACCTGCTTTGTCCACTTCTCACGACGCTAGGGGCATCCCTGCACCTCGATAGTTGGCTCTAGACAACACCAGGATGCACGTCACTCTCCCGCTAAGGTGCTTGTGCCACGGCTGACGAGTTGCATTACTTGCGTCGTGCTCGACACTTGCCTGTCCCCTTTGCCAAAACTGACGTTCGTGTGCCTCGCCATCCCTCTAGGTTGGGGGCATTTATCGCCGGTCTAGCCCCTCCCTCGACACCTTTGGTGATGAGCAAATCTCCGTGCCATCGCCTCTATTGCTTCAAGCTTCGGCTGGTGCACCACGTCCCTTCTACTCGGGCACCATTGTGGTCGCTTCCGTCCTTCCTCGCCCCTTCCAATCTCCATATGTCACTCCAGCGTTGCATCTATGTTTGATGTCAAGCTCTATCGTGTTTCTCTCACCTAATCTAAAGGTTAGATTAGGTGAGAGAAAATTATCGAGAAAACTACAATTGAGCGAATTCCCAGGTACGGATCGAGCCTGATCGTTACGTGCGAGCCCCTACGGAATTACTCAGTTCTGCACCGTAGTCGTCGTTGTCGCTTTGACGAGGGTCAGAAGGTCACCATCATCATCTTTGGTCGCCTGCCCCAGAGCTCGAAACTCGACGAAACCACAAGTCGAACCTGCACATACTCTCATCTAGGTTTCATAGCATCACGTAGTCACATTCACTTAGTGAATTTACCTGTCGGATGACACCTTTGTCGATGTTGGTTCAATGTCAAGTCTACTGAATTGATCAACCAAAGAGCATGTATGAAGATCTGATTGCAAGAGTCAGACAAGATGGCCCATCATGAGTCAGATCAATTCCAGTGGGATAGATTAGTCAGCACGACTTCAATTTTCTGATTCAGTTATGATCAATAATATCAAACCTAGGTGTGAGTTCTAGCTTTAGGTTGAGTTTTGAATTCTCTCATCACTTTAAGGTATGGATATTTGTTAGAAAATCTTTAGGGTTATAGGTCAGGTATATTAAATTCTCCAGTCTCCGTCTTCCCCACTAAGCATTAAATCATCAACATTGACCTGTCCAATATGTCTTCTCATCCACACATTATATTTCTTCATTCGTCTTCCCCTCTAAGCACTAAATCATCAACATTGTCCTATCATATAGGTCTTCTCATCTCTACTCAATATATTTATTTTCATCTCTTCTTCACCTTGCCCATTTAGTTGATGAATCTATTTTACTTTAAACTGTTCGATTAAATGGTGAATCATTTAGCATATGAATAGATATCTGATCTTTTGGAAAAAAGACAAAAAACATAAATGACTCTTATTTATTTAGAGAGGGAGGAGTAGAAATTCATATGAAAGAAATAAATGAGAAAGAAAGAGAGATAGGGGAAATGCGGAGACATAGAAACTGATGGGTACATGGAGATTTAGATGAGATAAATAGAGAAAATGAGAGAGATAGAAACGGATGGGTAAATGGCGATACAGATGGGACAAATAGAGATATTGGGGGGGAGAGAGAGAATCAGGTGGGTAAATGGACATTCAGACAAGTAATCGATCAAAAGAGAATATAAAACAAAATGGGCGACTTCTTATTCAAACAATATATAAATACACAAGTTTGAGAAGGTGAGACGGATAGAAATATATGGGTAAATGGAGATGCTTCAAGAAATAAATAGAGAAACTTTAGATGGAGAGGCGGAAAAAAGTGGGCGAACGGAGATACAAACAGTACATATATAGTGAAAATACAAAGAGAAAGGAGAGAGAGAGAGAGAAAGAGAGAGGAGTAAATGAGAGTAAGGAAAGAGATAAAGAGAGAAAAAGGGAGAGGGGAGAGAAAGAAAGAAATTGCGAGACAGGAGATAGAGAGAGAAATACAATGAGACAGTTAAAAGAAAGAAAAAAACAGAGAGGAAAGAGAAAGGGAGAGGAAGGGAGAGAGAGAGCCAGAGTGAGAGAGAAGAGAGAAAGGGGGAGATAAAGAGTGAGAGAGAAGGAGAGAGAAAGGGGGAGAGAAGGAGAGAAAAAGGGGAGAGAGAAGGAGAGAGAAAGGGGGAGAGAGAAGGAGAGAGAAAAGGGGAGAAAAAGGGGGAGAGAGGAGTGAGAGAGAAGGAGAGAGAAAGGGGGAGAGAAAGAGTGAGAGAGAAGGAGAGAAAAAAGGGGGAGAGAATGAGAAAGAAGGGGAGTGAGAGAAGGAGAAAGAAGGAGAGAGAGAAAAGGAGAAAGAAGGAGAGAGATAGAGAGGGAGAGAGAGAGAGAGAGAGAAAGAAAGAAGAGAGAGAAGCACACCCCACCAGCCGGTCCTCACCGACCTGCTAAGCTCAAAGCCCCCCCATCTCCCCCTCTCCCACTACGCAAAGTTGATCTGAGAGAGAGGCTGAGACGTGCCCCCATTCAAGCTCGACGAAGCCTGCAACCTCGCCCCCACCTTCCCCATCTCTCCCTCTCCTCCGCACCCATTCTGCCTTAGCGGCGACGGCGTCCTCCTGCTACTTCCTCGCTGCTTGGGCGTGCTCAGCGACCTCGCCCTCGCCATGGCCGACTCAGTCGCCGCCATGTAGCTCGGAAACGCCGGCGAGCTGGTCACCGAGTCGTCCTCTCTGAAGAAGCTTCTCCTCGACCGGCTGCTCTCTCTGTATCGCACCCCTTCTCCCCAGCTCCGGCGTAGCTCCATCTCCTCCTCCGCCACGTTCTGAGTCTCCATCCAGTGCTCCAGCCAGCTCCCATGGCGGGCCTCCGCCTCCTGCTGCGCCCTCCTCTGAGAAAACAGCTCTCTTCAGTCCGCTTCTTCCGCGTTGTTGGATGGGAGTTGTGTTTGCGTTTTCGTTTTTTCACGTAGGTGTACTTGGTGGGTGGATTGAATGATTGGGTGAGTGAATGACTGTGTGCCTAGATAGAGAGATTGATCGATACATTGATGGAAAGATAGATAGATAGGTAGAAAGAAAGATAGACAGATGGGTAGATAGACAGATGGTTAGATAGATAGATGGATAGGTAGATAGATAGATAGATGGATAAATTGATGGTTGGAAAGATAGATAGATAGATGGATAGATATATAGATAGATAGATAGATAGATAGATAGATAGATAGATGGATAGATAGAGAGAAATATAGATAGATAGATAGATAGATAGATAGGTAGAGAGAGATATAGTTAGAGGGGATGGTTAGAGAGATTCGAACGTTTTCGTTTGCGGATATGTGTACTAGATGGGTGGGTGGATGAATGAATGAATAGATAGAACTAAAAGGAGAGATTGATTGCTAGATAGGTAGAGAAAGAGAGGAATAAATAGAGGGGATGGATAGAGAGATATAAATAGAGATAAAGTGATGAATAGAGGGATTGATAGAGAGCTATAAATAGAGATAAAGTGATGAATAGAGGGATTGATAGAGAGAGACGAAGAGAGAGACTCTCTTTGTCACTGAGAGGGAGTGACAAATAGAGGGATGGATAGATAGGAAGAGATAGAGAGAGAGAGAGAGAGAGAGAGAGAGAGAGAGAGAGAGAGAGAGAGAGAGATAAAGAGAGAGAGAGATATAAATGGAGGGATAGAAAGAGATAAATAGAGGGATAGAAAGAGATAAATAGAGGGATGGGTAGAGAGATATAGCGGCAGATACATAGGTAGATAGATTGAGAGAGATAAAACAAGGGGTAAAGAGAGTTAAATAAATATTTATATGGATAGATCTGTAGATTGGCCGTTAGATTGATGGACGGATGGATAAATAGAGAGGGATATTTAAAGAGAGGGACAAATAGAGGGGAAGATACAGAGAGAGGGATGTTTAAAGAGGCAGATATATAGAGTGAGATAAAGACTGGGATAGAGAGAGAGAGAGGGAAGGAGGAAGAGAGAGAGATGCCATGGTGGGTTTGTCTGGTTACCTGCCGAGCGGACGCGTACTGCATGGCTTTCTCTCTCCTCGTCGCCGCCTCCTTCCTTGTGGCCTCCAATGCCCTCATCGCCTCCTTCGACCTCGCGCTCCCATCCCACACCTTCTCCGCCTCCTGCGTTCAGGCCTCTCCATTTTCTTATTCACAAGAAGAGAGAGGGAGAAAGAGAGAGAGAGAGAGAGGGAGAGAGGGAGAGAGGGAGAGAGAGAGAGAGAGAGAGAGAGAGAGAGAGAGAGAGAGAGAGAGAGAGAGAGAGAGAGAGAGAGAGAGAGAGAGAGAGAGAGAGAGAGAGAGAGAGAGAGAGAGAGAGAGAGAGAGAGAGAGAGAGAGAGAGAGAGAGAGAGAGAGAGAGAGAGAGAGAGAGAGAGAGAGAGCGTTACAAGAGCCATGGCGACCGGGTCGTTGCTGAGAGCGCGCTTGACGGAGACATTGTGTTCAGCGATGCGTAGCCTCTGCGAGCGGACCTGTTCCTGGATCTTCAGAAGAGACTGCAAGCTACGGAGAGTGGCACTGGTCTGCCGCCGGACAGCTCTTCCCCGGACCAAAGCTTGCAGCTTGACGATGGCTTTCAGAGCTCTCAGGGCCTTCCTAGCCTGCACAGACCCCCCCTCTGTCTCTGTTAACTGAAACCCAATTGCTGGAAGTTGAAGAAGATGGCTGGGAATTCACCAGATAGCCGCGGAAAGCAGTCTGAATTTTGATTGCTGCCATGACCCTGGTCTGCCGGAAGGTGGAGCTAGCTCCTGTGAGACGGACCACCACGGCGGCCGCCTGCGCTGCCGCCACCGCTGCCTCCGCTGCCGCTGCCGTAGCCACAGCGACGGCCATGGCGCGCTTGCTCTGCTCCTCCTCTACCTCTCTTAGAGATCTCTGTTGAAATTAGCATCCCCACTTGAGTTTAACTAGTTAAGTAGAGGGCATGGTATGAGCTATAGCTTTTAGCACAGTGGCAGGTGCTTGAATCTTAACATGGTATCAGAGCCAGGTTGACTGGTAAAATCCCCCAAGTAACATTATATACCAAGTTGCAAGTGATGTGGGGGAGTATTGAAGTCAAGATCTTTGCTACAGTTACCAATTGAAGTAGAGTCCTTTCTATATGCCACAACTTTTAGCATACTGGAGGGCGCTTGAGTCCTAACATGGTATCAGAGCCCAGGTTGCTTGTTCAAATCCCAAAAGTAACACTGTATAATACGTTGCAAGTGATGTGGGGAAGAAATGATGTCAACATCTTGGCCACAGTTCCCAATTGAAGCAGACTCTTTGCTGTAAAGTACAACTTTTAGCACACTGGTCTGTTTTTGAATCAAAATGGTGCTAGAGCCCAGGTTGAGGGTTCAAATCCCCCAAAATGAACAAAAGTATATAATGAGCATCAGGTGTTCTGGGTGAGTGTTGAAGGAAACATCCTGCTTAAAGCTCACAATTGAAATAGACTCCCTACTAGAAGCTATAACTTTCATCATAGTCTAGGTGTTTGAATCTTAATACGGCATTAGAGACCAGGTTAAGGGTTCAAATCCAAAAAAATGACACTCTTGAATAAGATATACGTGGTAAATTCAAGGTGTTGCCTAAACTTCACAATTGAAATAGAGCACTTGGTATAATCTATGTCATTATGCACTTAAGCTTAATATGTTGAAAGCTATGTGTTAGGTATCTAAACCATAATTTTCTATAAGCTATGATTTTACAATTTGGAATAGTAGTAAGAACTTGAATATCTGTATGGTGGTATGGTAGTAAGCTTTAGGTGTTGTGGGGGAGTATTGAAGTCAAAATATTGCCTAAAGTTAACATCTGAACTAATTCCCTTACTAGAAGCTCTAGCTTTTAGCACAGTGGTAGGCGCTTGAATCTTAACAAACTCACCTTCGAGGACGGCACCGGGGGGAGGGTGATCGCCTGGCGATGCCTCATCTTTCCGAAGACCCATCTCCTCCTCTTCTCCTTCTGCAAGCTCAACAACGCACACATCAGGGACAAGGTTCATGGACAGATAGAAGGGGACTGAACAGGCCTTCCGTTCCGTCCTCCATTTTCAAATCTTGTTTCATTACAGAAAATTGGACTAATGGCAAAAAGTTTGATGAAGGAAAATGACATGATCTGATATGGGTACTGTTCTGTTTTCCATTCTAAGGTAATGATAGTTAACGGATGACGGTTTGGATTCCGTCCTGTTCGTCATCCGTCCATGAACTTTGGGTTACTTTCATAGCGAGAACTTGCCTTCTCCTCCTCGTTTCGATCTCCGGCACCGAAGATCCTCTTCACTACTTCAATCCAACCTCTCCTCTTCCCCATGCGAGGATCTTGTCACATTGTACTGTGAAAAAAACTGAATTGAATCAGCCCAAATCGTTGAATCTGAGAAGAATTTCCAAGAATCTGCGCAAGATAATGCCGATAATGACACAACTCTCAACATCTTCCACCCAGATTGGGTTTTCAAATCAATTTTTTGCGGAAGAATTCCCCAATTAAGCTAAAAATAAGTTCTGGGCAAGGCTTAGATTGGAGAAATCGGAGAACACGGTTTAGATCTTCATCAGAAGATTACGAGAGAGAACTACCTGATCAGAGAAAACTGAAATCTTTTAGCCAGGGAAGACTTTGCAAGTTCCGGTGACGATCAAATCAGCAACAAATCGAGAGTCGGAGACTTGGGTTTGTCGAAATTCTTCGATCTCTGCATGTATCAATGGAGGAGATTGTTTGATAGATAGAGAGAGAATGAGAGAGAGAGATGGAGAGAGAGAGAGAGATGGAGAGAGAGAGTGAGGAGTGAGAAGGAAAGACAGACTGTCACCCTTTTATGGCCTGTGGGGATGCCACATCGCCCGCTTGCTCTTGACGGCATCCATCTAGGTCCATGACTGAAGATCCTTTCCACCGACGGTTGACCTCTCTCTGTGTAATCTTCTCTCTATCTCTCTTGGTGCCCTCTCTTTCTCTAACTGTTTCTCCCTCTACTTTTTCTCGTTAACTCTCTTTGCCTGTGTGTAAAATCACTGTTTTTATCTACCTCTACCCTTCTTTCTCTCTCAATCCATAGTAGCTGGTCTTTCTCTTCCTTCTCTCTCTATCTCTCTCCCCTTTCTCCCTCTAACTATTTCTCCCTCTACTTTTTCTTGTTAACTCTCTCTGCCTGTGTGTAAAATCACTGTATTTATCTACCTCTACCCTTCTTTCTCTATTTGAATCCATAGTAGCTGGTCTTTCTCTTCCTTCTCTCTCTATCTCTCTCCCCTTTTTTCTCTCTCTAACTGTTTCTCCCTCTACTTTTTCTCGTTAACTCTCTTTGCCTGTGTGTAAAATCACTGTTTTTGTCTACCTCTACCCTTCTTTCTCTCTCAATCCATAGTAGCTGGTCTTTCTCTTCCTTCTCTCTCTATCTCTCTCCCCTTTCTCCCTCTAACTATTTCTCCCTCTACTTTTTCTTGTTAACTCTCTCTGCCTGTGTGTAAAATCACTGTTTTTATCTACCTCTACCCTTCTTTCTCTATTTGAATCCATAGTAGCTGGTCTTTCTCTTCCTTCTCTCTCTATCTCTCTCCCCTTTTTTCTCTCTCTCTAACTATTTCTCCCTCTACTTTTTCTCGTTAACTCTCTTTGCCTGTGTGTAAAATCACTGTTTTTGTCTACCTCTACCCTTCTTTCTCTCTCAATCCATAGTAGCTGGTCTTTCTCTTCCTTCTCTCTCTATCTCTCTCCCCTTTCTCCCTCTAACTATTTCTCCCTCTACTTTTTCTTGTTAACTCTCTCTGCCTGTGTGTAAAATCACTGTTTTTATCTACCTCTACCCTTCTTTCTCTATTTGAATCCATAGTAGCTGGTCTTTCTCCTTCTCTCTCTATCTCTCTCCTTTTTCTCTCTCTCTAACTATTTCTCCCTCTACTTTTCTCGTTAACTCTCTTTGCCTGTGTGTAAAATCACTGTTTTTGTCTACCTCTACCCTTCTTTCTCTCTCAATCCATAGTAGCTGGTCTTTCTCTTCCTTCTCTCTCTATCTCTCTCCCCTTTCTCCCTCTAACTATTTCTCCCTCTCCTCTTTCTCGCTAACTCTCTCTGCCTGTGTGTAAAATCACTGTTTTTATCTACCTCTACCCTTCTTTCTCTATTTGAATCCATAGTAGCTGGTCTTTCTCTTCCTTCTCTCTCTATCTCTCTCCCCTTTTTTCTCTCTCTCTAACTATTTCTCCCTCTACTTTTTCTCGTTAACTCTCTTTGCCTGTGTGTAAAATCACTGTTTTTGTCTACCTCTACCCTTCTTTCTCTCTCAATCCATAGTAGCTGGTCTTTCTCTTCCTTCTCTCTCTATCTCTCTCCCCTTTCTCCCTCTAACTATTTCTCCCTCTACTTTTTCTTGTTAACTCTCTCTGCCTGTGTGTAAAATCACTGTTTTTATCTACCTCTACCCTTCTTTCTCTATTTGAATCCATAGTAGCTGGTCTTTCTCTTCCTTCTCTCTCTATCTCTCTCCCCTTTTTTCTCTCTCTCTAACTATTTCTCCCTCTACTTTTTCTCGTTAACTCTCTTTGCCTGTGTGTAAAATCACTGTTTTTGTCTACCTCTACCCTTCTTTCTCTCTCAATCCATAGTAGCTGGTCTTTCTCTTCCTTCTCCCCCCCTCTCTCTCGCTCTTTTCGCGCTCCTCTCCCCTCTGTCTCTCTCTTATTTTGTTTCTGGCTTTAACTCTGCTATTATCTACCTTTACCCTCTCTCTCGATCCAGAGTAGCAATCTATACTGCAGCCTTGCTTGTCTCTGTCTCTCTGCTCCTTTCTCTCTCTCTCTCTCTCTCTCTCTCTCTCTCTCTCTCTTTTCGCGCTCCTCTTCCCTCTACCTCTTATTTTGTTTCTGTCTTTAACTCTGCTATTATCTACCTTTACCCTCTCTCTAGATCCAGAGAAGCAATCTCTACTGCAGCCTTGCTTGTCTCTGTCTCTCTGCCCTTTTCTCTCTCCTTCTCTCTTGGTTGCCTCACTCTCTCCCTTTCTGTTTTTGTTTTACTCTATTTGACCCTCAAGATGAAATCACTGTTACTATCTGCCGCTTCCATTCTCTCTCTCTCTCTCTCTCTCGGTCAATAGAGGATGGTGTCTTACTTGTCTTTCTCTGTCTCTGTCTCTCTCCCTTTCTTCCTCTACTTTTGTTTTACCCTCCGTGGCTGTCTACTGAAATCCCTGTTGCTATTTTCGTCTACCCCACTCTCTCTCTCTCTCTCTCTCTCCCTCTAGGCCTAGAAAAGACGCTCTCTCTCTTGGTTCTCTTTTTCGATCTTTCTCGACCTTTATCTCTACTGCTCTTTTAGTCGCAATGCTCTACTTCTTCCATCCTCTCTTTTGGACTTTTACTTTCTTTTGACCCTCCCTAGATGTCCCTATTATCATCTATCGCTGTTCTTCTCTCTCTCGCTCTCTCTCTAAGCCTAGGGATGACTCTCTCTCTCTCTCTCTCTCTCTCTCTCTCTCCCCCTTTCTCTGTCTTTACTTTTGATTAACTCTCTTTGACACTCTGTGTGAAATATTTGCTGTCATCTACCTCTACTCTACTATACTTTAGGGCCAGGTAGGATGGTCTCTCTTGATTCTCTTCTCTTAACATCTCCAACTTTCTCTCTCTTGCTCTTTCCGTTCGCCTGCTTTCTCCCTTTCTTCCTATACTTTTTCTCCTTACCTCTCTTTGGCCCTCCAGTGAAATGTTTGTTATAATCTACCTCAGCTTCTCTCTATCTGTCTCTTTCTCAATCTATGTCTCGATCTCTACCTCCATCTTCATCTCTGTCTCTATTTTTATCTAGATCTCTATCTCTATATCAATCTCTGTCGCTATCTCTATCTCCATCTCTTTCTCTATCTCCATCTTCATCTCCATCTCCATATCCATCTCCATCTCCATCTCCATCTCCATCTCCATCTCCATCTCCATCTCCATCTCCATCTCCATCTCCATCTCCATCTCCATCTCCATCTCTGTCTCCATCTCTTTCGCAATCTCCATCTCTATCTCTGTCTCCATCTCCATCTCCATCTCTGTCTCCATCTCAACTCCATCTCCATCTCTGTCGTAATCTCCATATCCATCTCTATCTCCATCTCCACTCTATTTTTATCTCCATCTCCATCTCCATCTATCTCTATATTTATAACTGTATCTATCTCTTTCTCTGACTCAGGAGGATGTTAGTTTTCTTGATTCTCTTTCTATATCCTTCTCAAACTTTCTCTCATCTCATTCTTGGAAAAAAGGACTTTCTTGTTGTTTTTATAACGGCAAATAGAAGAGAAAAAAGAGTGAGAGAGAATGGAGAACGGGAGGAACTGAACTTGATTCATCAACCACATCCGATGCGCGTTTATAGTGCATTTATACAACTCTTAAAGCACCTTTCATGAAAATTTTCAAAAAAATTTTAAGTTGTAAAGCAGGTAAGTTCTGGAATTTCTGGACAGTTGCTTCTTTTCATCAACAATTGCTGCTTGTAGAAAAGCAATATTAAACCAACACACCTATCTTTGTCTCCCTCTAGTTTTATTTTTACTCTTTTTAGCCTTGTGGGAAACCTCTGGGCTCTGCCATTATTTACCTATAACTTTACCTCTCTCTAGATCCAGAGAGAATGTTCTCTCTCTCTCTCTCTTTTATATATTGCCGTCCGTACTTCTATATCTTCCCCCCTCTTATTATGTATATGTTTATTTTTATTATAATTATCTTCGTTCCACTCTGTAAATAATCCCTTTTCTTTTTTACCGATCACTACCATTATTTCGCTCCTCTTTCTCATTTCTCTCTCTCTCTCTAGATCTCTCTCTGTCTCTCTGTAGTTCTATCTCTGCTTTTTTATACACCCCTGTACCTACACTATTATCTCACTTCTCTCTCATTCTCCAACGCTTCTTTTTGTATACACTCAACTGTACCCACACTATTAATGATACGTTTCTCTTTATGAATCCCTGCAGTTACTTCACTACTCTCTTTTCACTCTCTAGTCTATTTTCCCTTCCCTCTCTTCTCTCTTTCTCTCTCTAGATTAATCTTTGCTCCTTTTCTTTCGTAAACCATTTTTTTTACAGAAAAAATGTTCTCTAAATGTCTCTCTATATCTCTCTCTTTCTGTCTCTCTTCGTCTTTATCTCTCACTCTATCTGTTTTCCACAATCTGCATGCGTATCCTGTCGTTGACCCTCTAACATTTTCTCTCTCTAAATCCAAAGCGGAAGATCTCCACTCTCATATTATCAGTCATCTATCTCTCGTACCAAAGAACATGAATGCTCTCTCTCTCTCTCTCTCTCTCTCTCTCTCTCTCTCTCTCTCTCCTTTTCTTTCTTTCTTTCATATGTCTCTTTAGAGTAAAGATGGATGCACATCGAGCCAAAAAACTAGGTGCTAGGGATACCATTTTTAGTATCTCTATATCTCTATGAAACTGGTAGCCGAGAAAAAATACTTGAATCAGTCCCGGGTAGAGATTGAGCAAGCTACTTTCTCTCTCTAACCCCATTGAAATCCACATGAAAGGGATGGATAGAAGGAGAGAGGAAAATGACAGTCCATTAAGACAGAATTCAGACAGAAGACGATAAAGAAAGAAAGAAAGAGAGGAAATAGAACGTGCGGCCCAGTCAGAGGATAGCTGCCACATGACGGGCTGTACAGGAGAGAGAGAGAGAGAGAGAGAGAGAGAGGGAGAGGGAGAGAGAGTCAGAGCGAACGAGAGACTCTGAGAGAGAGAGAGAGAGTCAGAGCGAAAGAGAGAGAATCTGAGATAGAGAGATAGATAGAGAGAGGGAGAGAGAGAGAGAGAGAGAGTCAGAGCGAACGAGAGACACTGAGAGAGGGAGAGTCAGAGCGAAATAGAGAGAACCGGAGATAGAGAGATATAGAGAGAGAGAGATAGAGAGAGACAGAGCGAAAGAGAGACTCTGAGAGAGACAGAGAGAGAGAGAGTCAGAACGAAAGAGAGAGACTCACAGAGAGAGAGAGAGTCAGAGCGAAAGAGAGAACATGAGAGAGAGAGAGAGAGTCAGAGAGAAAGAGAGAGACTCACAGAGAGAGAGAGAGAAAGAGCGAAAGAGAGAACATGAGAGAGAGAGAGAGAGAGTCAGAGAGAAAGAGAGAGACTCAGAGAGAGAAAAAGAGAGAGATAGAGAGAGTCAGAGCGAAAGAGAGAGACTCAGAGAGAGAGAGAGAGTGAAGAGAGACTGAGAGAGACTGAGAGAAGAGAAAGAGAGAGAGAGAGAGTCAGAGAGAAAAAGAGAGACTCAGAGAGAGAGAGAGTGAAGAGAGACTGAGAGAGAGAGAGAGAGTCAGAGAGAAAGAGAGAGACTCAGAGAGAGAGAGAGTGAAGAGAGACTGAGAGAGACTGAGAGAAGAGAAAGAGAGAGAGAGAGAGACAGAGAGAAAGAGAGAGACTCAGAGAGAGATAGAGAGAGTCAGAGCGAAAGAGAGAGACTCAGAGAGAGAGAGAGAGTGAAGAGAGACTGAGATAAGAGAAAGAGAGAGAGAGATTGACAGCAAGAGAGAGACTGAGAGAAGAGAGATAGAGAGAGACAGAGAAAGAGAGAGAGCGAGACAACGATAGAGCTAGAGAGACAGAGAGACAGAGATAGAGCTACAGAGAGAAAGAGATAGAGAGAAACAGAGAGAGAGAGAGAGATAGAGAGAGAGAGAGGGAGGGAGAGAGAGAGAGAGAGGGAGAGAGAGAGAGAGAAACAGAGAGAGAGAGATAGAGAGAGAGAGAGAGAGTGAGAGAGAGAGAGAGAGAGAGAGAGATGACCATATCAATATCCAAAAAACTGTTATTAGCAGGCCGTAATTCATTGAGCTAGTTTCACTGGCCCACGGGGGGGAGACAAGCAAGGGTGACAGCCTACTGATAGGGCCATGGCGGCGCGTCTGGTCTCTGCAAGCGAGGACTGAGGACGTCTAATGCGTCCGATTTAATGTTGTTGTATTTGCATGTTATGTATACTGCATTACAGTTGTGCGCCATGTCCCACCAATTTCTCCCTCTTGACGCATGATCTCCTCTCTCTCTCTCTCTCTCTCTCCCTTTCCCTCCCTCCCTCTTCCTCTCCCTCTCTCTCTAGCTCAGTGTCTCCCTTTCCCTCCCTCCCTCTTCCTCTCCCTCTCCTAGCCTTCCTCTCCCTTTCCCTCTCTCCCTCCCTCTTCCTCTCCCTCTCTCTATCCCCCCCCTCTCTCTATCTCTGTCTCTCCCTTCCCATCCCTCTGTCTCCCTCCCACCTCTCTCTATGTATGTCTTCCCTTGCCTCTCTCTCTACCTCCCACCTGTCTCCATGTATGTCTTCCCTCGCCCCTCTCTCCCTCCTTCCTTTTCTCTCCATCTCTGTCTCTCCCTCCCTCCCTCTCTCTCTATTTATCTATCCATCTGTCTCTCCCTTACCCTTCCTCTCTCCCTTCTCTCTACCTATCTCTCCCTTCCCCTCTCCCTCCATCTCTTCCTCTCTTTCTTGCATACATATTTAAAATAATTGGCCCAAAAGTTATATTTAAAATAATTGGGCCATACATATATATATGCCATTAGTTCCATTTATGTAGTGCCATGTTGTGTGATTGTTGTTTTGTGACAAAACACAAAACTTCAGGGACCCATCCCTGGTCGCCGCTCCCAGTTCTGTTGTATATATGAATAAAGTGAATAGTACATGTGGTTTGAGGGACAGTGAGTACCTAACTACTGTAAGAATTACAGTAAGATAGTGAGAGCCCTCTAGTAAAATGAGAAAATAAGGATATTTCCAAGATCTAAAGCAACCATCTGGGGCTATGGTTGAGTTAGTTATTGCCGTGGTTCTGGACCTTGTTGTCTTATGACCCAGATCTAGATAGACCTGTTAACCGCTCTCAATTAGAGAACAACTAATGTCTAGCGACCCGGGGTAGGTGTAATTAGTATAATACCCTGGTTGATGACAGAACATGATAACATTCTAGTTTATGATGATAGTAATTTGGAGGGAGGAGGAGGAGCTCCATCCCCCTTTATTATGTGAATTAACAAGGTAACGCATCAAATACACTTTTTGATAGTTATACTCAACATCATATAGTTTAAATGGAACATTACATGCCAGTTTTAAAAAATCTCAATTTCTCTAATTTTATTTTAGAAATGAGAAAATATCTAAATAAAAATTCAAAAGGAACTCTTCAAGGATCTAAATATTAATAAATTTATGAAATATTTCCATACCAATGACACTTTTCACTTGAAACTTATGTGTACAAATGATAATTCAACTGCCTGATTTCTCTATATATTATGTGACAAATGATAAGGGAATGTAAAATGTTTTCATCAATGAAATAATTTCATTGGTGAGCCTTCCACTATTTTTTGATGATATGGAAAAGATCATTATAATATAAACTATACCAAAAATATATTATATATATATTTTTTCAATGATTATTTAAAAAATATCAGATTTTGTTACTAAATAGAGCTGCACTCATTAGATACTCTGCTGTCTTTTGAGAAAACTTGCTCTTGGAGTCTTCCCCCCTTGGGAAGCCATCTTTTCATTACTACTCTTAGAACACAAATTTGTTATCCCTCAGAATCAATGATCATGTTAGTCTCTCAAACTGTGCACCAGAACTTGGTAAATAAAAAATTATATTTTATCTAACAAGACATAAAAATTTTAGGTTTTTTCAGAAGACCCTAAACAAAGTCACACATAAATTATGAAATATTTTGTCAATTTGTTCTATACTAACTAAATGGAATGGATGGACTAGCTGTATATGTTTAACTAGTTCATTAAGCCTGAAAAATATTTGATTTTAGTTTATGAATTTGATTTAACTAGAATTATCTGTTTATTAGTTTTATTGGAGATATTAAATATGATTAGTATAAAAATAGAATAGAGAGAAGGTTACAAAACTCCATAAGAATACTACAGTATATAAAAAATTAATGATTTAAAATTATTTTCGCACATTATTATACATTTCATTTCAGGTGTTCTATTTTTAAAATAAAATGAGAATTAAGACAAGATTTTCTGGTAAAACCGAGGGCAGCATTAAAGAAAGTTTGTAACCTTATAAGCATTTTCCAAATCATGTGCTTATTCCTGTGGCAAAAAATTGATAAATAAACAAAACTAAGTTCCCCAAAAATAACCTTAAATATTCTTAATCATATGTTACCAATGTATTTTTGGGTTACATGGTCTTTATTGCAATGAAACTAAATCAATTAATGCATCAAAAGGGGAAATAAAATCATAATGACACTTCCAAAACGATGGTCAAATAACATGTTCACTAATCAGTACCATGACTTCTCATTTCCTCATGCAAGACAGGTTGAGTTTTTTATGTGTCCAGCATTAAGAGATATCCATACAATTTCCAGCATATTGACAATCCCCGTTCTTGCTCCACTTTCGTCCTTATGCCATTTCGATCACACTACGAGTGGAGAGGAGCAAACGGGAGAAGGGAGAAGAAGCGTAGGGCCTTGAAAATCCTGGCCTCAATGGATTTCATCGAGGGCCTTCCCTTATTTATACTATGTGGACATTATTCATGAAGACCCCTAAACTTAAGTATATCTTCTGATGTCCAAAAAGATGATTTGTGTGTGACCCTCTAGGCCTATGTATTAGTCTAGTTAGCAACTAGAATGGCCCAATAATCTTTATCAAACTTAAAAATTAATTATCTAGATCATCACAGAGATTAATTAATCATGAATGAGTCTAACCCAATTGATACATCGAGTTTCCATCCCGTGAGTTGAAAGTTACATTTTGTTCTCTAGAAGATACAAAGGAATGTATTGACTCAATCATGGAATTTTCTATCATCTCTTTTGGTTAACGTAGAGTCCCTTACTCACTTGATCTCCTACAATAATTTAGGGCATGGTTTGATGGATATTATGTGGTCGTCAAGTCAAATCACACAACTATATTTTTATTTAAATTTATTGAATGAAATAGTAGTTCATTCTTATTACCGTGTGAAAGTATATAATCAAGTCCATGAATAAATGTAATGACCTGGTAAATTATAATGATATTATAATATAGTGATTGCTAGTCTTCAAATATCTATGGGATGGATGACTACATTTTAACTACAACTTACGAGCCTCTAATCATGAGATTCAAACAATTCATGGATCGGGTGTTGTAGGAAGCTCATGAAGATGATTAAGTGGTCAAGACAGGATCATCCGCCCTTTATAAAAAGCGATTAACTCAAGGAAGAAAATGCAGATAAATCACTAACAAGAGTAGTGAGAATATTGGATAATGCATTCTCCAATGATCCCCCATTACTCATTAGTGTTAATCGAATGACAGATTAGGGTATGACAATCAACCATACCCTAAATTTTTTGGGAGTCTCATGCAGATGAAGGATTATACATATACAATAACCAAGGATGCTAAAGATTTCATGAGAGAGTTCAAACACTAATCAATATCTTCTAGAGCACGAGTTGTAGTCTGGCACCCATGGGCTGGAAACTTAACTAATCAATTGGGTTAAATCAATTCTTTGTTAATTTATCTATATGTTGATATACTTAACTAGTGATGTTGGATAATATTTTTTATTGTCCCACTCGAGTTATTAACTAGAACGATATAAGGGCCTAGACGGCCACATGGATGAGATCGTAGGGGCATTGGTGAATCTATTTTACTTAATGGGATTTTATGAAAAATCTTAAATATAAATAGGGGAAAGGGGACCCATTGTAGGCACCTATGCCAGCAAGATTTCCATCCCCCCTTTCTTCATTTTGAGTTTTTCTCCAATCATTCAAGAAGAGAGTCTTCATGGTGAGAAGGTCTACAAGGTTTTCAAGAAGAGTTGTAGAATAATAAGTGAAGATTCAAGAACAACTTAATCACGTGAATACTTCTAGAGGCTCGGGACATGAATGGCTTCAAAGAAATTTCAAAGTGAGCAAGTCAAGGGTGGAACAAGTTTCCCACGAGGTACATGTAATGTTGTATGGTTTAGAGATCGATTTGGAACAGATCAGTGCTTCCGTTGCATGGAAAAATGTTTTCTATTATTCAATGAAGGCACCAAAGCCCAATCAGTTATTTGAGTTAGCACTAATGTATTTGGAAATCATTGGAGACCTATTTTCTAATATTTCACTACCTTATTTTCATTGCGTTTTATCCTCTTATATTGAGGGTTGATGATCCCATCTTGACCATCAATCTGCACCCGACCTAAGATGGTTTGGAATTCCATCAATATAAACTCATAGGTCATTGTCAAAGTACAGTCATTGATCCATAAGATGTCTTTGGTGTCTCTTATGTATAGAAGACTTACATAATCATGACTTGAATCAACCTTATGGAATTCCTCTCTCAATAATGAATCTTATGCCATACGTCATTGTAGGCCTTCAGTCATTAATACCTCAAGTAACTCAACTGGCTTCACACTTCACCTACAAGTGAGAGACAAATTGATCTGGAATTTTCAAGTGATCACTAGATTTTGATGGAGATATAAATACTGATGGTTCATCTGGAATTTTATGTCTTATTCATGTCACCCTCTTTGCTAATTGTTGCTTCTAGAGGAGATCTAACATATGATAGTACCACTCAATGGTGGGGGTGTTGATCAACACAAACTTTGTGACTAGGAATGATATTTCAGAGACAGGGAAGGCCTAATTGTGCTATAATATTTCAGTATGCATCATCCATTCCTCATTTGAGTTCCCACAATGAGGATCTGAGAACATTCTTTCCCTAAAGGACTTCCCTACCTGGAGTAGTAATGCACCTGGAGTACTTGAATATCTTTATGATACAAGCAATCTCTTTCACTGCTAAAATTTGTGTTGTGATATAAAAAATGATGGCATCAAGAATCACAAAAAAATTAAAAAATAAGCAAAAATATCCCAGTCTTTAACATGTATGATGAGATTTCTTACGTAATTTAGTATAATAACGTTGCGCTGAACAACATATTTCTTTTCTCTATGGCCTTTAAATATTTCACTTATTTGATGCATATTAGAAAAAAAGTATTTTGATGCATCTGATTACGGTTGCTTATAACAAATGCTTTGATTTAATAAAGTGTTTTTTACAAGTATCATGCTTTAATAGTTACAAAGCTATCATGGATTGATCTCCAGCATTTAGATCTTACTTCATCTAGAATGAAATCAATGCTAAACAGAGGCTTAATTGTATCACTACAGTAATTCCAAAAATCTTCACCTAAAAAGTAATTATACCCCTCAAGATGCTTAAATAAAGGATTGTGTATTTTTCAAAAATACTAAATCGTAGAACTTCAAAATGATACTCGTTTACTAATGAGACTATTGCCCCCCAAAAAATGAAATAATCAAAATAGTAAGAAATTTGATAAATGTCTAAACAACATGTGCTAATTGGCATATGAGTTGCATTATTTCCTTGAGATTTGTTTTAATATTAGGCTAGAAATGAGCAAACCAAAAAAACTTGGCATTTATTCATATTAAGCTTCATTTTTGTCATTCGTTTCAAACATTTGCTATCCCAAACCAATAATCCGAATGAAAAGGTGAAAAGTTTTAGAAGGGGGGAGAAAAAAAAGATGAGAGAAATGGGCTGCCTTGTGATCTTGTATTTTGGCCCAAATTTTATGTCGGTTCATCGCTTATCTTTCCGCATATGAATTCTTCTTTCAGGGATCAATCTTCTACCATGAAGAAATCTTTACATTCCACTGACTGGTAAGCTACTTCCTTCTGAGCTTGAATTATGTGCTCTTTTTCTCTCCTTCACTCATCATTAATTTGAATACGAGGGAGGGGAAATTTTTGATTTTTGAGAAGCATGCGGCGTGTTTTAATTGTACCCATGAATTTTTCGTTTTGAGCGAGAAGATGAATATGTTTACTTAGTTCAGTTGGACGTTTAAAACTTTATTAATGTAATGAAATAATCATGCGGGAGAGGAACAGACAGCGTGGAAGAATAATGCAAGTTCTGATGTACAAGAAATAAGATGGAATTCCTTGATTTGTGGGGATAATTTCCCACTTATTATTGTGAAACTTCTTGGGTTTTGCGGTCTTATGAGATTTCAACCTGTTTCTCGAAGAAAAAACAAACATCGTCCAATATTGTTATTTTTGTTTATGATTTTAAATAGACAGACTCATAATTTGACCCTTTCTGATTTATTTAAAAGGCCAACCATAGTACGGTTCAAAAACTACAGTTTTATTTTCTAATGAGAGAATAAGTCAATCAAACTTTCCCCCATGACAAAGGAAATGTGATCGTTGATTTAGACTTACAAATGGGAAGCTGATTCTTCCTTCCACTGAATATATTTTTTAAAAAATATACTCAGTGATGTCCAGTCTGAGGATGGAATTTCTAGGCATAATTTTAGAAAATCCCTGAAGAGAATGGCAATTTCAGTTGCCTATTCTAAATTGCAGACGAGTTTTTTAGGAAATTGTCTGAAATTTAATGTTCGAACGGAAATTTCTACAATTCTAGTTGATTTGATATTCAATGTTTTAGTGGAAATCTATGTTCAGAGCAGGACGTGTCATGTTTGCAGTCTGAGAGGGAAAAGCAGCTCCTTCTCTCACCCATTTTGGATGAACATAATTTCATAATTTAATCAAATATTTCTAGTTTAAAATTTTTCAGCACAAGTATTTTCATCAACATTCACACCTAACTAAATAAAAAAAATCCATATAAATGGGGATTGCATGCCAACTTTTTTTTCTGCCCTTGTCTTAGGTATGGAGAAAGACCTGATCTATAGGCACAATTCCAAGCCAGAGGTAGTGCAAGAACTTCAGGAGAGAGAAGCTGCCCCAAAGAGAACAGGGCTAGAGAGAGAAATTAGGTCACTGGAAGTAGAAATGGAGGCACCAATAACAATGGATCAAATTAGGAAATCAGGAGGATTGGGTGCCAGAGATGACATAACAGGATTTCATCCAGCTCACATTGATTCATCTGATTTTGAGTCCTTTGTTCTGGATGCTTGTGAGCTTGAAGGCCAGAAGAGAGAGAAGAACAGAGCAGGTCTTGGATTCAAGCAACCAAAAGTGTGATTTTAGTTTTCCTTGTTGAATAGGCTTCTTTCTCTATATATCTCTTTGTAATAACCCATTAAGGGCCCATTCAGATTCTCTCACCTCCTCTCTATAAGTTTGATGTAATGAACCCTAATGGAGATTTTGAGGGTTAAGCTACTTTCTGTTTCCTTTGGAGACACTGCATCCCTCTCAGTTCTTGATTGCTACATTAATTATATAAGAAAAATGAAGGTAGTGTTTGACAATCTACTTATGTCATAGCTGTTTATTTTTCTTTTCATTGCATCTGCACTTACCCACATAAATTTCACAGTGAATAATCAACCTGAAAATACTGATTTATCTGGGTGAAATTTCACTCGAGATTTTCTAAAAAATTTCTAAGTGTCCCACAAATACACTGTTGCCCCCCCTTATTCTTAACTTTTAATATGTATTATACTATGCAGTATATTTTATTATTTATGAAAGATAAATAAGGATAATGTCTAACATTTTAATCTGTTCGTGGATTACATTAGTTTTTTTCTAGTTCTTCTGCCCTTTCCACTTTAAAACTTAAACTGATTAGTTTACCTGAAATTCATATACTTATCTTCCTCTTATTTTATCTAAGACTCAGTGGAATTTTCAGTGACTCATAAAAATGTTCATCCTGTTCTTATTTTCTGTGGATTTAAATTGGATTGTCCTCTTAGAATTTATGAAGCAGGGTTAGGGGGTTGGGTCTCATACGGCTCATTACCTTAGAAGAAAAATGAGATCACCCTAATTATCAGAATATGGCAGTATTTCTTGGTCGTTTTGAAAGCATAAAATTTTCTTGATTCGCCAAAATTTTCTGGGGAAAATATGAACTGGATTTTACTTATGCATACTTTAAGTATATCATAATAAGCCTTCAAGGTCAACTAGGGGACGGCTGTGATCAGTTGACTCCATGTGATAGTCAACTAGGGCTGGGCTCATTTCGTGAAAATCTTTAAAATTTAAGAATTTTTGTGAAGTCAAAAACCAATTCAGAGCCATATAAAATTGTGCTTTGGTTATATACTTAAGATATTTATCTGAAAATTTTCTGTTGAAATATTCATAAATTATAATGAGACAGGAGCATAAGCTATCATCGTCACCAAATAAACTCAACCCTAAAATATTATGTTTATGAAAGTTATTGCGATAGCCTTTTAATGATTAATGAATAAATGAATTCATATTATGATGGAAACTAATTTTGATGAAAATTCTTAATCAAAAGAAAAATTGATATCAATTTTAAGAAAAATAATTTGGAAAGTTTTGGTGCTTACTTTGGATGTATTCTAATAACATATCTAACTTTATATTTTATGTAGCGGAGAACTGAAATTTATCTTTGAAGAATGTAGAGAGAAAAGAAGAGGAGGGGAAATCGTAACTGAGGAGATTAGGGGAATTATACCTGCGAGTTAAAACATGCTTAGGTGAAAATGGAGAACCTAGATACAATTGGGTGTGAGGTGGTCTTAGGTAGCCCTAATCAACTTATGGGATATAGGGTAAGGCTTTGGAGGGAATAAGAAGTATCCCTGATATAGGATAATGGACTGGCACAAAATATTATAAAGCATTGAAATTATCCTATACATAGCTACTTGGAAGATAGATGGACATCAGGAACTAGGAAAAACATAGTTATTTATATCAATTAGTGTTAATCAAATTTTAAAATTTTCCTATTGAGAATTAAACTTAAAATTTATAAGATATGTATTAAAGAAGTTATTTTCGCCCAAACACACTCTATAATACATAGAAAACGTAAGTATCCACATAATTAAAGTCCATTTATTGAATCAGTAATTAATCTTTTTTGAAATATTAACAAGAGGTTGCTATTTTTGTATATATACCTAGAGTAAATGAGCCTGGCATTTTGTTTTCGTTCTATTTATTTATTTATGAATGAACCGGGGAACTCATCCTTATTCTTGAGACATTGATGTATGTTATGCCTTGAATAAACAAATTTACTTGTATATTTGGAGTACACATTGAGAAAATCCTGGCATATTACTTGCATATCTTTATTTTTAAATTTATAATTTTTACAATACATTATGTAATATGTTTTATGAATATTTGGATTACACATTGGGAAGATCCTTGAAAATTTTATTATTTAACCATATTGTTTTATGTACAACAAAATATGATTCCCTTGTTGCCATTAAAAAATCAGAGAATAGTGGACTCCCTTGATGTGCTAGGTAAGAAGTATGGATTAGATTTAGGAATACCTCCAACATTTTTACAAATTTGGAATAATATTGTGATCTCCGTAAAAATTATTATGAAAGTTTTATATTTATATATTGATTTCTCGAAAACTATCATTAAAGTATTGAAAACTAATGTGAGATGATAATAATGATTGTTAAAATTAATTGAGGTTGTAATGAGTCCAATGATCATAAGCTACTCAATATTAATGATTTTTAACATAAACATTGGCTTTGATATAAGATGGTAGTGGTCCACCGGGAAAAAGTGAAGTGGTTAAATAAATTCAACCATTGTAATGTTACTAGCTCTTCCAAAAGTAGTGAATGGGTAAAGATGAAGGGTTCATTAGAAGTTGTTTATTAGAGACTGGATACAAGTGTGATATAGTACAAACGTTTCACAAAGGAGCTTGGGCATTTATTTACCCTTGCCACACAAAATTGACCCAGTTTTCAGATAGACTTATCACAACAAGAGAATTAATGTATTTTCTGTCATTTGGTTTTTTTCTCCTAGAATTTCTCACCCATGAAATTCATTAAAATTATCTTGAGCAAAGTTTCAATATTCCCATATAAGTTATGTTGGTGTTCCATTTATATCAAAATACCTGGAAAATAAATCATCTCAATCTAATCATTGCTTCAATTCTTCTACATTAAAATTTTAAACTGTGAGAGTAAAATGAATGGGTAACTTCTTACAGTCATGAGATGTCGAAGATACTTATGGTTTTTATTCATAAGATGAAATAATTTATTCTCTATTAACATGTATCCAACGATTTAATCTTTCATATGACTGATCTTAAAGGTAAAGTTGCTTGAATTTGTGAAGAAATGACTAAAAGCTTCATGCACCACTTGAGCAAAGATCCATTGTTTTTTCCAAAATCATGCATGATGTTGATCTTCTACGCAATGCTCATTATTCGTAATCTTTGAGTTCCTCCTGTTCCCATATAAATGTAGATAAACCCAGGTTCAACTGAGTCTGGTTTCCAAGTTGAATGACAGCTCTCTTCTCTCCATACCTCTCTTCATCTCTCTTTCTTTCTCTCTCTCACACACAATCTCTCTCATGTTTATGGAGTAAACAACTTTCATTAAATCTTATTACCCTTTTACAATTAAATTTCCACCCAAACCAGACCCACATATTCCCTACCTCTTTGTAGGTAACATTTGGACATAATTTATATATGTACATTGATCCAGGTGTCAGGATCAGGGAACCTTGCCTTTCTGGAATATCCTCTGACCAGGTGCAAGAATGGCCATGGGATCATATGCCAGTTTTCTCCTGAGCAGAGTCTCCCACCTTTCTCCAAAGTGTTCCATCCACTCTGATTTGCCAGTGTAATGAGGAAGGTACTGCTTGGCCTTGATCCCCTCTCGGCGGCAGACCTCAAGAACACGGTCATTGTTCTCCAGCGCCTTCTTCAGGCCGCCTTCGCCTTCGGATGGCAGCACTGCATGGAGAAAACCCACCAAGTAGAAGACTTGCTCGTCTGGGATTACAGCCGAAGAACGATTATCCCATTTGGATTTGTTCACTGGATAGAGAAGAATTGGGCCACTGCTGCTGTCTGTGAGTATCCGGCCGAACACTCCAGCCGCAAAGTCATGGATCCGGCTAGCCGGAACGAACAGGTTGAGCCATGGATGGGGGATTTCCCACAGTCCCTGAGCTCTGAGCTTCTTTTCCGAGGCGTGGACTCTGTCCAGAAAATCCACATAAGTCACATCTGTTTGGAAGAGCGTCGACGGCAAGTACCCAAGCCGAGAGAGAACCTCATCCACTTCCTGTAGAAAGAAGAAGAGATATAAAGATTGGATGAAGCAAAGAGATGAAAGATGCAGGAGTACTAAGAGAGAAATAACTGGCTTCTGCTTAGTCAGGCTTAAGTAAGAACCAAAAACTCTTAAAAAGTTGTAAAAAAACTTAATGGCAGAAAAACCTTACCTTTTGGGCTTCCTGCAAGGTCCATAGGTCATAGTTTTTTGCCATTTCAAGGCAGAAGAGAATTTTTCTGTCAGTGTTCAGCTGGGCAGAGCCGATGGGATCTTGTGGGTTGAAGGAGGATCTCCAACTGTTTAGGATTCCAGAGCGATTTATCATCACAAATCCCTCAATATAGTCGAATGTTTTCTCCAAGGAAATGAGCATCTCCTGGTCCCTGATGAATGTGGTGAAGTCATCGTATAGAACCCTAATCCACCTCACCTGTTTAAAGAACCCATAAATCTTTTCACTATGGAGACTTTCAAGACAAAAAAAAAACAAAATAATATGATATGCCGATCCAAGTAAGATCAAAATAATTATGGACACTGGTCGACAAATAATTGGAATCTGGTGAAACCATAAATCTTGGTCAAAACATCTATAAAACGTGTTACACAACCATCCATAGCAATTCTTCTGGATGCACGAAAAGTTTTTCTCACAAGTGTGTTGTTACCTATTAGCGATAATCATTTTGATTAGGAATCTAACTTTACAAAACGACAAATATTTGAGATTTTTTTTGAAAACATTGTTCATCTCAAATATTTGACAAATATTTGAGATGAACAATGTTCAGTGTTTTCAATAAAAGTTATCACTAATATTTCCACGGAAAATGCCACTGGAGATCTCAAAAGTTTTCCAATCTGACTAGGGTATGAATCTCACCAAAATGCCACCCAAACTCCCTACTAGTTTCATAAACATTTCAATTATGCGTAAATAATGCCTGTAAATCCACTCCATGCTATTATACCCAGGTATTTTTCATGGAAAAATTTCTCCCTATTCAAATCCACATACTCGTGCTATATCCACGGAGCAAAAAAAAAAAGGAATCATAAAATATATAATCACCATACCATTTTCGGGGCGGGCTCCAGGACGATGCGGGCGCGCGTGATAATCCCAAACTGACCGAGTCCTCCGAGAACGGCAAAGAAGAGATCATCATTCTCCTTATCGGAGCAATTCACCACCTCTCCGCGCCCTGCAAATCCCGACAGAAAACCCCAAAATCCCATCATCAAAACCGCCGAACCCAGAAATACCCAATTCTCAGAAAACCCTAAATTTCTCACCGGTGACGACCTCCAGCTCGCGGACGTTGCTGATCTGCGGGCCATGGCGGAAGGCCTGGCCGCTCAACCCAGCGTTGGAGAGCGTACCGCCGACGGTGAGATGAAGATAATCGGTCCAGGACCTCGGCGCGAGCCCGTGCTTTAGGGTTTCGCGTAGAAGATCGATCCATCGCTCCCCCCCGCTCGCGTCTACAAAGATCTCGCCTTCGGCGTAGACGATCGCCGGCTGTAGAACAACGTTTGACGAAGAACAAGTTCAAATTTGATGAATTTATAGGGGTTAAAATGGGTACAAAAGTAGTAATAACTGTTTTTGGGTTTGTTCGGAATTTTCTAAGTCAAAGCAAATCTACAGCAGCGAGTAAAAAAAATTTGCAGTAAACAAATAAAGGGAAAAATTACTTGGTATGTTTGCAACTGGTAAACCTAACAATTGACCCTAAAAAAAGGAAACAAAAAACACTAGGTATGTTTGCAATATTTCATTAAAAAACAGAAAAAAGGAAAAAACACACTAGTTATGTTTGCAACTGGTAAACCCAACAATTCACCCAAAAAAACAGAAAAAAGGAAAAAAAAACACTTGATATGTTTGCAACCGGTAAACCCAACAATTCGCCCAAAAAAAGAAAAAAAGAAAAAAAGAAAAAAACACTCGTTATGTTTGCATCTGGTAAACCCAACAATTCATCCAAAAAAAGAAAAAAACACTCGTTATGTTTGCAACTGGTAAACCCAACAATTCACCTAAAAAAAGGAAAAAAATACTTGGTATGTTTGCAAAAATTCATTAAAAAAACAGAAAAAAGGAAAAAAACAATTGTCTCTTTGCAGCTGCTAAACCCAACATATCACCCAAAAAAACAGAAAAAAGGATAAAAAACACTTGGTATTTTTGCAATAATTCACACAAAAAAACAGAAAAAAGGGAAAAAAACACTTGGTATGTTTGCAACTCGTAAACCCAATAGTTCACCCAAAAAAACAGAAAAAAAGGAAAAAAAAACACTTGGTAGGTTTGCAACTGGTAAACCCAACAATTCACCCAAAAAAACAGAAAAAAGGAAAAAAAACACTAGTTATGTTCGCAACTGGTAAACCCAAGAATTCACCCAAAAAAAAGAAAAAAAGGAAAAAAAAAACGCTTGTTATGTTTGCATCTGGTAAACCCAACAATTCATCCAAAAAAATAAAAAAATAAAAAAAACACTTGTTATGTTTGCAACTGGTAAACCCAACAATTCACCCAAAAAAAAAGGAAAAAAAACACTTGGTATGTTTGCAAAAATTCATTAAAAAACAGAAAAAAAGGAAAAAAACCACTTGTCTGTTTGCAGCTGCTAAACCCAACATATCACCAAAAAAAAACAGAAAAAAGAAAAAAAAAACACTTGGTAGGTTTGCAACAATTCACCCAAAAAAATAGAAAAAAAGGGAAAAAAAACACATGGTATGATTGCACCCCGTAAAACCCAATAATTCACCCAAAAAAACAAACGGATAAAAAAAAATAGCACTATTGTTGTAACTATTGTTGTAACTATGGCTATAACTGGTAAAACCCAACATTTCACCGAAAAAACAGAAAAAAACGAATTATGCCTGTAACTGGTAAAACCCAACATTTCACCAAAAAAAACAAGAAAAAAAAACAATAGAACTATGGCTATACCTGGTAAAACCCAATAATTCACCCAAAAAAACAAACGGATAAAAAAGAAGAAGAAGAAAAAAAAAATACCGGGCGTTGGAGAGAGGCCATGGAGACGACGATGCCGCCGGGGGCGAGGGACTGGCCGTGAAGCGAGTGCCCGCCGCCGCGCGCCGCGACCGTCAGCGTGGAGCCGCGGCCGACCGCGAAGACGAGCCGGACGGCGGCGGCGACGTCGGCGGCGGACTGCGGGCGGAGGATGGCGGCGGGCGGGCGGCGCAGGCGCAGGCCAAAGTCTTGGCCGGCGGCGGCGAGCCGGCGGAAGGAGAGGCGGCGGAGCAGCGGCGGCGCGGCGCGGAGGGGCGCGCCGCGGTCCGAGTCGGGCGCGCGCAGGGCGAGCACGGCGAGCAGCGCGGCGGCGGCCAGGCGGAGAAGGCCGAGGGGCGGCGGGGGGGACTTCATCGTCGGCGTAGTGGCAGCGGGAGAGGGGAAGGCAGCTGGGGGGAGGACAGGAGAGTTGACTCAGTTGAGAGAGAGAGAGGGAGAGGGAGTTGGAGAGAGGGAGAAGGAAAGATTTAGAGAGGGAGTTGGAGAGAGAGAGAGAGAAGGAAAGATTCAGAGAGGGAGTTGGAGAGAGAGAGAGAGAGAGGGAAAGATTCAGAGAGAGAAAGGAGGAAGAGAGAGAGGGAGTTGGAGAGAGAGAGAAGGAAAGATTCAGAGAGAGAAAGGAGGAAGAGAGAGAGGGAGTTGGAGAGAGAGAGAAGGAAAGATTCAGAGAGAGAAAGGAGGAAGAGAGAGAGGAGTTGGAGAGAGAGAGAAAAAAAAGGAAAGGTTCAGAGAGAGAAATGAGAGAGAGAGAGGAGTTGGAGAGAGAGAGAAAGAAGGAAAGGTTCAGGGAGAAAGAGTAGAGAGAGAGGGAGTTGGACAGAGATAAGGAAAGATTCAGAGAGAGAGAGAGAGAGGGAGTTGGAGAGAGAGGGAAAGATTCAGAGAGAGGGAGTTGGAGAGAGAGAGAAGGAAAGATTCAGAGAGAGAAATGAGAGAGAGAGGAGTTGGACAGCGATAAGGAAAGATTCAGAGAGAGAAAAGAGAGAGAGAAAAGAGAGGGAGTTGGAGAGAGAGAGAAGGAAAGATTCGGAGAGAGTAGAGAGAGAGCGAGATAGAAAGAGAGATAGTAGAGAGAGGGGGTAGAGGGAGAGAGATTTAGAAAGAGAGAGATAGGGAGATGCCGCGGCCAGGCGGAGCAGGCCGAGGATCGGCGACGGCGTGGGGGGGGGGGCTGCAGCTGGGGACAAGAGGGGGGGGGGGGAGATTTGGGAGAGAGAAGGAAAGATTCAGAGAGAGAAAGTAGCGAGAGAAATTTAGAAAGAGAACGAGAGTGATGAGGGAGATGGAGAGATAGTAGAGAGAGAGATAGTGAAGGAAGAGATTTAGAAAGAGAAAGAAATTGAGGGAGAGTGAGGGAGAGAGGTGGTAGAGAGAGAGAGATTGTGGAGAGAGAGATTTAGAAAGAGAGAGAAATGGAGGGAAGTGGAGAGATAGTAGAGAGAAAGAGGTGGTAGAGAGAGAGTTAGTTAGAGAGAGAGAGAGTTGAGAAGAGAACGAGAGTGATGAGGGAGATCGAGAGATAGTAGAGAGAGAGATAGGGAGAGAGAGAGGAGGAAAGATTCAGATAGATTTAAGAGAGAGATATTTAGAGAGTGAGCAATTGAAGGAGATTAAGGGATAGTAGAGAGAGAGAGAGTTGGGAAGAGAACGAGAGTGATGAGGGAGATTGAGAGATAGTAGAGAGAGAGTTAGAAAGAGAATGAGAGTGATTAGGGAGATTGAGAAATAGTAGAGAGAGAGATAGGGAGAGAGAGAAGAGGAAAGATTCAGAGAGATTTAAGAGAGAGATATTTAGAGAGTGAGCAATTGAAGGAGATTAAGAGATAGTAGAAAGAGAGAGCTTTGGGAAGAGAACGAGAGCGATGAGGGAGATAGAGAGATAGTAGAGAAAGAGAGAGATAGAAAGGGGGGTAGGAGGAGAGAATGAGAGAGAGAAGGAAAGATTCAGAGAGAGCGGTAGTAGAGAGAGGGAGATATTTAGAAAGAAAGAGAAATGCAGGGAGATAGATATAATACAGAGAGATAGAGGGATAGTGGAGAGAGATAGGGGGATAGTGGAGAGAGATAGGGGGATAGTGGAGAGAGCTAGAGGGAGATTGAGAGACAGGAGAGAGAGCTAGAGAGCTAGTTGAGACAGCTAGAGAGAGATTGAGAGATACTAGAGAGAGCTAGAGAGAGTAGAAAGAGAGTAAAGAGAGCTAGAGGGAGATTGATAGATAGTAGAGAGAGAGAGAGAGCAAGAGGGAGATTGAGGGAGATTGACAGATAGTAGAGAGAGATAAGAGGGAGACAGGGAGATTGACAGATAATAGAGAGAGAGAGAGAGACCGAGGGATTGTACAGCGAGAGATTGAGGGATAGTACAGATAGTAGGGAGAGATAGAGAGCGATTGAGGGAGAATGACAGATGGTAGGGAGAGATATATTGAGAGCGATTGAGGGAGATTTCCAGATAGTAGAGAGAGATTGACGGAAGTAGAGATTGAAATATTAAGGGATATTGAGAGCTAGTACGGAGAGAGATTGAAATACTGAGGTAGATTGAGATAGATTTAAATATAACAGAAAGAGAGAGGTGGAGATAGAGAGAGAGAAAGAGAGAAAGAGGGAAAATTAGAACAATGAGAAAGATAGAGGGACAGAAAGGTCGAGTGAGAGATTGAAAAAAAACAGAGAAATATATTTAGAGAGAGAGAGGAAAAGAGAGAGATCGCGATGTAAATTGAAAAGAGAGGGGTAGAGAAGGTGAAAGATAGTGAGGGAATGGTAGATCGAGAAAGAGCGACGTTTGTTAAAAAGATAGAGATTGAGAGAAAGAGAGAAAGATAGAGATCGAGAGAGAGAGAGAGAGAGAGAGAGAGAAGCGGGGGATATAGATATAGAATATTGGATAGAGAAAGAGAGAGAAGAGAGTAGATACAGTTGCTTATAGAATCACACAGGAAGAGAAGGTAAAACAAACGCTGGGGATGTGCTCACATATTCACATTGAGAAAGAGAAAGAGAGAGAGAGAGAGAGAGAGAGAGAGAGAGAGAGAGAATAAACATATAGATAGAACGACAGCGTAAGACAGAGCGATAAACATGCATATAGAGAGAGACATCATCTGCTGCCCAGCTGATGCAGAAAGAGTGAGTGAGAGATAAAGGGTCTTGACATGGGCTGTTTCACAGATAAATACAGAGCAGGGTAGAGAGAGAGTGGATAGAGAGAGAAAGGCTGGCCGTCGAGTAATTGAAATTTTAAGTTTACATTCGACGGGAGAGAAAGATCAATTGATTGATAGACAGAGCGAAGCAGGCAGATAATTATAGATTGACAGCGCTAAGATGCACTAATTGCTCACCGAAAGAGCAGAGAGAACGAGATTGTCTTGATAGGTATCTTCTCATACATTATACGGATAGGGGGAAGGAATAGAGAGAGACAGAGAGCTAGAGAGAGAAAGAGCATGAGCAAGCGAGAGAGAAAGAGAGAGAAAGCGCATGAGCAAGAGAGAGAAAGAGCATGAGCAAGAGAGAGTAAGAGAGAGTGAGAGAAAGAGCAAGAGCAAGAGCAAGAGAGAGAGAGAGAGTTAGAGAGAGAGAGATAGTCACCTTGCTCCTAGGCTGGCCGTCGGGATTCCAAGCTTATAGACGGAGAACTAGAGAGAGAGAGAGAGGACAGGGAAAGAGAGTAGTAGTCGCCGTTCTGGGACTGGGAATGGAGAAATGGAGATAGATTTATAAGGAAAGAGAGAAGAGAGAGAAAGAGGGATAGGATATACAAAGATCGTCTGTACAACCCAGAACGGCAAAAAGACAGAGAGAGGCAGCGGGAGAGAGAAAGAGACCATAGAGATAGAGAGAGAAAGGGCGTGGACGAATGAAATATTCCGTGGGACGGAGGTTTATCCGGGTGAAAACGCCGTAGATTTAGAGAGAGAAAGAGAGGGAAGAAGAGAGAGAAAGGAAGGAGGTGAAATGGGGGAGAAATTTCTGGGAGTATATGATTGGGACCGATCTTGCGAATCTCTACGGCAGGGAGTTGACGGCGGCGCAGCCGCCGGAGAAGTTGCCGTTGACTGGAGACCGCATCTCGGGCGGCGAAGGGGGGCCACTAATATAAGTGGTGGCGATGTGAGAGAAGTGAGGAAATCTTGTCTCCGATTCTCCCTTCAACGCACTTGGTCAATTTTTTCTTTCTCTCTCTAGCTCTCTTTCTCTCTCAAACCTCCCTGGGCCCGAGCCCTGCATCTCTCTCTCAAACTCTTCTCTCTCAAACCCCTCTCTCTCTCTCAAATCCCTCTCTCTCAAACCCCTCTCTATCTCTCAAACTCCTTCTCACTCAAACCCCCCTTTCTCTCTCAAATACTTCTCTCTCAAACCCCCTTCTCTCAAACTTCTCTCACTCTCTCAAACCCCTCTCTCTCTCAAACCCCTCCCACTCAAACCTTTCTCTCTCTCAAACTCCTCTCTCTCTCTCTCAAATCCCTCCCACTCAAACCTTTCTCTGTCTCAAACTCCTCTCTCTCTCTCTCTATGAGTCGCCACCTATCCATTTCTGCCAAAATCTCTATTTCAGCTGAACTTTCTCTCTGAAAACTCTCTCCGTCCCTTGTCCCTACCTATTTTGCTGTCAAACTTGTCTCTCTCTGCCCATCTCTCCTCTCTCAAAAAAATTCTGTGCGCCTATCCATTTGTCTCTCAACCCTCTCTCTCTCTCTCCTCTTGTTTTTCTCCTTCAAACCTTTCGCTGTCTCTGTACCCATCTTTTTTGTCTCTCAATAATTCCTCACTATGCCTATCTGTTGTCTCTCTCTCTCTCTCTCTCTCTCTCTCTCTCTCTCTCTCTCTCTCTCTCTCTCTCTCTCTCTCTCTCTCTCTCTCTTCATGTTCTTCTCTCTCAAACCTCTCTTTCTCTCCTTCTGCCCATCTTTCTCTCAATCATATAAATTTCTGTGTGCCTATCTGTTTGTCTCTCAAACCTCTGTCTCTTTGTCTGTTTTTCCTCTCTCAAGCCTCTCTGTCTCCCTCTCCCCATCGTTTTCTGCCTTAAACCTCTCTCTCTCTCTCTCTCTATTCCTTTCTCTCTCAAATCTATCTCTCTCTGCGTCCCTCAAATACATATCGCTGTCTTTGCCACTCCCTCTCTCTTTCTCAAATCTATCCCTCTTTGTGCCTATCTTCTTCGTCTCTCGATTATGTATCTTCATGTTTTTGCCTCTCTTTTTTTCTCTCGAACATCTCTCTCTATCCATCTTTTTCTCTCTCAAATCTGTATCTCTGTGCCAATCTTTTTATCTCTCAAACCTCTCTCTATCTCACTACTGATCTCTATTTTTCTCTGTGCCTCTACCTCTCTGTTTCTCTCTCTAACCTGCTTCTCTCTGTCCATAGTTTCTCTCTCAACCCTAAGCTTTGTGCCGACATTTTTTCCCCTCAAAACTGTTTATCTATATCTCTCTAACTCTACCCCACTTTTTCTCTCTCAAACCTCTCTCTTGCTCTCTGCCCATCCTTTTCTCCCTCAAATCTATCTCTCTTTGATTATTTTTTATGTCTCTCAAATCTCTCTCTTTGCCTATCTTTTCTTGTCTACCAAATCCATATCTCACTGTGCTTATGTTTTTTACCTCAAATCTATTCCTTTCGCTCTCTGGTTATCTTTTTTCTTTCTCCGACAATCTTTTTTTACTACCAATAACCTCCATCTCTATCAATCTAGCTTTTTCTCTTTCAGACCTCTGTCTCTATCTTTATTTTGTTTGTTTTCATTTTCTGAACCCAAATCTTTTTCCCTCCCGAGTCTACATCTCTCCCACTCTGCCCATCTTTTTATTTATCAATTTTTTATCTCTCTTCTAATGATATTTATCTCTCTCAAAACCTCTATCTCTCTCTCTCCGTATCTTCTTCTCTCTCAATCCTCCATCTCTTTTTGCCTATCTAATTATCTCTAAAACTTCCACCTCTCTCTCTCTCTTCCTATCTATTTCTCTCTCAACTCCATTCTTTCTCTGCTTATTTTTTCCCACTCAAACCTCCATTCTCTCTTTGGCTATCTTTTTCTCTCTAAAGTTTCCGTCTCTTTCTGCGCCTATCTCTTTCTCTCTCAAAACTCCATTCTCTCTCTGACGATATCTCCAGCTCCATCTCCCTAAGTTTTCCTCTCTTTCAGCCTATCTCTTTCTCTCTCAAACCTCCATCTCTCTCTGCCTATCTTATTCTCTCCCTCTTCGTATCTCTTTCTCCCTCCAACCTCCGTTCTCTCTCTGTGCCAATATCTTTCTCTTTTCAAACCTCCATTTCTCTTCCCCTATCTTATTCTCTCTAAACTAACACCTCTCTCTCGTCCTGTCTTTTTCTCTCTCAAACCTCCATTCTCTCTCTGGATATCTTATTCTCTCCAAACTACCATCTCTCTCTCTCTTCGTCTTTATCTCTCAACCTCCATTCCCTCTCTGCCTATCTTTTTTCTCTCAAAAGTTTCCATCTCTTTGTGCCTATCTCTTTTTCTGTCAAACCTCCATTCTCTCACTGCTTATCTTTTTTTCTGTCAAACCTTCATTCTCTCTCTGACTATCTTTTTCTCTCAAAAAGTTTCCATCTTTTTGTGCCTATCTTTTTCTCTGTCAAACCTCCATTCTCTTTCGGCCGATATCTCCAGCTCCATCACCCCTCGTTCTTTCTACCTGTGCCTATCTCTTTCTCTCTCAAACCTCCATTCTCTCTCTGCTTAACTTTTTCCCTCTGAAGTTTCCATCTCTCTGTGCCTATCTCTTTCTCGCTCAAACCTCCATTCTCTCTCTGCTCAACTTTTCCACTCTAAAGTTTCCATCTCTCTGAGCTTATCTCTTTCTCTCTCAAACCTCCATTCTCTCTCTGCTCAACTTTTTCTCTCTGAAGTTTCCCTCTCTCTGAGCCTATCTCTTTCTCTCTCAAACCTCCATTCTCTATCTGCTCAACTTTTTCTCTCTAAAGTTTCCATCTGTCTGTGACTATCTCTTTCTCCCTCAAACCTCTAATCTCTTTCTGCCAATATCCCCAGCTCCATCTCCCCACGTTCTTTCTTTCTGTCTCTATCAGCGGGAGGGAAGTAAGCAACGTCGCAGTTTGCCTGTCGTGTTGAACTCCAATTCTCTGCAGGAAAGACCAGGGCTGCTTAGTTTTTCTCCTTTGACCTTCTTTCGGTTCCCGCTCTAAGAGTCAGAGATTGTTTAATGCAAGCAACGTCTCTCTCTCTCTCTCGATCGATCGATCGATCGATCGATCTTTCGGTCTCTCGATATCTCGATCTATGTCTCTCTCTATGTCTCTCTCTCTCGATCTATGTCTCTTTCTCTCTCTCTCTCTCTCTCTCTCTCTCTCTCTCGATCTTTCGATCTCTC
>NC_135853.1:7927500-8122500 GCF_029677425.1 Wolffia australiana | reverse complement strand
TGTCCCCTCTGCCACTTTCTGTGTCATGAATGTGATCAAATGGAAGAAGCTAAGTTATCACATTGTAGAGTGATAACATGCATTTTTAGTCCCTTATACGATCATATTTACATGTTTATCTGCATTAAATTACTCATATTTGCATGTTATCAAGCTTAAAATGATTAAATCTACTTTTAGAATGAATTTTTGAATTTCTGCATTTGTTTGGGATTTTCTAACAATAAATTATAAAATAATATAATTTTTGAGTCTGAATATGATTTTTCTGGAACTATTTGACATTAAATTTGGAAAGATATGATTTTTTTGAGTCAAAATATAAATTTATACGTATTTTTTGGGCTTTTATTTCATTTAATATAAAATTTTAAGTATTTTGGCTTTTTTGCATAGGGTGGTGTGGCACGTTCATGCCCACTCATTTCAAACAAAGAAAAGAGAATAAAAAAGAGGGTGACGTGGCGCGCTGACACACCGCCACATCAGCCTTGAGAAAGAAGGGTTTTTTGTTTTTTCTTTGTTTTTCTTTATCTTTTTTTCAGGTACACGTGGCATGGAATACAAAGGGCGCCCACGCGAAATACGAAAAGCACAGAATACCAAGTGCTTTGACTTCTTAACGGGCACGGAAACCAAGGCGTGATGAGGAGAGAGAAGTAAATCAAGGGCTAGGATTGCTTCAACTTCAAACGGCCATAAGTTTTGATCTACAACTCCGATTGAGCTGAAATTTTCAGCGTTGCTTCATCTTTTCCTCCTCTTTCTATCCATACGGATCTATAAATAGAGGCCTGGATCATTGTGAAATTCATCTTGAACTTGCTTCCTACTTGTGTGGGCTGATTGAAAGATAGTGAGTTTTGAGATCCATCAAGAGTGTTCTTGGTGTCCTGGGTGTGCGCGGACAAGCATTGAAGAAGACGGAGAGCTTACCGGCAGTCATAAATCACCTTGATCCTGGCAAAACGTAAGGATCTGCAGTAAACATCTTCGCCGTACGTTGTCTCTTTCTCGACGCCGTAGTTAACGTAATTAGGGTTTATCATTGTTCTTGCACTCTCATTTTACTCTCTTTTCTCGTCTCTTCATCCTCGCCACCGTACCATTCCAAATCCAATCACTATCGTCATTCATACCATCGTTCATCATCATGTCTGTCATGTGCATTTACTCTTTTATTTAAGTTAAATTAACTTATAACTTACGTATTTTCAATCGATATCACTAGCTCACGTCCTCGAATCTTGTTTTCCTTGATCCTCTCATTGATCATCACTAGTATAAGAAAGTAATTCCTTAATCATCGCTCCCTGTAGAGACGATCCATACTCATTACTAACTACATATTTTTAGTAAAGGCTAGGATTGCATCATATATTTTTATTGAATAATCTCAATCACCAATGGTGAATTTTAACCCTTAAATTGAGATTATCATAGAGTCGTATATTTCGATGCTGAAAATGATTGGTTGTTAACACTTTCATTCAAGGGCTGTCATCTCAACTCATATTTTTGAGGTTTCTTGCCTAAAATATATGAATTGTAAATATTCATATTTTACTTACTAAAGTTTATTTAAATATTTAATTAATTTGGATTCCATCATTCCATGATTAAATTCAAAGTTAAATTTGTTTTATTCAATTTTCTCTCTAGGTCTATTTAGAATATACACAAATAAAAAGTATAATTTGGTTATTTGCCTTTTGTTTACTTGCATTAGTTGAATGATAATTCATTATTATCGATCAGAAAGAATTTGATGGGGGACCATCGCGACGACACCGCCACAGGACGCGCCCGACCTCTTCGAGCCGCTCGCGCCGACGCCCGCGACCCTGACTTTAAATACTCGTCATAAGTCTTTTATTATTTTCTGATTTTGTTTGTTCGTGATAAATATTCGGACCCGGCCAGGTGTTAGGCCTCGTCCCTCTTTCGTTTTCGTTCCGTCTCGTCATTATGTGTAACGAGGAGGGCCACGTCATGCGACGGACCCCTCCTCCCCCCTCGGCTCTTCGCACCCTCCCCCCCCCCATATAAGGGGAAGGCATGCCCCAAGAGCAAGTTAGAGAGTCTTTGAAAATCTCAATCACCAATGTTTTCTTCACGTTCTTCTTTGAGTTAAAAAAATAGCGAGGGTCCTTCTTCTTCCTCTGGCCTGAACCAATAGTCTGCCCAGCTCCCCGTGCGACCCTTGAGATCCCAAGCTCCTCCTCCACCAGACTCGGCCTTCATCGTGGACTTGTGAGGTCGACGGCCTGCCTTAGCCGCTTCCAGTTAAATTCCCGTGCTCGGGTTCCAGCAGAAGTCCATCTTAGCTGGTTATTCTCACACGGAAGCCTCCTCGCCGACCTGTTTTCCCTCATCCTCCGAGACCCGAGGAGCCCGCTGTCGCTGTCTGCCCCGACCAGTGGGCTCTGCCATCGCTGTCCGCCCGTTCTTCCTTCTACCTTCGACCTGTCAGACGGTGGTCAACGGGTGGTTCTGCTTCTCACCGCCCGCGCCTGTTCGTGGCGCTGCCTCCCCAACGTACTTCCACGTACCTGCCTCGCAAGACTCTGCCGATCGCGAACGCTAACTCGCACATGATCCAGCTTCGGAATTCTCTTGATTGGGTACGACGACGGAGCAACGCCAGGTTTGTTCTCGTTTCCCCCCTATTTATAGTATCATTACTCCTTACACTGTTGTTACTCTATCGCTTTCCTTCAGCCGTTTCTCTCATCATCACGGATCCTGTAAGGCTAGCCACCTTTAGTTGAGAGTTAGGATTTTTCCCTTGAGATTGACGGCCTCCTTACATTCGTCGAGGGTGAACTCTCACGGGTTGTTAAGACTCCTCTCACGTCGTGCCGGTCCCGTGGTCTAGCGGGTCACCCGGAGTCGAACCGGATCTAGGCGCTGTCCTAGGACTTACTGAATCATCGCCCCACCGTCGGTCCGTCCTTACTCTACGAGGAACCTTTAAACGTGCATTCTTCTTCTTAATTATCATGCGTCGTGCATCGCTGTGACGTAATACGAGCCGTCGACCCCGGCCGTCCCGTATTACATCAGAATTACATATCCAGTTTCCTCAAAAACTCAAAGAAAAACAGCCTAAGAGAATACCAAGAATTTGCATGTCCCTTAGATTTCAAGATTATCTTGGTGCAACAGATTTCACAAGTAAACTATGTCTATAAGGTTTCCATAGAAATTAATTAATTTTCCAGCTATGAAGAAGTATTAGGTTAGTGACCAATCAATTTTGTCACTCAGCGTGGCCTACTCATTAACTTGATTTATACATTATTATAATTAAATTAAATACATATCCTATGTGCTGGTAAGAACATCATCTCTAAACCTGATCCCAAGGTTAACCACAAAGAATTCCATTGGAATGCAACACAATAGAATCAGAAAACCAAACAATTTTTTTATCCGTAAACACAACCAGATACATTTAAACTCCCACAAACTTCCTGTTCAGGATAAAAAGTTCCCCTTGTACCTTAGTAACCAGCCAAGATGAAAATTTATGCCAAAAAGCCCACAAAATTAGAGAAAGGTAATGATTTATCAAATATATAGCCAAAATATGTTAAATTAATTTTTTCATAAGTGTAATTCGATTTTTATGAGCATTGGCTGGGACCATTCAGTGGCCCAAAATTTCACATCAGCAAAAAAGTCATTTGCCGATACATGACATAATAAGATTCATAGAACAAAATTTGAAAACCTTGAGTTTGAACTTAACACCACCAAGCGATTCAAAATTCGACTTCTATTCATAAACATAAAGATCCTAAATATTATTTCTCTTTTTTTCTGAATTTTGATACAAAATCACATTAGATATGTATTTGTTTAGGCTTGAAATGTTTCTACTATTGTCTGTGATTTTGTAGAAGATATATTAGCTGTGTAGGGTTTTGCAACTCTATCTGATTTCAATAATGAATATTAAATCTAAACTTCACCAAAAGCATATTGGTATTTATTCTTAACTTTCAGTAATAAATAAAATCTTACTCCATATTCTCTAATACCCATATTTTATCTTAACTTGTAACTTTTTTTATCTGTCAATAAACTAATTAACACTTGACCCCTTATTCCTTGTGGAGTAAAATATGGCCCCCTATATCTATGAAATGGTTTAAGAGAATAAATTCTGATACGGTTTCTTGTATATTGGGACTTGGATATTTAAAGCAATTGTTGTTATTTTTAATAGTGCCTCTATATCATCCATTGTGATCATAACATTATGTTGAGATATAAATGTGTATCAATCATAGGTTGACATAAATCCATTTAGAATGATATCATTGATACAATGTCTAGGGATTACCATTCATGATTAAGTTTACTCTTTAATTAGTACATGTGATGTGAAGATTTTGAACCTAAAATGGCAGTTAGTATAAATCTTTACATGTTAAAAATATATTCAAAAGATGTCCAATATGGATTATTTATCATTTGATGGTGAATGTAGTTTTTTATGTACATTTATCCATGTAACACCATTTGACCAATGGAAATAAGTCAAAGATTATTGAATGCAAAAAATTGAATGAAGAAAACAATGTAATGTTTTTTTGTTTATTTGAATGCAAAAAATAACTCATTCTAAATTATTTTAATTTTTTTCTTGATTTTAACGAATAATTACTCTTGTGTTGTTAGTTTTTGTTTTTTAGGTGGCATGTATCATGAAATTGTAGAATCAAAATGGGCTCAAAGGAACTTGAGTCATGTGACACTTTCTATCTCGCTTTCCCTATCTTATTATCTATAAATTATACTTACATATCTCCTTCTCTCTCAAACCTCCAAATCTCTCTACCTATCTTATTATCTTATAGAACGTCCATCTCTCTCTTCCTATCGCTTTCTCAAACATTGATTCTATTAAATAACAAATGGTTTAAAAGATGACGCTCCAGCCCTCAATCTTTGAGAAGCCATCATTAGGTGGTGAGGCAGCAACATAACCTAAGACACCACCATCATATCTCGACATGGTGGCAAAGTCACAGATGTGTCAACTCCCTCCAAACTGAATTTGAGATTATGCGATTCTATTCTTTATTCTAGGACACATCCAGATCTATAATTATGTGCATTCCTCAAACTCTTGTGTTGTTAGTTCACTCCCTCACTCTTACTCCACTAATCTCTTAGATTCAACATGCTCTTCTATAATATCTTTTTCTTATTATGGTAGAAAGAGCCTTTTTTGTCAGAGACTAAATAAGTCTCTTTTGTCTGAGCCTAAATAAGCTTCTTCCGATGAGGTGTTGTCCACAAACCATGAAAATGAAGAACATTATTTCCAGAATGAGCAATGGTGCAACAAACTCTATGTCATATTCCCCGAGTGAGACTAAAACTTACAAGGCATGACCATTATGTGAGGTTGCAATGTGTTCAGGCCACAATATTTACACACAGTCTAGGTAAACACTTAAAAACCCAGGGTGGAACCTAGTAAGTTAATTCAATTGATGATCTACTTGAATAATTTGACATTAAAGTTAATTTTATCTTCAATGAAGATCGAGTCACCCTAATTAAATGAGGAACCTAGTAAGTTAATTGAACCTAGTAACTTATCACTACACCCTACTTAAGATGTGTAGTGATAAGTAAAGGGTATCGTCCAAGGGAACCTAGTAAGTTAATTCAATTGATGATCTACTTGAATAATTTGACATTAAAGTTAATTTTATCTTCAATGAAGATCGAGTCACCCTAATTAAATGAGGAATTTAGAAATGGAGATAGGAGAGATGAGAGGAATAGAAGAATATGGGGCTCTAAATTGATTTAATTGATCCAATTTAAAGGATCAAAGAATTCAATTAGAGAGATTAAGAAGAAAATTTTGATTTTTTTCGGTTGGTTTTGTAGGCTTGATAATTCAGGAATAATTACTCTATTGGATAATAAAATGGAAATGTAATCTCTTAGAAAGTTAACCCTTTTTTATAAGTTTTTTCATAGTTTTCTTGATATGCACTTCGAATAGCTAGGTGAATCTCTCAATTTCTCCTCTCAATCCTAGTCAGGGCTTGTCCATACCGCTCAAGCCAAGCGATTTAGAAGTTGAGACAAAGATCAAGATGAACGATTAGGAAATTCAACTAACAACTTCCAAGAATACACCAAAAGTTCAAATACAAAGAAGGAAACAGTACCAAACAAGTTGATCCAAGCTGGAGCTCCTCTCTGTCTTGAAGCTGTGAAAGAGCACCATCCAAAATGACCCCCTCCTCTCGAAATTTGGCTTTTATACTTAGGTTAAATGGTAAAAATTACCATTTTACCCCTAATTAGTAATTAATTTTATCCATCAACGTAGGCCTGATGTGAGTAATCCCCATACAGATTGAAATAGGGGATCAAGATGAGCAAATCCATAAAAAAGTCATCTCAATTGGACTTTGGGATCAAAAGTTATTAATAAATGAATTTAAACCGATCTTAACCATTGGATTTAAACCCATTTATTAAAATATTTTATTTTGAAACACGCAATGACATGTCGATTCTTCATTGGATGATGCAGCTTCTTTATCTTTTTTTGGGTTGAATTTTCAGGGTCCACGTACCCCCTGGCGAAAATAAAATCCAAAGGGAAATATAAAACAAAATGTAAGTGATGCATATCGCACGCATCTATGCGTGCGCGCTTCACAGCACCAGCCAGTAACAAAAAGCCACATCACCGCCTATGCGTGCACGTTGTATGCACCGTGCGGGCGATGAACTTACCTCCCGGTGGTCCCTTTCATCAAGCTCCGTCAGATTCTAATCGACGGCCAAAATGAAGCCACGTCGACCGCTTGAAAATCTTGTTGTTGGTTTTGTAGTAAAGTCCTTATAACAAGAAATTGTTGCCTGACGCCGCCCAAAAATAATTGTGCATATGCGCCTTTCACATTGTCTCTCCTCTAATTTTCCTGAAATCACAAAAATACCATGCTCATTTTCAAATGAGTCCCTGCCAAATTAACATAATTGTTCCTATGCCACTACCGAGAGCTGTTTTAGGGATATAATTGCAATGCGACTTTACAAAAAAGCCCTCAAAGTTATAAAATGGCTTTTACATTCATTTTTGCCTTGTAAATATATCCTTTTCCTCTTTTAAAATTCATTTTTTCCTCAAACAAAACCCATAAAAATCCAATAAAATCCCAAAAAAGCATAGAAAATTCCAGAAAATTCTAGAAAATTCAGTAATTCATCTCCACACTAATTAACCTAAAAATTAAATTTTAAACCTGCCATTTTCATTTAAATGATTTCAATCTTTATTAAATCCCATAAAATTCATAAAATTAACAAAAAATTAGGAAAAAAATCAGAAATCACTTGGAAACATTAATTACATAAAAATATATGATAACAACCCCATTTAAACTCTTTAAATGAATAAAATTGTGCTAATAGCATGAAATAAAGACTGAATTTAGGGTGTTATCATAGGGCATGATATGGATGAAAACTCAGATGATGTGGAGTGAAAGACTTTGAACTGAATCAAAACATCATCAATATAAAGCATGAAATGAATCGCCGGGATACGAATTGTATATGTGATTTCTTTGATCCTCACGTGAGATGTGTCGAGCTGCTCATGTGTACAATCTTTAGACATATCCATGCAATGCTCGGCACGTCGAATCTTGTCCTTTGTCTTAATAAGCTCCATTCACCCTCTATCATCATTGTTGCATCATCCTGATTGTATCAAGAATGGAGAGGAGCTAAGGGGAGAATGGAGAAGAAGCAAAAGAGTCCAAAAAATTCTGGTCTGAATGAATTTTGTTTAGGGTCTTCCGTTATTTATACTAAGAGGATATTTTTATATTAAAAAAACCCAGCTTCAAGTATATCTTTGGACATCCAAAGGACCATTTGTGTGTGATCCTCTAGACCCATGTATCATTCTAGTTAACGACTCTAGTGACTCAATAAGCTTTATTAGCCTTATAAATTAATTAACTATATATTAATTAATGTCAAATTGATTTAACCCAATTGATAGGTCGAGTATCTAGCCCATAGGGTGCCACACTATGCTTGATGCTTTAGAAGATACAAAGGAGTATGTATTGATTCACGCATAGAACATGTATGTCATCTGTTATAATGTAACTATAGTCCCTCATCTTCTTAATACTCCTAGGATGACTCAGGATATGGCCAATTAATAAAACTTAATCAGTCATTCGAGTTTGTACTGATGCGTTCAGAAATCATTGAAGCAATGTTCTTCGATATTTTACTACCTTGGCTAATTAATTCATAGTATCATCTTTCATGAGTTATCTCCTCTTATATTGAGGGAGTACGATCTCATCCTAACCTCTCACTTGTATGTGTGATCTTCTTGATGCACCTAAACTAAAACTGTTTAGAATTAAATGATTACAAACTCGTAGGATATAGTCAAAGTACAATCTTCCACCTAACATGTCATTTGTGTCTAAGGTCTAAGCACTACTTACACAAATATGATGGGAATCAACCTGAATGGTATAATACCATTCAGGGATTCATATGGATCATGAACTCTTTCTGATGCAGGACGATTAGGGAAAACTGGGTACGAGGACTATCTAATGTTGGGTGGGATAAAACAGACCACAAATCACACGAGTGAATCCGAAGATTTAAATCTGGTGAGAATAATGATGGTGATGCCCCTTTCCTCGCTAAGGGCGAGAGTACCATCTTACAACCACCGCGGTGAAGTCAAAGCAACAAGATCAATAAATTCGAACGGACAATCGCAAGAAAATTCGAAGGCCTATTCAACTAGTCCCTTGAAGATTCAAAATCCAAAAATTAATCCGACGGTAGTGGACAAACAATCAAAGAACACTGGACGAAGAACACTAACACCAAAGAGTGTAGAACGTACCTCAGCACTAGGGCAGTGCGTCGTGGCGGTGTCGGTAATTCTCGACGCGTTGTTGGCGGGGCGAGTGATGTGCACTTCGACAGGGTGTCGTGGATCCAACTGCGCGGTCAGTTGGCGGGGGGTCAACGGGGAGTCGCCCCCTTGCAGGGTTCGGTGCAACGCCCCGAAACCTAAACGGTAAGCGAGGTGCGCTGTTGCCGGACATAGAATTTGAAGGTCTGAATGATGGTTGCAGGGGTTGTGTGGGCAGACGATTGCACGCGGCTGACGTATGGACGTGCGCAACTGGCGGGGCCGGGCAGATAATCCTGCGCGCAGCGGCGCAAGAGTGGTGTCCATGCACGCAGTACTAGCGCGCAGCCGTGCGGGCGAGCCTGCACGCACGCGGCGCAGGAGGGCGCATGTGCGCTCGGCGGTGTAGGAGGATGTCCGTGCGTGTGGCGCACGAGCGGGCGACCGTATGCGTACGGCGCAGGCTGGCATTCGTGCGCGCTGTGGCGCGGGCGGACAGCCATGCGCGCGACGGCGCGGGTGGACGGCCATGCACGCGCACGGCGGTGCGGGATGGTGCGTGGGGCTTGAAAGGCAACGGGCATGCACGGGCACAGGCGGCTGGTAGAGAGGCGGAAAGCCCGACACGCAGCGGGCAGGCGAGAGCGAAGGTGGTCTTCCCTTGACATCGGTGACAGCGACAAGCGGCGGTGGCGGCGGCTCGGAAGGGAAGAGAGTTAGGGCAAACATCCTCAAGAAGAAAGAAACTTCAATTCTTAAGAAAAATTCACCAAGTATTTCTTACAACATTGGCCTATGTATAGGCCTTGGAGGAAAGAGAAAATAAGATAACCGTCGAGTCGACGTTGGCGACATGTCGACTTGCCACGTCAAAGGATGATTGTGAAGTTGGCGTTGACAATGTGTCATGACACGGGACGACTCGTGTGTAGGTGGAGGCACGCCCGATGCCGGTGCATTGTTGTGGTCACCATCAGGACAGTTCTAAAGTTGGTGTTGACGACGAGTCATGACGCGGGATGTCTCGTGTGAAGGTGGAGGCACGTCCGATGCCAGTGCGTTGTCGTGGTCACCATCACTTTCCACTAAAGATCACCCACTAGCTATATGTAGTGTCTCCGCATTAATGACTACTCAATCGGCCATACTCATCAAACGAGTGAGGCTAAATAATGTCATTCATAGGCTTCATTAGAAGCATTACACGGATCCTATTAATGGACATGAAAGACATGTGGAATTTGTCGTTGGCTTGCCAAACCCATATATTCCATCAGGTCTTGGCTAAAATATTAGCACAATATTCACACAATATATGTCATGTTAAGCCCTCATCAGTTCCTTCATTTTCGGACCCAGAACATCTATGGTGGAAGGACATGGATGTCATGGCCACCATGATGTTTTCTATGATGGATGAAGTGGTATCTAACATCAAAAACATTGTCACTACATGTGACGCATGACAATCACTCAACAGTGAACTCTCCTCTCGCTCAGAGTCAATAACTATGGATTAGAGGAAAAAATCCCACAACATTCGTAGAGGTGCGCGAACTATTAATGAATTTTTCCAAGAGATACAAAGAATTGCTTGAGATCTTGGTGAAGTGGGATGCATTATACACAAATCAGCAGTGAAATTTCTCCTACAAAGAGGCTTTGGGTTTTTTTATCAAGCATTTTGTACAAGTGTAAACACTTGTGCTAGTACACACTCATTTGATACGATTATTGCAATGCTGAGGTCATAGGAAAACATGCTCATGATTGGTGATGACATAGAAGGTGAGGATCAACCACCAATAGGAAATGAAACCTAGGCTGAAGCAGACCTGTAGCACAAATCAAATTGCATCCGTAACAGACACTCGAGTTCGAGGTCATGAGAAGCCAACTATTCAAAAGCAACAAGGGAGAACTGGTCCAAAATGCAAAATATGCTCTTGCATTTGGTCATCGCTCCAACATATGCTATGATCACTTTGGCTCCATACCTTAAACACCTAAGAACCACTTCAATTGGCCACTAGTGCAAGCATTCTTCATGTCTCCCAAATCCACCTCCAACCTAGCTACACTAGTACAACCCCATTTGTATCTAGACAGCAGAGCCACTTATCCTTCCACTGCATATCCGTAACTTTTTAGGACAAGAAACACTTAATCAATTATTGTAGAAGCTATTTGTTGGTGATGGCTCAAGTTTGTAAATCTCATCCATGCATACTTTTGCACTTTTAACTCACCTACATGGATCATTGTGAAAATTATCTTTCAAATTAGAAAAAATCTATTATCCGTTTGAAACTTTTTGCTTAATAATAATGCCAGCATAGAAATTCATCCTCTATACCTTTTATCAAGAATTGATGGACTAAGGGCATACTTGTCAAGTTTAACGTCCACGACAGACTATACCATCTACTACTATCATCCTCAACCTCATTTTTTGGAGCTAGAGTCTCCCTGAAGTTATGGTGTCAAGGTATGGGCCATCTACATATGCAGAATCTGGAATTTATTATAAGTCACTTTGATTTTCCGTTAACTGATTTCCCTTAACTGCATGTCTGTGAGTGATAACTTGCAATATTAATATGTTAATATGATGATAATTACATATTTATTCACACTAAATTGATTATCGATGCATGTTATCAAGCCTAATATGATTAATCCATTGCTTAGAATGTTTTTAATTTTGTACATTTTCAGGGATTTTTCTGACAACATATTCTCTCAGAAAATAATTTTCTGAGTCACCATGTGATTTTTCATGAATTTTTGACATTGTAAGTCAAAATATATTTTTAGGTTTACATGAATTGTAATACATTTTTGGGTTTATAACTCTATCAGGTGAAGTGTCATTGTTCAATTCATCGAACAGCAACCAACCAGCAGTTAGAATTAATTATTTACGGCATCCAATCATTAAATCTCCTAATGATTATCATAAGCCAATCATTAAAAGTAAACCCTTATGGCATCCCGATTAGTAACGCCATAGTGGCATTTATGATTAACTCTTTACCTCTCCTCTTTTTATTTCCAAAATATGACATGACCCAATGAAAAAAAAGACATGCTTTTCAGAATAAATGGGACACAAAAGCCAAGGGTCAGAGTTCTAAAATAATGACTTTATAACACCTTGACTGGTCAAAGATAACAACATCATCTCATGTGACATGAGACACCTGGTGCTACATGTACATGTGGCAAACATTTGTCTCTCTTCTATTGGGCTTTAAAGAAAGCGAGTTGACATGGTGTGCGCTGATGTGCCACCATGTTAGACATGACAGACCTTCTTAATATATATATAATGTGCAATTAATCCTTTCTATTTGTCTTTTTTCAACATGCAATATGTGGTGCAACGAGATCCATTCATAGTGAACTATGAGGATGCATCGTGTCCCATGGTCACATTAAAGGCCACAAATATATAAAACCCTGACAAAATGACATGATGGTACTAACGAGGAAGAGGAGTGAGAAATATTTAGATTAAATCAACATCTAAGAACTGTCCCTCTTTATTTGTCTGCAAAAACCTAAAACACCATCTTCATCTCACTCATCGCTCAACTCCTACTTCTGCCACCTTCATCTCCACATTTCATCATGTCACTTCTACCCATCTCACCTTCACACCCTCTTATATTTTTTAAAACCCTAAGTTATTAAACCCTAAATCAGATATTTCTTACATTATTTCTCATCTTCTCTTATTGTCACCTGTTCATGCCTTCTTTCATCCCACTCTCGTGTTTTCACTAGCTCCGTTCATGACCACAACTCATATAACACTCATCTCATTATTAGATAGGAGTAGTCCTTACCTTTGATCACTACCTTCATCCTACCTTTACCTGTTACGCAATTCCCTAATTTCCATTCCATGTGGAAACAACCCTTGGTCATCATTATCCAGTCAAAATTATTCTTGAGTAAAGGTTATAAATTTTATTGATTAAACTCAAATTCACGACAACATCTATGAGCGAACCATGTTTATGTCTAAGATGGAACACTATTGTCTTCCAAATCTAATCATGTTTTTTTGTGAAGCCACTAGAGTTTATCTACTACAATCTCTGGGGACCGCCTCCTACAATATCTTATCTAGGTTTTTGAAATTACATAGATTTCATTGATGAATTTAGCTGTTACACCTAGAATTTTCCTTTTAAAAGGTAAAGAGACCTCCTTGACACATTCATAAAGTTTCAACACCTGAGTGAACTGTGATTCAATTCACCTGTTCAATTCAAGACTTCCAATCCTATTGGGAGGGGAATACCTCTCTCTCAATCAGCACCTGCACAAGAAAGTAATTCAACATAGGATCTCCTTCCCACACGTACCTAAACAAAAAGATGTCACCAAATGCAGTCATCAACAAATCATTGAAACAACACTATCAATGATGCATCATGCAGCTGAACTCCCCACATCATACTTGACCTTAAAATCCCTCTATGAGATACTAAACCTAGAAAACCCAACTATTCAATTCTTAATACATTTGCTTCCTATGTTTTCCTGACTTGAGGCCCTATGTGTTGTCCAAGCTCAATGGATATTCTAACTGGTGTGTATTGGTCATATACATCACCAGTCATCATGGTTATCTCTGCTTCTGTCTTCATACCAACCACATTTTCACTTCTTATGATGCCCTGCTTGATGAAAATGCCTATCCATTCCCAACATTGATTTCGTGTAGTAGTTCACTAGCACCTCACCCAATTAACACTTGTTGACCACAACCACCCCCGCCGGCCACAGTCCTAGCAGCTCGGCCAATCAATACTTTGTTCGGTTTTGCTGCCTTGGTGTAATCACGGAAAACATGTTTTCCATGAAGCAGAATCAATTAATTGATTTAGAATCAATATTTAAAATCAACACATCATATGTACCTTTTGAGGAGTTTTTTCTGCCCTTAACTTTTTCACTCTAAGATCATTCTAAAGTCATTTAAATGTGTGGCATCTTGAAGTATTCATGTGATCATGTTAATCTTGGATCTCCACTTGATCTTCCCCAACTCTTCTTAAAAATCTTAAAGATCTTCTCACCATAAAGAATCTTGGACCCTTCCTATATTTATATTTTACTTCAGTTTTTTCTCAAAACCACATATAGTAAACTATATTCCACAATGTCCCATATGATCTTATGTGTGTGACCCTCTACACCCATGTATCATTCTAGTTAATAACTTTAGAGGCCCAATAACAATTACTTAATTAATTATATCAACATATAGATTAATTAACTAGGAATTAATTTAACCCAATTTTTAGGTTAAGTTTCCAGCCCGTGGGTTGCCAAGATATGCCTTGTGCTCTAGAAGATAACGAGTAGGGTTCAAACTATCTTATGGAGCCTTCACAATCATCATTTACCATATATATAGTCCTTCATCCGTGTAAGACTCTCGAATGACTTAGGATATGGTTGATTGTGAAACCCTAATCCATCATTCAATTAGTACTAGTGTGTAACAGGGATCGTTAGAGAATGCCTTCTCTGATATCCTCATAACTCTGGCCAAGGATTTGCTCCATCATCTTCCTTGAGTCAATATCTTCTTAAAACCGAGCGAGGATGATCCCATCTTGACCACTCAATCATCTCTCAGCTTCTTACTTCATCCGAGCTATGACTTGTTTGAATCACATGATTAAAGAATCATAAGTCATAATCAAAATGTAGTCGTCCATCCACAAGTTGTCCTTAGTGTCTCAAGTCAATGGATCACTTATACAACCATAACAAGCATGAACCTGGTTAACGTTTAAGTATAATACCATTCAGGGATTCTTCAAACCGATTCAGTGAACTCTTTCTCCAAAGAGCACCCAATACTTGTCCTTAGTGTCGCCACACTAATAACGAGGATTAGTTATGCTTATCAGATAAGTAGAATTGGTTAGAACTATTCTATCCAGATAATACGATGTCCATCTCGCCTATCCATCAAATAGGAATATTTAGAATACAAGTTTAAGGACTAGTGATCATTGAATTATGATCTCCTCATAATTTACTATGCCACTGCATGTATTCATAGACTTCATTATAAACATCACAATACAATTATAATGAACTAATGTTCTATTCAATGTAACTTAAATAAAAAAATGATGGTGTGATTTGGCTTGATGGCCACATAATGTCTATCATAGTTGTCCTTCACCTGCCTCTTCCCAAGGGATCTCCCCTGCTTTTAGTGGGATGCTAGCCTCTTCTTTCCCTTCTACCTCTACAAAATACTTTCAACCTTTATCTGAATCAAATCATCTTTCCACCATACTCCCTTCCTAAATGTCTTCCTCTCGATTCTTTGAGCCATATTCAATTACCTGAACAATCTAAGAGACACAATGACATTGTGCCATGTGAGACGAACACAAAGCTCTCCTTTGCAATCACACCTAGGGCCTCATTACCTTGCCCCCTGACAACAAATTTATTGGCGATAAATGGATTTTTTACTAAGTTTTACTCTGATTGATCATTCAATTGTTGTAACGCATGCATCGTGACCCCGAATTTTAGCCGGCTCCCAGATATTCACTACCACAAGACTTACCTCCCTACGTTAAAAATGACAGCTTCGGGCATTCCTCTTGCCCTTGTTACCCTAAGAATTGGCAAATTAAACAACTTGATATTTCCAATGCTTTTCTTCCTCGAGACTTTAATGAAACTATTCACATGCATCTACCACCTGACTTTAACTCTTCCCAACACCTCCATCATGTTTTCTGATCGTGATAGTCATTTTATGGCCTCAAGCAACTTCGGAAGCTTGGTTTACAAGATTATCCCTTATCTTCTTTCAGTAGGTTTTTCTGACTCAATGTTATTGTTATTATTTATGCTGACTTCACCTCTTGCTCCTTCCAGGGATGCTTTCATATTCTTTAGGGCCTATCTACAAAATTCCTTCTACCTCTACAAATACTTTCAACCTTTATCTGAATCAAATCATCTTTCCACCATACTCCCTTCCTAAATGTCTTCCTCTCATTCTTTGAGCCATATTCAATTACCTGAACAATCTAAGAGACACAATGACATTGTGCCATGTGAGACGAACACAAAGCTCTCCTTTGCAATCACACCTAGGGCCTCATTACCTTGCCCCCTGACAACAAATTTATTGGCGATAAATGGATTTTTTACTAAGTTTTACTCTGATTGATCATTCAATTGTTGTAACGCATGCATCGTGACCCCGAATTTTAGCCGGCTCCCAGATATTCACTACCACAAGACTTACCTCCCTACGTTAAAAATGACAACTTCGGGCATTCCTCTTGCCCTTGTTACCCTAAGAATTGGCAAATTAAACAACTTGATATTTCCAATGCTTTTCTTCCTCGAGACTTTAATGAAACTATTCACATGCATCTACCACCTGACTTTAACTCTTCCCAACACCTCCATCATGTTTTCTGATCGTGATAGTCATTTTATGGCCTCAAGCAACTTCGGAAGCTTGGTTTACAAGATTATCCCTTATCTTCTTTCAGTAGGTTTTTCTGGCTCAATGTTATTGTTATTATTTATGCTGATGATATACTCATCCTCAACATAGATCCCTCAAGCATCAAAATCGTCATCAACGATCTTTGGTCCAAGTTCAATGTTAGGCACCGTGGAACTGCTCATAACTTCTTGGGTATTAATCGTGAATGGTCCAAAACAAGTATTACTCTTTCCCAAAATCATTTTGCCCTTAAAGCATTACTACATTGCTAACATGGACCGATACAAACCAGTCAGCACCCCATGTTATGCACACTCTCAGTCACCCAAAAAATGAGAGCCTCAATTACAAAACACACTAATGATCCCACCGACTACAAGAAAATAATAAGAATTCTTCATTAATATAACCATTACCCTTCTCAACATAGCATATTTTGTGAACAGAGCTTGTCAAGACATGTATGAACTTCAATCATACCACTGAAAATATCTAATCTTCTCTATTCTTTTAAAGGCATCTTTAATTACAATTTAAAGTTCATAAATTATTCCTCTTCTCACATTCATATTTAGTGATGCGGAGTGGGCATTCATGTATTGCTAATTTACTGATAGTTATATTATATCTTCAGACACTATTCTTGTCGGCTAGGCTTCAAAGAAGCAGTCTAAAAAAGCAAAGCATAAGACGGTTGCCAATGCCACTAAAGACCTCATCTAGGTAAAATCTTTACTTCGTGAAATTCATGTTAAATCTGATGTAGAACCTACACTGTGGCATGAAAACCTAGGAGCTACTTTTCTTAGCAAAATGAAGTATTTCATGCACATACTACATACACTAAGACTGAATCACAAGGTAACATGCAGGTCTCATTTATCTCCACTTATGATCAACTTGCTGACACACTTACAAAACCACCAGTAAGAGCACGCTCCCAGAGGATTAGATCAAAGCTCAACCTAAAACAAGCATGAACTTGCTGGGGCATGTTAAAGAACACGTGACAACAGAGACGACGGGGCAACCCTTCATCTCTGAGAAGCCATTCACCTAACACACCGTCATCATATCTTGACACAAATGTGTCAACTTCCTCCAAACTGAAGTCAAAACTATGTAATTTTATTATTGTTCATTGTTTGGCAACTCAGACCCTACAACTATGTATGTTGCAAAACCGTAATGTAGGGTAGAAAACTATGAATTTGTCTTCTTTCTTTAGTTGTGTCTCTCTGGTTCACTCCCCCACTCTTGCTCCCTTAATCTCTTAGATTCACCATCATGTTCTATATTTCTATTTACAATCACATTGTCTTTCTGTCTATCTTTTTCTCTTAACAATTCTATCTCTCTCTCTATGTCTATCTCATCTATGTCGGCAAGTCCAGCTCCATCTCCCCACATTCTCTCTCTGTCTCAATCAATGAGAGAGAAGGAAGCAACGTCGCAGTTTGCATGTCGTGTTGAACTCCAATTCTCTGCAGGAAAGACCATTGCTGCTTAGTTTTTCTCCTTTGACCTGCTTTCGGTTCCCGGGTCTCAGAGTCAGAGATTGTATAATGCAAGCAACATCTCTCTCTCTCCTCTCTCTCCTCTCTCTCTCTCCTCTCTCTCCTCTCTCTCTCCTCTCTCTCTCCTCTCTCTCTTCTCTCTCCTCTCTCTCTTCTCTCTCCTCTCTCTCTCTCCTCTCTCTCTCGCTCTCTCTCTTTTCTCTCTATCTATCTCTATCTCTCTCTCTATTTTTCTCTGTATCTTTCTCTCTCTCTTTATCTCTGTATCTCTCCCTTTCTCTCTCTTTCTCCCTCTCTCTTTCTCTCTGTCTGTCTCCCTCTGTGTCTCTCTCTCTCTGCCTCTCTCTCAATCGTTGTCTCTATCTCTCTCTATCTATCTATCTTTTCCACTCTGTGACATCCATCCTGTTTCTATTTGCCATTAACGAGATCTGCCGGCTTGTATATGTCTAAAAAAAATACCATGTGGGGTTCAGATGATAGTGTGTACTATTCATTTATTTTCAAAGCACATGAGAGAAGATAGAATGCATGTTCCTCCCACCAACCAATTATTGCTCTTTCTTGTACCTCACTAAACCACAAAATAAATTAACCATATTACTTATTGTCTCTCCCAATCTCCCTCAACATTTTCTCTCTCCACACTTTCTCTCTCAACTGGCTTGTCCATCGATCATAGATTCTTTAGGGATAACTTACTCTCTCTAAGAATGGATACGTTGTGGGGATCTGTTACTTTCCATGTGTCTCTATCCTGAAGCTTTGCTAAAAAGTCTGCATCATGAATATTGAGCACTCAAACCTTATGGGCCCCAAGATATCTCTATGTCAATCTGAAGTAGGATGACTAGAGGAGACGGAACGGGTTGATGCAGGATGACTAGAGGAGAAGGGACGGGATGACAAAGGGTGTAGGATATTGGCCGACTAGGGAATGGGTAGGATAAAACCAGACCACAAATCACACGATCGATTCCGAAGAATTAAATCCAATGAAATAGTGATGGTGCAGCTCCTTTCCTCGTCGAGGGCGAGAGTACTGTCTTCAACCACCGCAGTGACGCCAAGCACTAAAATAAATAAATTCGAACGATCGTCCGCTTGAAGATTCAAAAACCTATTCAACTAGTCGCTTGAAAATTCAAAATCCAAAGCAAACCAGACGGCGGTGGATGAACTCTCAAGGAACACTAGATGAAGAACACGGGACACCAAAGAGTGTAGAAGTACCTCAGCACTAGATTAGTGTGTGACGATGTTGCGAGAGATTCTTGACGCGTCATTGGCACTGACGATTGACGTGTGCTTCGACAGGGTGTCACAGATCCAACTTTGACAGGCAGTGCCCCGAAACCTAAACGGTATGCGCGGCGGCAAGTGGCTGTGAGGCAGCGGGGGGCGCGATGGGCACGCACGGGTGGCGGGGGGCACGACAGGCACAGGCGGGCGGGGGGGGGTGGGGTGGGCGTAGGCAGCTGGGTGCGTAGTGGGCGCGGCCGCCAGAGCACGCGGCGGGCGCGGGCTGTCGGGCGCAGGGCGGCCGCCTGGCGTGGGCGGCAGTCGCCGCACAGGCGGGCTTGCGCAGCCAGTGGCTTGCGCATGGGTGGCCGGCTAGCGTGGGCGACAGCCTGCGCGTCGGCGGGTCTGCATGGGCGACTGCCCGCGTGGGCGGCTGTTGGCACGCAGGCGGGCGTGCATGGGCGGCTTGCATGTGCAGACTAGCGTCCTGCGCGGGTGGCTTGTTTGCGCGGGCGGTGATCCGTGCGGGCGGCTTGCATGTGTGGACGGGCAGCCTGCGCAGGCAACTTGCCTGCACAGGCGGTGGTCTGTGCAAAGAGGGCGACGGTGGCAACGACGATCGGCGGTAGCGGCGACTCGAGAGGGGGGGGAGAGCTAGGGCAAATCTTCTAAGAAGAATAAAACTTCAATTCTTGAAAATAGATTCACCAAGTGTATCGTGCAACATTGGCCTACATATAAGCCTTGGAGGAAAGAGAAAATACGAGAAATAAGATAAAATAGACGACGTGTTATCCTGTCACGTCAAATGACAGTTCTGGATCTGGTGTTGACAACGTGTCATGATGCGTGGCGTGTCGAGTGTAGGTGGAGACACGACTGATGCCGGTGCGTTGACTTGGTCATTATCAGTGTGGTTCTGCAGTTGATGTTGGCGACGAGTCATGATGTGGGACGTCTCGGATGACGGTGGCAGCGCGTCCGAAGGTGGTGCATTGACGTCCTCGCCACCACAATAACATCATAGAGTATATTCTAATATGGACCCACTTGATACAACATACATCCAATGGATATAGTATATTGGATGGAATATACACCCACTTGATACAACATATGCCAACTTCTATGACAACGACTACCCACTTTATGATGTATATTATATGACATATACCCACTTGATACAGCATATTCTAACTTTAATCATAACTACCCTTTTGCTAGAGTACATCATAACATATACCCAGTTGATACCCCCTTGATTTGGCATTTACCGATTTCCATCGCAACAACAAATCCCTTGATTAGTTACCACGTAATGAATACCCAATATATTGTGTATGCTATAATATGTACCCTCTGGATAAAATATATACCCCTGCCTTACAACATAACCCACTTGATTGTATACATTACATCATATATCAACTTGATACAGCATGTACCCTCCTGATAGAGTAAAATAAACCATATAAAAACTTACATGAAAATATATAACCACTAAATCACGATTATCACAACACAAACCCACTCGCATATGTATATTACAACAATAACCGATGAAAAAACAGAGAAAATATGTATCAAATGGGTATGTCGAGATTTGTATTAACACCAGTAATAGCTTCATTCAAGAATCCATGAATGAACATATGTAGTCCTTGGCAGAATTGGTGTATTAAGGTTGGATGGGTAACTAAATATGTCAAGAAAAATTAATTATAACTCGTACCATTTGAAGTTGTTATGGGATCTCATACCAATAAACAAATTATGGCTTGCGCTCTCTTCAAATGTTCTCATTGACTAAATTTTATGCCTTCTGCTGCTTTCTCAATCATGAATGTGATAATTTAGTTGTTCCCAGTTTATCACATTGTAAAGCTATTGGTTTGGATAGTGATTCAGATCAGTTGTGAATACCTTCGTGCAAAGGCACTCATATTTCGTGATTTTTGAGGTTTCTGGTTTCAACTATACAAAATATGAAATTTAAATTTTTATTTTTAAAATTCTTTTTCATTATTACATTCCAAGTGAAGATGAAAATGAAGATTCAGGCACAAATTTATGAGCATAAGAAATAGAGAAAAGAGAATCACTTTTATCAAAACCTGGAGGTTCTAAGAGAATGGAGTACCTTTGTCTGAAGCAAAGGTTACAGAATGTTCTTTGCAACCCCCTTATGCAGCCCTTGCAATTAGCATCATTTTTCCTCAGTCAGAACCTTATTTTTATATTAAATTTTCTCAGTTTCTCTACTTAGACTATCCAGAAATAGAAAGCATAAGTGTGATATGATAAGCCAAAAATAAGGGGTGAATTATCCAATTTTAATCCTTGATCATTGTTGATTTCAGCTTATGCAACAAAAATTTATAAAACCCTAAACTTAAGATGTATAATGATGAGTAGAGGAATCGTCCAAGGGAGGCTAGTTAGGCAATTCAATTACTTATCCAATTGAGTTATCTGGTCCTTGTTTGGGTTGACTTAATCTTCAATGAGGATCAAATTACCCTAATTATATGAAGAATTTAGAAAGGAGGGTAGAAGAGTGTTATGATCCCCATGGAGATCTAACAAAATCAAGAAACAGGACGAGGGATAGAGAGGAGAATAGGAGAGATTAAAAAGGTAAGAGAGAAGAAGAGAGAGCAATAGGAGAACAAACTCTCAAGAACCTCTGAATCGGGAGTTGTTGCCCTCACAAAAGCCGGATACAGCTACTCGTGCCAAGAAAACACAGGGTAATCATTCATCAAAAGTCTGTCTAATGACCTTACAAGGGGGTTTTATAACCCTACAATTTCAAGAATAGGTTATTTCATAAGGACTCTAACAATACTTCCCCCATCGGCGACAGCTTGTCCTCAAGCTGTTCAAGAGGATCCCCTAGATTCATTATTGGACTGCCAGTTGATGTAGGAATGGATCAAACTGGATCCTAGGTTGGGTAAATGGCTGCCTTGAAAACAGAGGTGGTGATGGCCTTGTTTTCGGTGAAGGTGCATCCAATGGAGACGACTGCAGCCATGGTATCGAAGTAGAAAGCATTGCCAGCTTTGGCTGGTGGCATGAAGATGGCGACCCATGGCAACTGGCTGGCAACTGGCAGTTGGGGGGTGATGACTCCCACAGAGGCAGGGCCACCTGGTAGTGCAGTAGATGTGCCATAGTGTATCATGGTGGCAGCCACAACAAAGATGAAAGACTTGGTGGACGAAGTAGGACATGGATATGGCATCAGCGAAGGTTGATGACATCAGGTAGCGCAGTGGTGGGAACAGTGGAAGAAGAGGGTTGTGCGATGGTGACTTCAGCAATAGATGGAGTGACGTGCGGCGTAGAGGCGGCTGACTACGATAGCATCTCAACTGGATCATGACAGAAAAATGTTGGGTCAGTTGTGACCCTGGGTCATGGATGGTATTCCCCTTTGGGCCTCAAGATGTGGGCCCAACTTTGATTGCCCAGTGAGGGTCTTTCTTTGCTTTGGCCTGAAGTTTAGCTCATGAGTCAATCGTGTAGCCCGTTCCAGCAAATAGATTTCATGAACCTTAGTTTGCGACAAACAGTCATTGTTACTGGTGTGTCGGTGGCAATGACAGTAACAGCAGCTTGTTGGTATGATGGCAATGGTGATGTGGCAACCATAGCTTGGCAACTTGATTTCAACGGTGAGAGGGCGAGGGCAATGGCGTTGTGATGGCATCAATGAGAGTGGATGGAGCAATGAGCAACGCCTTGGCCTCTGCAGTACAAGGCTGAGCAGCGGTAGTAGATGTTGGTTGCATCTTGTTGTAGGCGGAGAAGGAAAAGTCTCTAGTGGCATTTTTGGAGATGTTAACTATGGCGACCACGGTGGACTTCGCGACTAGGGTTGCAGGTCCAGACATTGTGTTTTGCTTAGTTGCTGGATTTTTTGCCAAGGCCATCACTATTGCCTTTGTAGCAAGCAGGGAGACATTGGTAGACACCACTGCTATGGTGGTTGAAGCGGCGACGTATGTAGCTTCTGTAGTGGCAGATCTGGGAGTGACGCCTTATGCAGCATCTATAGAGGAAGCAACAGCGGCATCATCAGTAACACCAGCGCCTATGGAAGTTGTGGCAGCGGCAGAGAAAACGTCAGTGACGCCAGGTCTTGGAGTGGCTACGACAGTTTTGGCATTGCCTGATGCGACTCCTGAAGATGATGCATTGGCGGCGATGAATCTTGAAGCAGCTATTGGAATGTCGCCTAATGCAGCTTCTCTAGAGGATGTGTCTGTGGTAGGAGATCTTAGAGCGGCTGTTGGAGCTTCCACTGATGCGGCTTCTTCAGATGAGGTGTTGGCGACCGCAAATCTTGGAGCATCGCGTGATGCAGCTTCTGCAAATGACGTGTTGATGGTGGCGAATCTTGGATCAGCATTGGATGGAATTGCCGACATGATAGAAACGGCAGCGGCTGCTGCAATCTTATTTTCCTTCTTGATTGGTTGAGGTTGACTGTAAATTTTCATCAATTCCAACAACAACTGCTCTACATTTTGCAGACGTCGCTAGATGCTGGCATATGAATCCAACTCTGTTGCCACAGGTCGCAAGAACTTTGGCTCTGATACCAATGTTATGATCCCCATGGAGATCTAACAAAATCAAGAAACAGGACGAGGGATAGAGAGGAGAATAGGAGAGATGGAAAAGGTAAGAGAGAAGAAGAGAGAGCGATAGGAGAACAAACTCTCAAGAACCTCCGAATCGGGAGTTCTTGCCCTCACAAAAGCCGGATACAACTACTCGTGCCAAGAAAACACAGGGTAATCATTCATCAAAAGTCCGTCTAATGACCCAACGATTTCAAGAATCCGTTATTTCATAAGGACTCTAACAAAGAGATGGGAAGAATAGAAGAATTAGGGATCTCAAAATTGATTTCTTTGATCCAATAAAAAAGACAAAAGGACTCAAGTAGAGGGGTTAAGAAGAAGATTTAATGTTTATTTTTTCTTTTGAGGGACTTGGGCATCCAAGCTAATTCACTAATTTTTCATAGTTTATCTATGCTAACATAGAAATTAATCTCCCTTTTTTGCTATTTTTTTGTTCTTAGTGTGCAAGTGGAACAATTAGCTCAACTCAATAATCACTCAAGCCAAGCGATTTAGAATTTCAGACCAAGATCAACAAGAAAAATCAAAATTTTCGCTAACCAAGAATCCAAATTACACTAAATTTCAAATACAAATACCGCTGCTCAAAAGGTGCCTCTATTGATCGCATTTAAGCATTGGGATTCTCTTCCGATGGCCAAGATTTAGCCACGTGGCCCCGCAAAATCAATTTCTTGAAGTTTTGCACAAAATTTCATACTTTAATTTGCACGCGCAAACGAACTCTGCCCAAAAGTAATTGGAAATATGCCCCTATGCTTTTTCTCTCCTCCATATTGCCCTAAAAACATAGAAAATCCAAATTATTTCAATAAAACTCTCAAACTATTTTTAATTGGATCTTTCCACCTGCCACACGTGATCGAGAGTTGTTTTAAGGGCATATTTGCAACCAAAATTTAAAAAAAAAAGACTCCATCCGACTTAAGAAATTACTTTAAACTCCTATTTTTCCTATAATTTTATCATTTTCTATTAAAAGTTCATTTCTTTCTCGAATAAATTCGCAAAAGTCAATAGAATGCTAGAAAAATCTTGAAAATCCAATAATTCATCCCTACATTAATTAACATTAAACTTAATTTTTAAACCTACAATTTTCATTTAAATAGAGTTGTTTGCAAGATAAAATAAATTCCATAAAATTCTTAAATTAAAAGAAAATTCAGGAAAAATCAGAATTCACTTAGAAAAGTAATTGACATGTAAATATATGATAACAACCCTATTTTAAACTCTTTAAATGGATAAAATTGTGCTAATTACTTGAACTAAACACCGAATTTGGGGTGTTATCATGATGCACTATTTGCGTTCCCTTGCATTAGTTGAATGATCACTCATTATTATCAATGAGAAAAAAACACATGCAGTCTCCTCATAAACTGAAAGAGAAACAGCCTAAGAGATATACCAAGAATTTGCATATGTCCCTAAGGTTTCAAAATTATCTTGGTGCTGCAGATATCACTAGTGAACTATGGCTAAATGTTTTCCATAGCAATGAATTTATTTTCTAGTTTTGAAGCAGGACTGCATTTATGATCAACCATTTCCTTGTCACTAATCTTGGCCAAGTCACTAACTTGAGATAGACATAATTATGAATAAATACCTATCCAACATCATGTTAAGAACTTCTTCAAAACTTGAGATAGACATAATTTTAATACATAAGATTCCACTGGAACTCACACCAAAGAATCATAGAACTTAACTATTCTCTGTGTTGGTAAATGCGAGATGAAACATTTTAACTTGCACAAACTTCATGCTCTGGTGTGAAAGTTCATTGTTGGAGCTTAGTAACCGACCAGATGGGCTGAAAATATAAGTTATAAATTCCCGCACTATTAGAGAAAATGGTCGTAACTTATCAAAGATATACTCAAAAATACTAAATAAATTTATTAATATGGACTATTCCATTTATATGAGAATTGGCTGGGCCCTCTGAGTGGCCAAAGATTTCAAATCAATCAAAAAATCGTACACCGATACAGGAAATAATAAGATTCACATAAGAAAATTTGAAACTCCTGAGTTTGAAATTTAGGCCTTTCTTTCAAAAGTCAACTTCCATTCATAAAAATGAAGATGCTAAATACTAGTTCTACTTCTTTGATGAATTTTGATACAATATCCCTTTGGTGATATACTTGTTTAGTCTTTGCAGGTTTCCATTGCAGACTATGATTTTGCATATGATATATTGTTTGATGGTTAAGGTAATTTTTTATGTACACATGTCCTTCTAACAGCTTGAACAATGGAAACAAGTCAAAGATCATCAACTCTAGAAAAATTGAATAAAGAAGACATCGCGATGGTCTTTTATTACTTTGAATGCAAACTCATTGTAAAGTACTTTAAAATTTTTCATGATTTCAACCAGTAACTATTTGAATATTGATAGTTTGGGTTTGGTGGAGTATGGGTCTCATTATAGTTTAATATCAAAGAAGGTTCAAAGGAATTTGAGGGATGCAATCTTTTCCATCTTGCAAGGTTATGTAGTCCATTTTGGCATTCAAACAAAGGAAGCTTCATAAAACGAGCAATTTTCAGGTACTATCCTTGATCCAATAAAACTTTATTACACTAGGATTTAAGTTATGAGTTTACAAATTTCCGAATCCACAACATAAGTGTTTTAATAGACAAGCAATAAGCTATCTCAAATCATTATAAAACACTCTTAAATAATATTAGCTGTCAAAATTACAGAATATTATCATTATCCTTTTGGGTATGGTGATGCTATTTATCCTACAAAAGAATGATAAATGATAGGAATTTTCATAAAATTCAAATGCCAATTATAGGCTTTCATGCATGTAAAAAAACAAAAGGAACGTTTAAACAAAATTCCTACACATTAAATACTTGAGATTTACACTAATAAGCAACAAGAGAGAGATCGCATCGTGCATATTGCATCACTGATTGTTGAGCTAAAGTGTTTCTACAGGATTACTGCTCAAACTCTTGATGCATATCACAAAACTAAAGCAAATCATTAAAGATTCTGGATGGTTGAGATCAAACATTTCTCAATAAATTAGACTAAAAGCATCATCGCTCTAATTACTGGCTAATAGGGATGGGATTAGGGAATAGCTAAAACATGAATAAATTTGAATATGTCTCCTCATCACCCTCAACCTTACTTCTCAAGATAGGAATAACTCCATTCTTTGTAGCTTACCTATGACCTAATGTACTTGGAGTAAGAATGAGAGAAAATCATAGAACCTATGACCTAAATTTAGGAGGATCTGACAATAGAACTTATGGAAAATCAGAATTTTCCAACACCAAATTCACCCCCACACTTAACTAGAAAATAATAAGTCTGTGGGTAGAGCATTTGATGATGTTTTCTTCTCTTGACAATCATAACGTGTGAATAATTCATATATTTTGGAGGATCTGACTATAGATCTAATGAAAAATCAGAAATTTCCAATACCAATTTGCCCCAACCTTAAACTAGAAAATAGAAAGTTTGTGGGTAGAGCCTTTGAAAATGTTTTGCGAATCATAAGTATATTTCTAAAAAGTTGAGATATCAAATGCAGAATCAAGTGCAAATTATGGGCTCCTAGAAAATTGTAGGTCAGTATGGGCATGAGCATGAACAATGAGGTCTGTCAAAAAAAAATGCCATCTTATGTCAGAGTATGTAAAATGCATGTTGGAATCTTAACAGCCTAATTTGCATAACAAGAGCTGAAATATAACATGCTTTCCAAATGCTCTCTCCAAGCACAGGCATATATCTCTCTCAATCTAACAATCGAAAAAATCAAATTGTTCAAGAATAATACAAAATGAGAAGGAAAAACACACAGGAAATCAATTAAATAAGACTAACAAAAGAAATTTCACATTAAACAAGTTAAGAGTCTCTTTTGTATACACCACTCCAGAAAGATAAGTTAAAACCCAAGTCATGACATAAATCAACCATCTTAACATAACATGCTGGAATAATAAGATGTTAGTTAGGCAATAGTATTAAGATTTTAACGTTACCAACTGTGATAGAAACTATAGCTGAAACCAAGTGTGCAAATTTTCCTCTTAAGCAGGAAGTCGGTCTTCAACACTCCCTTATTTTATGGCCCAAGCATGCAGTGTCTTGGTTCAACGATTAGTATGTGCAACCTCAGCTCTGATACCATGTTAAGATTTAAGCGCTCTTTCTAAAAAAAGATTTGAGCGTCTACTGCAGTGTTTTTTTTTAATTCAAAAAAACCCTAAACCCTAAACCCTAAATTCAAAAAAAAAACAATGCAGTAGAACACTGCAGTACACACTCAAATCTTTTTTTTTTGAAAGAGCATATGCGCTTAAATCTTAACATGGTAAAGATTTACATCTTACATCTTAACATGAGCGTCTACTGCAGTGTTAAAAGCTAAAGGTGAAAGCAAGGCCGTTACTTCTCATCTTACACAGGATGTTGTTCTTCAACAAAGAGCAGGTATAGAAACATTTCTAAACAAGTTCATAAAAATATACATGGAGAACAAACTTACATAAATAGAGCAGACTTTTCGTGCTGTGGTGTTCTCAGTGACGGAAAGTCCGCACCACCTGCTCGATCCGCCGCCGACAGAGAGGGCAAGTATGCAGGTGGGAGGAGCAGAGCGTGCAGCAGCACATGTGGCCACATCTGGGGATGCCATGTGGAATGATCAGATCTTCAGACATTATTTATCAGGGAGATGAGGGGGATGCCGAGCGGAATGATCAGATCTTCAGACATGATTTATCAGGGTGATGAGGGGGATGCCAAGTGGAATGATCAGATCTTCAGACATGATTTATCATGGGTGATGAGGGGATGGCACAGATGAAACAAATAAATAATGTAGCCTCTTTACAAAGTCCCTGATTTGTTAAAACAAGGTAATTCAAATTTCTTCAAGGTTTGATTTTCACGAAAGAATTATAAAAATAGATGAAAAATTATTTCTACAAGGCCTATAGTTGGTACACGCAGATTTTAAATACAAGGGAAAGTATTAAATTTTGGTGGATGAATCATGATCCGACACAAAAAAACCATAAGAAACAAACAATGTTGTATTTATGTGTGATTAGTACATGGCGGATAAGCCTTAGCAAAGAGTAAACCCTACCAAAGAAATAAAGGGGAAAATTTTTGAACTAAACATAATGTACAAAACAGTTTTTTATCATGAAAAACCATAGGTATGTTAAAAAGTACGGATATACTTATAATTTTAGGATACCTATACTTACATAAGGGATAAGGACCATTTCTTCCTAATTTAGTTTGGTTTTATCTTCATGGATTGCATACCGCCCTTCTCTCTTCTCTCCCAACCTCTCTTCAATTATCTTTCTTCTTTCTCTTTTTTTGTTCCATCTCTCTCTAAATCTTTCCGTCTATGCAGTTCATCAGCATTCAGTATTTTTTACAGAGATGATGAAATCCAATAATCAGGCAGACAAATTCTGATACTTGCGCCCAGAAATTTATGTAAAATTTTGGTACTTTCAGTAGATATGGGAATCATTCAAAAAAAAAAGAAAGAAAGAAATATCCCTTCATCCAATTCAATTGCAAAAAATGTAAACAGGTTGATTTCCCAATCAAACGTATGAGAGTGGCGATGCGACATCAGAGACAACAATAACATAATCCGTATGCCATATAAAAGAAAATAAATGTTCGGAATGAACAAATTTAAGAAATGAGAGAAAAAGGGCTATATTGTCATTATCCATAAAATTATCGTTACTTTATTTTAAGACAAAATCTGAGCGGGCCTTAAGAGTGTTAATCAGACACGGTGGGGAGAGGTGATTTACCAGAAAAGGAAAGAAAAGAGAATCATGAAAACTTACGGAACAAAAACAGCATTATATTCTTGCTCGAGGCAGATCACACACAAGTCGGGCATCAGATGGCTGCCGGAATTTTCAGCCACCTTGTCAGGCTTTCCTTGAGTTTCTGCAATTAAGTCGTCTCACCACCATCAGTATAATCGTAGTTTTTATTGTTATTTTTTGCAGCGTTTTAAAGTTTTCACCTTCATTGTCCTGCTCCTGACGCTTTGCAGCTGCTGCAAGAACCCTGGTGAACGAGGATGTATTCAGCAAAAAGCCTCACAAAAAAACAATTATGAAAAGGAAATTCTGAAATGGAACAATTTTTTCACTTAAACACGTCAGTTTGAAGAGCAGTAAAAGCAGAAAGTGAAGAGAAAAAGAACCTTTTTCATTCAATTCTTTATGTGAAAAAATCCCATAATGCAGTTTGTAATAGCAGAAGAATATCAACTGAGAAAAAACAAAGGCCAGAAGATTATCGTAACTTATAAAATCAGGACTCCGCATTTATCAAGAGAAGTTATGAGGATGCAGCAGAAATCAAGTTTTACTCCATATTTGGGCGACAGTGCATGGAATACGGAATACCTCTTTTGCAGGTCCCACCGACGTCTTCTTTCAAGAATGAATCGAACTGCATGCTTTGCCAAAAGATAAACACCAAAGATCGTAAATCCTGCGGAAGCATATTTGTACCACCTGGACAGTAAAAAATAATAAAATCAGATAACCATGACTACAAGTTGATCAGAATTACAACTACCTTGCCCATTTCCCAAGATTTCCAATCAGCTGATCGATACTCTTTGGAGATACATAAAAAGGGCCTTTATGAGGTTGTTGAATCCGAATAGTTCCGACATCATCTTTGACCGCCTGGAGAAATGAGAACGCTGTCTCAAGAACTTAAAACCAGTATTAAATTTTTGTACGGTACTATGATTATGATAGCAAAATTATATTGAAATGGACAATTCGTCCTTATGCTATCTTCTTGAAAGAAACTCAATATCAAATCAACATTGTTCTTGAACCAGAACGAGAGAGGTAGAATCAACAGGAGACATAAATAAAATAAATGCCAAATCGAGATACGAGGACCTAAGGATCAAATGATCCTTCCTTCTCTGGATGCAGGGTTCTCCTGCTTCCAGGAGTGGACCTCAACTGCGTCTTGGCTGAATGCCTGGTGATTCATATCCCATCTTTATTTATAGGCTCATACGCCACTTACCCTTCTCGTGCTGACATGGACATGTTTCTTTTCTTTTCGTGCTTTTGGTATTTTCTTGAAAAGAACATATTAGATTAAAAATGTCTGATTGATAGGAAAGTTCCACGTTTCTATCAGAATAATCGTGCAAAGAAGCTGCAAGGCACAAGTAATGACCCAGATGCACACGCACGGGATCAAACAACACAGATTGGAGGGAGGCACACTATATAAAGGTGGGAGATTCTGATCAAGAGGTATTGACAGAATTTGAATAGTCGTTGAGGCTCGGCTGGAATGAGGGACATCTTTCCCGATCCAGAGGAGAGTGAGGAGCTGATTAGGTCTTCCTGCCCTTTTCATCTTCGCCATCCAATCTTTCTTTCTTATCACTGTTATCCTGCTCTTTGTTCTGGAGACTTGATTCATGATCCTGATACAGATCGGTATCCCCTTATCCTTATTGACAACAAATCGGGGAAAAGGTGATTTCAATCGGTTTGCTTCACTCACTGTGACTGGTCTGCAGAGGATCTTATCAACAAATTCGGCAATTGGTTTGATAGATTCATATCAAGTATATCAGATTCTAACTGACAACAACAGCCACAACAAATCTACAGAAATGGGAATTTTGGACCCTGAATAACAAAACACACTTGTATAATCCTAACAGATAAATATCTCATCATCACCACATAGTAATAGATGATAATGTTAGATTCCCATGTGCATATGGATCATGGCCTAGTAATGTAAACCCCTACATTTAAATCAGAGAGAAAAGGGAAGGCAAACTCAGAGGGAAGTCCATGGACTTCAGGTATTTGTCTTCTTGTTTGTTATCTGGGTGACAGTACTGTTGTCCATATCTATCTCTACATCCATCTATCTCTCATCATGCATCCCCCTTCCCCTCAACGACCATCATAGTCGCCCTCTGTGCTTGTTTGATGATGGATTGAAGGGATCCCCCACTGGGGGCCTGACAGATGACAAGCAACATCAAAGCAAATTCAGAGGGGAGACCCTGGACTCTAAGAGGGAGCAACATCTCAAGCAACCATGTTATGTCTCTCTCTACATCCATCTCTCTACGTAGAATCCAAATGCTATCTACAACCATAATAGTCTATATCTGTGCCTGTTCGATGTGCGCTTGAAGGGATCCCCCACTAGAGTCCATTTAGCAAGTAGCATCATTTAAAGTTCAGAGGGGAGAGGGACTAGCCTTTCAAAGCAACACCTCATCTGTGGTTGTGTTAGTCACCTGAGTGATTATGCTCTTGTTCATCTCTCTCTATCTACATCCATCTATCTCTTTACATACATCCCACTTGCTCTCTATAACCTTATAGTATTCCTCTGTGCCTGTTTGAAAATGGATTGAAGAGTTAACCTCTAAACAAAAGGCTCCAATTCTTTTATGGTTAAAGTTCACCAACAGCCTCAGGTAATAGAAAAACAATAAACATTTCAAAACAGACCATGGTACTACCTCTCCGACAACAGTTAAAGGAATTCCAGTTGGGAGAACCCGTTCAACTCTTTTGACTCCCAGCATCTGCCAGAGATAGTTGGTTAGAAAAAATACATAAATATGAGCTTAAGAAAACTCTGTCATCTTTAGGGAAGACACCTTGAGCCCTTGAAGATAGTCAAGAGTTCCACGCACCAAGGACCGCCCTGATTCTTCAAAAATTTCACTTGCAACTGTCAACACAAGACCTGCAGCTGTTCGGGCACCAACGACAAAAACTCGGCCCGTGCCATCATCCTAAAGTAAGGATAAGCAAAAAATGCAGAAAATGAACTTAATATATTATCCACAAACAAAATGTACTAAATATCAGCTGAAGAATATAGAATAAAATCAAATAGATGTTTCATGTCACGTCACAGGTCATTCATATTTCCTTTTATATGCTCACGGGGAGTTGACTTCTCTCTTTCTCACACTACGAAGATAACATTTTTCCAGAAGTGGGATCCGAGAAGGCAGCATGAGAGAATGTACAGCACAAGGGATGAATATTGGAATGATATGGAAGAAAGCAAGCTATCATCAGCTGAATGACAAGGTTACAATTTAATCACATTATACGCTTTTGATTTTCACAGCTAACGTTACAGATAACTCACTACAGGTTCATTTCAAAAAAATACCCCTCTTGATGTGCTACTTTGTATTATATCTTGCTCAGAACCAGGACATAACAGATTGACCTATCAATTCATCAGTTATATGCTGGGTCCGTGTTTCAACTGTAGCTCTATTTCAACAATTCAGTCTCACTTAAAAAAAAAAACCATTTTAATACTAGAAACGATGTGCTCTCTAAATTAAAACCGTGAAAGATGAAACTTCTGATTAACAGAAGTCAAATTAAAGGTCAGATGCTACTCACCAAATACCAAGGGACTTCTTTGCTCATGGAAAGCATCAATGCTGAGTCTTGTATCCATGATCCAGCATCATTATGCTTCAAAAAATGTTGTTCTGCCTGAGAGGAAAGATGGCAATCAAGGAAAGGAAAACAGGAGCTAATTGCAAAGTTGTGTCCCCATCATCAATGATGCTGATAGGAGGATAATGACGAGTCGTCACCATCCTTGTCATTTGTCCTTGCAAGCAAATGAACTACGATGACTGTGATGAGCATGTCATCATCTCTCAAAATGCGGACAATAATGAGAGATAACAACATGACGGGTTTTGGATAACAATGACGATTCCCATCATTATCTGGGTTTACCCAAAATGAAATCCAAGACTGAGAATTATGAAAACCACTGACCGTCTCCTCAACTATTACGCCTCTAATGCCACTTCTTTCACATTTGATTGGCATCTCTGAACCGACTCGCCCAGAGATTGTGACTACAAGAGGTAGCACTTTACATGCAGTATCCAGCATCTGCGCTGAAAATCACACCAAGAATGAAAATACAAATTATCAAACTCAGAATACTACATGAAAATTCAAGAGCACCCTAATAAACGATCATTTGAGCTTAACAGAGATTGTGAAAATTCAGTAAAGATATCCTCTTAAATATAGAAGACGGGCTGATGAAACCCGACTACAGTGACAACGTGAAATAACAAGAGCAGCCCAAAAGAAAGTAAATAATGATGATTATTTTCTCAGAAGAGAAATCCCCAGAAAAAATATTAAGCTAGGTCAAGCGGAAGAGGGTGATCCAAATTGAATTGAGCTAAACTAAACAAAGCCGAGCAAATCAGGGAGACTTTTACAAAAGTAGATCAACCTAAATACTCAAAACATTAAATATTTGGTCAGATAACAGTTGGGTTTAGATCGCAGAGTAATTTTAGCAGCCCTAGAAGGCATTTTCAGGCTTATAGAAATGGATTATAATCACCAAAACCCATTCCTTGCCTTCTCCCACTGTAATTTACGCGTACGAAAACAGTATTACTCTCTCTTTCTCTTAGTTTGATTTTTCTCCACCTTATTGTTGATATCAAGGCAAACTAGAAGCTTGATGTCAATTTACTCCCCAATACTATCCTTTATTCACCTATTTTCTCCTATAAATATAGCATCCACGAAGCCTGTGTTCAATAAATTCCACTCCTTTCTAGAACAAAAACAAATTTCAAACGAATAAACCACAACAGATGGAAACAACTACAACCTACTCACCCAAGTCCTGAAGCTGATTAACCTTGACAACAGAGCGAAGCGCCTCTGCATCCCTGGAAACACCAAAGATACACAATCGATTAGAATTTTTCCAAGTGTTGGAAGATCGAGGTACACCGAAGGCACCGATTACCTACCGTCCACTGCTCCTCCCCAACAAATAGAGTGCCGCCGCGCTCAAGCAGCAACCAACCCCGCCCCATGGCAGCATTCTTCGCAGAAATCACGAACGGGGATGAGAGATGGCCGATCGCACCGCGGATCGATTCAAAAGATGAAATTAAGACGGAGGAGCTGCTGCTCCAGGAAGATGATCGAACGACAACGCCATGAACAATGTCAATTTGATCGTTTGATCGGCGATATTGAATGCCGCGAGCGATTACCCTTTCAACCTGGAATATGAACAGGAAAGGAAATAGCAGAAGAAAAGGCAAGAGAGAGAGATGGAGAAAGACTTAGATACATATATAGATGGAGAGATAGATAGTAATATGCTTATATATCTGGAGAGATTGATACATATATATATGGAGAGATAGATATGTATATGTTTATATATCTGGAGAGAAAGATAAATATATGTTTATTTCTGGAGAGATTGATACATATATTTTAATATAAATGGAGAGATAGATAGGTATATGTTTCTATATCTGGAGAGAGATAAATATATGTTTATTTCTGGAGAGATTGATACATATATTTTTATGTAAATGGAGAGATAGATAGGTATATGTTTCTATATCTGGAGAGAAAGATAAGTATATGTTATTTCTGGAGAGATTGAGACATATATTTTTATATAAATGGAGAGATAGATAGGTATATGTTTCTATATCTGGAGAGAAAGATAAGTATATGTTATTTCTGGAGAGATTGAGACATATATTTTTATATAAATGGAGAGATATATAGATATATATATTTTTATATATGGAGAGAAAGATAGCTATATGTTTATATATCTGGAGAGATTGGTACATGTATTTGTGTATATATATGGAGAGATAGATATATATATACTTTTATATATTTAGAGAAAGATAGCTATATGTTTATATATCTGGTGTGATTGATACATGTATTTATATATATGTGGATAGAAAGATAGATAGATGTACTTTTTTCTATTTATGGAGAGATAGATAGATATATAATTCTATATATGGGGAGAAAGATAGATAAATGTTTATATAATGGCGTGATTGATACATGTATTTGTATGTATATGAATAGATAGATAGATGTACTTTTATCTATTTATAGAGAGATAGATAGACGTAATTTTATATATATGGAGAAATAGATATATAGATATATGTTTATATAAATGGAGAGATAGATATATGTACTTTTATATATGGAGAGATAGACTTTTTGATATACTTCTATATTTATGGAGAAGATAGATATACAGATATGCTTTTCATACAAATGGAGAGATACATAGATAGATATAATTATATATATGAAGAGATAGATATAATTTTATACATGGAGATATAGATATATATACTTATACATATATGGAGAGATAGATAAATATATAGTTCCGAAACAGGAAGGATGGAATGGACAGCTGGCATTTTACTCATTTTGTCCGTCCAAAGTATACTGTTTTGCTCTGCCCTGTGCGAGTTTAAATCATAGGCCTTCGAGACAAGGACGGGACAGGACGGAACGGCATTTTGGTCAGTCATCCGTTACAGATTTTTTGATGCTCTTCCTTCTGTAATATCCAAGGCAAAGGATAAAGGAACAGACCGAGGAGAGTGGGAAACTACGAGTTAATCAGGGAACTAAGAGTAAACCACTGACATCCGATGACGGAACGGAAGAGGAAATGACGGAATGAAATGTAATACTTAGGGTCAGAGTGAATGTTGAATTGCCATCTGCCCCCAAACTTAGTTATACCCGACAGATATATAGCATCGGCATAGTCTTCAACCAAAAGGATTTAACTTAAGATTAGACTAGTAAGAGTCAAACACGTATCCTAGACTCGCTATGGGATTAGGGGACATGATTCAATCTAGGTTTAAAGGTAGATGCTTAGGATTCAATCTTGATAGGAGTGTTATAACTTAGCTGAATAGTGATATGAGTAACTTTTCGCTTGTGTCTCTTTCCCCCTCTCTCTCCTTCTCTTTTTTTGTTGTCCTTTTTGAATTATTTCACTTAAATATATTATACATAAATATGGATAGAGAGATATAGAGAGACTTCGTGATGTTCTTGACTTGGAGATGGACAAATAGAACTGATGATATTCTATGGAAGGCTACAAATACACTTAATTTTTGCTGGGGATATACAAACGTCATCTATGATAGTACCTCCATCTTGTTATTTTTTAGGTCAGAAATTTAAATTAAATGACACATTTAAATTCAAGATTAGTACTAATGGTATCCTTTCCAAGGGTATAAAACATGTTTTCCTTCCAGTGAGGGTTATATTAGTCATTTACCACCAAACAAATTAAATGACACTTCTTTTAATAAATATTGTGACTATTGGAATTATATGTGAAGGTTGATGATATTTCTTTGAATAAAAGTCATGATCGTTGGAATGAATAAATCATCATCTTTTTTCCATGGGTATTTGACATTTAGCTTTGAGATATAAGGATGATAAAAATAATTGTGTATCTTCATCTTTCCATTTAATCAAAGTTAAATCAAATGACTTCTTTTAATAAATTCTATGCATGATGGTGTATAATACTTTTTGAGGGTAAAAAAGACACTTTCCTTTTGATAATGGAAATTTATGAGATTAAAATACAGTAAAGTCATTCCCATCTGAAATTTAATCAGGGTAAAATAGGTTTTGAGTATCTTCATGTTGCCAATTATATTAGCCATTAAATTATGCGATATCTATCTTAATAAAGGTAGATGTGCTGGTATTTTATCAAAGGTTTGATGAGATAAGATTCATTTACATTAAAATTTATATATGATAAATCATCATTGTGTTCATTTTTCCATTATTTCTGTAAAGAATATTGTTTGATATTTTTAAATGCAAGCTGCAGATTCTGATCTTCCATGAGAGTGTAACAAAAACATTTATATTTATCTGAAAGTATACAAAGCCATTTGTAGTTTACCTTTTCTGAAAGTAGAGTAGTCAGTATGTGTCACATAATTTTGTCTTCATCTTACCTTTTCCTGGATTCAAAATTAAATGATATTTCTTTTAATAACAGACATAATTGATGGTATCCATTGCAAGGGTAGAAATGACATGTTACTCCATTGGGGGAATTAAAAGGCATTTAGAAAGGACACTTATGAGATTAAAATAGGTAATATTTTCACCTTTCCATTTCATATTTTAAAATTTTTTACAAATTTAACGTCATTTTATTACATTTTTAAAATATCATCTGAGGTTAAACAAAATATTGCATTTCTCTTAGGTTAGATAAAAATCTATCAGAATCTCTCTGAGTGAATCTACCACATATGGAGTTTTAAGAGTTAGTAATAAAATGATTTTTTAAAAATCTGGTTTGAAATTGCACAATTTTTAATTGGGGGCATACAAACTTTTTTTACAGTTCAAATATTTTGAGAGTGGAACATAAATTGGTACTGTCAGCTTACCCTTTTTATGGTCAAGAAAATTAAATGAATTTTCTTCTAATAATAGCCAAGGCTGCTGATATTTTAAGCAAAGTTAAAACTGTAATTTTCTATCTATTTCAGCGAACCAAAGAACATCAAAATTGTAATTTTAGGATAAAGTTATTTTAATATATTTATACATTTAAATACTTCTAGGAATTTCAGGATTTTAGGGATGCAAAGTTATTTCCTGTAGTAATATTTTCAGAGTAGAACAGGCATTATATTTCTACTCTTTGCTATATTTACAGTCCAGAAAATTAAATTAATTTTCTCATAAAAAGGATATTCTATACAAGTGAAAAAAATGACTTTTTTATGATTATTTTTGAGATTGCGTAAATTATTTCAGAATTTGAATTTTGGATTGTGTTAAAAAAATGCTTTTTAAAGAAACAGGTTTAAAATGAGTGGGCCCCACTTTATCCGTATTCCAACCCCAGCCACCCAAAGCAAATCCGGAGCCCGACCACCAGATAAAGAATCTTATAACAGAAAAGTACCAAATCTCCAATATTTGTGCCCGTACTCTTTTTTATCGTTATACCACAAAAGAACTTTTAATGGTATCCGATCCCGCGACTTTCTAGTTAATTATTCAACTCAAGAGGAAAATTCTGAGTTTTCTAGAAAGTTCAGGGATCAAATTGGAAAAAGCGTTATGGATTTAGCCTATTAACAAAAAACATCAAATATCTATTATTTGCACCAATACTCCCTCTGTCAAACTTGTCGCATAAAAAGACACCTCTACCATTTATAAACAAATTAGGGAACAAAGTAGGAAAAAACACGTAGTGGAGTTTGTCCCATTTTGCGCAAATTAACAAAAAATATCACATCTTTAGCATTTGCGTTAATACTCTCTTCTATAAAACAAACTACTAGACAGGGAAATATACGCTTAAAAGGGAAATTTGCGATTTACAAAAAAACAGGGATCAGAGTAGAAAAAAGCATCGAAGGATTTGTCCGTCTTTCCACAGATTAACAAAAAAACATTAAATCTTTATTATTTCCTTCAGCACTTCCCTCTACCAAAAGTACCAGATGACACCTCAAAAAATGTTTAATTCTCCAAACAGTCATTTTACAGTTGTCAGAAACTTATACGAATGAAAACGAAGTTCTTGGGTTTTTAGAAAAGACCAAGGACTAAAGTAGAAAAACCACAATGGTTTGGCAAAATGCATGAAATGTTCAGTATTTGTCCCATTTACCAAAGAATCAGATAACACCTCAATTAACATGTTCAGTACTTGTCCCATTTACCAAAGAATTAGATAACACCTCACAATAATTTTAATCCTCCAATTAATCATTCTATGATTCTCAGTGGCTTATATGACTGAAAAGGAAAGCACTAAGGAGCAAAGTAGAAAAAAACACAATGGTCATCAAAAAGCACCAAATATCTCGTACGAAATAACTATAGTGCAAGGATGCGGATGGGACAGTTTTTTCGTCTCAGGATGCGAAAACCATCCCATCCTTGTGACCAGAAATTCTGCCAACATTTTATGATTTCTTTCTCAATTTTTAGAACTTCAATGAATCAGGCCTGTCTCGATTCCCGATGTCATACAGAATCAAGACGTTATAGAAGTGCCGATTTCCCAAATTGAGGGTTCTTGGATGATATGATTTTGGACGAGACAGTTCTGGACGGGACGGTTTTGGACGACATAAAAAAGGACGTGCTACAAGACTATAACCATCCCAAACCGCACAACCGTCCCAAACATTACTGCACCATACATATAACACCTCAAAAGCTTTTTGAACCTCCAAATAGCCAATGTACAGTTCTTGATGAATTTTAAAAATAAAAAGGAAGGTTTTGAGATTTCAGAAAATATTAGGAAGCAAAGTATGAGAAACTACAATGGTTTACAAATATCATCACATCTTTACTGTTTGTCAGTTCTAGAAAACTACCTGATAACACCATCAAAATATTTTTAATCCTCCAGCTAACCAGTCTACAACAGCCACCACATTATCCAACTAGGAAGGACAGTTCTGAGATTGGAGAAAATATCAGAAATCAAAGAACAAAAAATCATTAAATGTTTACTATTTGCCTCGTCTAGCAAACTACCACATAAAACCTCAAAAGATGTTTGAATCTATAGCTAATCATTTTACAGTAGTCAGCAAATTATCCAACTAGGAAGGAAAGTTCTGACATTGGAGAAAAGTTTAGGAATCAAAGTACAAAAAAACCTAAAACCTTTACTTTGTGTCCCATTTATTACCAGTTAACACCTCAAAATAATTTAAAATCTCCAGCTAATTTCTCTACAGTAACAAGCAAATTATCCAACTAGGAAGGAAACTTCTGAGACTGGAGAAAAGATTAGGGAGCAAAGCCAAAAAAAACACCAAATCTTTACTATGTGTCCCTTCTATTACTAGATAACACCTCAAAATATTTTCGATCCTCCAGCCTATCAATACTTTTACAGTACCAATCAAATTGCAAAACTAGAAAGGAAACTTCTGAAATTGAAGTAAACATTTGGTATCAAAACACAAAAAAAAATTAAATATGTGTCCCTTCTATTAATAGATAACATTTCAAAAGATTTTCAATCGTTCAGGTAATCACTCCACAGTAGCAACCAAATTATCTAACTAGGAAGGAAACGTCTGAGATTGGAGAAAATATTAGGGACTAAAGCGCAAAAAATCATCAAATCTTTACTATTTGCCCCTTCTATTTCACAGAAAACACCTCAAAGATTTTTTAATCTCCAACTAACCATTTACAGTACCAAGCAAATTATCCAACTAGAAAGGAAATTTCCAAGATTGCAGAAAAGATTAGGGACCAAACCGCAAAAAACATTAAATGTCTGTCCCTTATACACCAACGAACCATTTTACATTACAAAGCTAATTACCCAACTAGAAAGAAAATTTCCGAGATCGGAGAAAAGATTAGGAACCAAACCGCAAAAAAACATTAAGTATCTGTCCCATCTTTTAAACCAACCATTTTAGAGTACAAAGCAAATGACTCAACTAGAAAGGAAAATTCCGAGATCGGAGAAAAGATTAGGGACCAAACTGCAAAAAATATTAAACATCTGTCCCTTGTTTAAACTAACCATTTTAGAGTACAAAGCAAATTACCCAACTAGAAAGGAAAATTCCGAGATTGGAGAAAAGATTAGGGACCAAACCGCTAAAAAATCAAGTATCTGTCCCTTCTTTTAAACTAACCATTTTAGAGTACAAAGCAAATTACCCGACTAGAAAGGAAACTTTCGAAATTGGAAAAAAAGATTAGGGACCAAACCGCAAAAAAATATTAAACATCTGTCCCTTCTTTTAAACTAACCATTTTAGAGTACAAAGCAAATTACCCAACTAGAGAGGAAACTTCCGAGATTGGAGAAAAGATTAGGGAACAAATCGCAAAAAACCTCTGGTTTTTTAGGAGTTCCGCTCAGGTGAGCTGAGGAAGAAGAAGAGCAGCGGCCATGGAGGCGATCGTCTCCTCCACGACCTTCTCCCCCTTCCCCAAGCCGTTGACCCGGCCGTTGACCCGGCCGTTGACCAGGTGTTCTCTGGCGCCGGAGCAGAAGAAAGACCGGTCAACGGGGTGGTCTTCGTCGGCGGTCAAAGGAATGGCCGCGCTGGCGCTGTCTCTGGCGGTGAATTTGACGCCCTTGGCGGCGGTGGAGTCGGCCATGGCGTCGGAGTTCGACGTGCTGAGGGACGGCCCGCCCAAGGAATCGTACGTGGTGGACGATGCCGGGGTGCTCAGCCGGGTCACCAAGTCGGATCTGAAGAGGCTGTTGTCGGATTTGGAGGCGAGGAAGAATTTGCGGGTCAATTTCGTCACCGTTCGGAAGCTCACGGTGGGTTTCTTTTTCGGGATTGGTTTTGGTTGAAATTTGATCGATTTTGGGGTTTCGGGTTGGATTTGAGGATCTGGTGGTTTTGGGGAGTGATTGGGGATTGATTTTGCTGGAAAATTTGGGGCTTTTGGGTGGAAATATAGCCCTGGATTTGAAATGTCGACTTAGATTTGAGAAATTTGAAACTTTGGGGAGTGATTAGGGATTGATTTCGCTGGAAATTTTGGGGCTTTTGGGTGGCAATATAGTCCTGAAATCTGAGAAATTGGAAACTTTAGTTAGTGATATTGTATTTATTTTTCTTGAAATTTTGGATTTTTGGGTGGAAATCTAGTCCTGCCTTTGAAATGTCGCCTGAAATCTGAGATATTGGAAACTTTAGGGAGTGATCACGTATTGATTTTGCTGGAAAATTTGGGTATTCGAGTGGAAATCTAGTCCTGGATTTGAAATGTCGCCTGAAGTCTGAGATATTGGAAACTTTAGGTAGTGATTTCTTATTGATTTTCGAGTAAATTTGAAATCTGGCTGGAAATCTACGCCTGGCTTTGAAACGTCGCCTTAAACCTGAGAAATTGGAAAGTTTGGGGAATGATCACGTATTTATTTTCCTTGAAATTTTGGATTTTTGGGTGGAAATCTAGTCCTGCCTTTGATCACGTATTTATTTTTCGTTGAGTTTACCCACGAAAATACAAAAAATAATTAAATTTTATTCCATCCCAGAGCAAAGCTGATGCTTTCGAGTATGCTGACCAAGTCTTGGAGAAGTGGTACCCTACCCTGGAAGAAGGAAAAAACAAAGGGGTTGTAGTTCTTCTCACCAGCCAAAAGGAAGGAGCTATAACTGGCGGTCCTGACTTCATTCAGGCGGTTGGCGATGCTATTCTGGACGCAACTGTCTCTGAGAATCTACCTGGTAAACTATTTTAAAAATTTTCATACTTTTATCTCCTTGTTAATGTTTAATTTGTTCTCAATTGTCTCAACATCCATTCAAGTTAGAAACCTGACTTTGCTCATTCTTTTTCCTGGGCTTCTATCCAACATGTTGCTCTTTGATTGATTTTTAATTTTCTAGAAGGGACTGAAAATTTACGATTCTTCACATCAATAGGTAACTGAAACCAGAGTTATGAAAATTTCACTGTTTTTGATCAACTTCCTTTAGATTTTTGGGTCCTTTTCATTCGTCTTATTTGTACTTGTTTTTGAATTATACTGGATTCTCCATCCATTTATCATGTTACCATAGTTGACTGCATTGAATTCAATTTCAAATAATTTATATCTGATTTCATAAGAAATCTTCTCTACCTGTTTTTGCCAGTTCTGGCGACAGACGAAAAGTACAATGAGGCAGTGTACAGCAGCGCCAAGCGGTTGGTGGCGGCCATTGATGGGTTACCTGATCCTGGAGGGCCCTCAGTCAAGGACAACAAAAGAGAATCTAATTTCAAGACCAAGGAAGAGACCGAGGAGAAGCGTGGCCAGTTCTCTCTCGTTGTGGGAGGCCTTCTCGTCGTATCCTTTGTCGTCCCAATGGCCCAATACTACGCCTACGTCTCCAGGAAGTGAGCCCAATACCCTCCATTCTCTTCTCATTTTCTATTATTGGGTTGTGCATTAGAATTGCACTGTGATGATCCCATAGAAAAACATCTCTCTGATGATGTTATTATGTTCTCAACCAGTACATGCCTCTCTCTCTCTCTCTCTCTTATTTACATTGTTTGTGAGGGCTCTCCTATGATCCTTGAACTCCTTATATTTTACTCCACATAAGAGAAAAGAACATGAGTTTTGGAATCAAATTTTTGCAGAAGGCATTATGATCCTTCATATCCTCCAATGCAGCACCTGTAATTCCTTTCATTTGTCTTATATTATGCTAGTCTACTCTTGTTTCACCCTTTGTTTGCAAGTGTTAGATACTAATGCAGTGAGAAGGAGATAATGGACTTCAAACCTAATTTGTTTGAGTGGGCCCTGACCCACTTACCTGTAATCTGGTTTTTAAACCAGTCCTAATTTATTTACAATGAAAAAAGTTTTCTTTATCTGAAATCCCAATCCAAATTCTATCATCATGGGTTGGGAAACTATAGAACTTTGGTCAATAAAGTATGAGGCAATGATATGGCCCATGAAGAACTTTAATGGGCACATTACCTGAAATCCCTTGAATGGAATAGATGTCAATGAATTTATTTTTTGTAGATATCTGTGCGGCCATTCGGTAAGCGAAGTATACAAAATCTTAACTTAACATATCTCCTCAACAATCTTAATTTTAAAATGTTTTTTTGAAGAAAATATTTATTTTAAATATTACCCTTGTTGTAGGAGATTTCGAGTTTCAAATGCTTGAGCCCACTGCAATCCCAGTTTTCCTCAATTTTGGACTTTCCCACTGATACTTCTGAAGGAGTCTTCCCATTAATTTCAACAGGTCTGTCAAACAGACTGTCTGGGTTTTGCCATGTGGAATCCAAGTGGCATCATTTTATTATCAGAGTTAAAAGGACTTGGTTCTCTCGTGGTCAGAAAAAAACTCACATATACATCCTAATTAATATTATTTCACATCAAAACTATAAAGATGTGGGAAATCCATCTATTTATCCATATGCTTATTTATTCAGGTTAGGGAAATTCAAGGACCAGAAGTTTTGGGATTGACTTAGACAATTGAGTTAAAATGATGTTGCGACTTAATCCTCTGGAAATCTATTCTTCTTACAAGTGAGATTATTTAGCCTAAATAAAATCTTCTCATTTGGATAAATAAGTTAATTACAATTTTGGCAAAAATTGCACAGTTGGAGCCACAAAAAGGTTCACTTATCTGATTCTTTCTAGTCTTTTGGGAACAATTCCATCATTTTTTAGTAGCCTCTGGGACTAAAAAAGGCTACTAAAAAGGCAAAGACATTTTATATGGTAAATAAATAAGCCTATGTCTCTCTACAATGGATGAAATTCTTGAGCTAAACCTCACAATTTCCATTTTGATTTTGCCGAAAAGTTGAAAGCTTCAATTTATTCTCACAGTTCATTATAATAATATATTTTCCATGCTCAGGCTAACCTAAGCATCACTTTTTTCAAAAATATATATTAAAAAATATAAATAAGAAAGAAATTTTGGTGGGATCTCAATTATTTGATAGTTTATATTGAGGTATTAAATCCTACGAGTGAGGCATGTTGATATGTTCACGTGCTCTAGATGTCTCCAACACGTCGAATCCCCTCCTCGATCTTGATGAGCCCCATGATCATTCCACCGACATTGTTATATCTTTCTGATCTTATTGAGTGTTTAAGTGAACTAAGGGTAGAAGGGAGAATAAGGTTGGGAAAATGAAAAATAAGGCCTTCTCAGGTTCATCTTTTATATGAATTTTACATAAAAATTCCTAAAATTTAAATATATTTTTTGAGATCCCCAAAAAATGTTTGTTTTCGACCCTCTATGCCCACGCATCAATCCAGTTAAAAATTAACATGGCTTAATAAATTTTATTGACCAACCTAATTGATTATCTACATCACCATGTAGATTAATATATCACATATTGATTTAACATAATCGATAGGTCGAGTTTCTTACTTGTGGGTTTCCAAGCTACATCTTGTGATCTAGAAGATACACTGGAGTTTATTAACTCTAATATGTAAGTGTGTCCAATATCTAGATGTATCCATGTGATCCTTACTGCATCAAATCTCATCCTCCATTTTGTCGAGCCTCATTATTGCTCCACCACCATTGTTATGGCATTCAGAACACATTGTGAGTGGAGAGGAGCCAAGTGGATAAGTGAGAAGAAGGGTGGGAAACCTTAATAATTTTGGCATGTGAGAATTTCATTCAAGGTATTTTCATACGCAAAAGATTATTCGTGCACGACCTTGTAGGCCCTTGAATCAATCATGTTAATGGCTATAGTGGTCCAATAACCTTATTGGCCATCCAAATTAATTATCTATGTCTTCATATATATTAATTAATTATGGATCGATTTAACCCAATCAACAAGTTAAGTTTTCTGATGAAGCTACAACTCAGGCTCTAAAAGATATGAAGGAGTGTAGGGCCACACATAGAATCTTTCTGTCATCAGTCACCATGTAACTATAGACCCTCATGTGCTTGATACGCCTAGGATAAATCAGGGTATGGTCAACAATCAGCCCTAATTGGTCATATGAGTTAATACTAATATGCTCAAAAATATCAGAGAACTCATCTATAATATTCCACTACATTGGTTAAGGACTTCGTTGCATCGCTGTCTTTGAGCTGTTTCCTCTTATACCACATTTTAACAATCCCATCTTGACTACTTAATCATCTTCATGAGCATCATCTTGGACCCAAGCTACAAAGTTAGGAATTCCATGAGTAGCTAAGGTACAACTGTCTGACACAAGACATATTTGGTGTCTGTGGACCACTTACACAACTGTGACATGAATCAAGTTGATTTGTAATCCCTATATGTCATTTTTATACTTACGAGCACCCACTAGATGTCCTCAGGATCTCTAGAAATAATGGCAACATGATTGGTCATACTCATCATATGAGTTTGATGTTTCGATACCCTTCTCAGGTATCCTTTGAATTGGAGTACTTTGAACACATGCTTGAATACTAGTTATTTCATATTATGATCTCATCATAATTCACTAAATCATATAATGTATTTATGGAATTTATTTTATGCATCGCACATGCACTATAATGAATACATTATAATAATAGCCAATGGAGATATATGGAACGTGTAATTGGCTTGTTGGCACATATATTTCGATCAGGGATGTGGCAGAATAAGAAAGTTTGTATATTAAAATGTCAATAAATATGATGAAACACGTGGATACATGGTAGCAATATAAAATCATACACTTAAAATATCAATGAATCCAACATTGAGACTAACACAATCATAGCATGTGATGAATTGTGATTGGATGAAGGGAGAAAATGCATAAGTTGTGGCGATGATGGCTTGTTATTTATTTATATCACACAGACTCATTTAAGGGTGAGATTGAATCAATATCATCACAAGGCACATGTCAAAGCATGAGAAATGCATAAATGATGAAATGAAACTCCACGCCCAGTAATGGTCTCAAATTTAAAGGAGCCGATGACACACTTTTTACTAGCAGGACATGCATCAGAGCTTAATCTTTGAAGAATCTAACGATTCAACTGAATGTTGATGCTCTGACACATTGATCGACCAAGGAGAGACAATTCATCAACAAGTCTGAATCATCCAAATTTAGCACGTGATATCTAACTGTCCAGAAATACTTCTGCTGACATTTTAAGGGCAGATTTATCCCTCTCTATCTGTACTCTACTTTGGATCTATAATAGGCCTATATATCTATGTAAAAACCATCTTGGATTTCCTCATACATCGGTAGGTCTAGTGAAATAAAGTGACTCTGAGATTGATCAAGTTTCATTGTGCCAATCATGGAATAAAATTTAAAGACAAAAGGGGGAGTGGAACACATCTCAGAGCAGAAAACCAACTTGATCCCAGAAGAATATAGCAGATGTGTCCCTTTAACACTGCCATCTTTCTTTTCAACAACCTTTATTTAGGTCTGTTTTATCTCATTATTGGTTAGCCCTCCACCATGACCACTATTCAGCCAATCATTTTATATACATATCCATATTATGTTCTCATCTCTTCATCCTTCCCATTATGTCGTTCATCCCTCTCATCCCTATACATAAGATTTGCATAATTTAATGTGGAATTTCAAAATACTTCTTAAATAAAATTTATCTTCTTTTTAGACTAGCTATCGATCCTTTCAGATTAAATCATTGAGATAATTTTTTTATTAACTAATATATTCACCACTACTTATGAAAGTTTTTTGATTTTGAAATCTTATTAATGTCATAAAAATATAGTAGTGAAATTAGGTGTTTTATATAGTTTATATGACGCTTTAAAAAAACTCAGGAATAATATTTTTAGTATTTAATAGATGCTTTTCTAGACTCAATGAGTCTCAAAAGTCAAATTCAGGTTAATTTTAATCTCACCTACAATATCTCCCCACACATTAGAATCTCTTTTTTGTGGATACTCAAATTATTTCATCATCGATCAAAATGAGTATTTGGCATGCCTTAATAATAAAAAAAGGCATTGATGTAATGGATGGTTACTGATGTTAACAAAGTGTACTCTGAAAATATTTTCAGGTTGATAATGGGTTTGGCTAGTGTAAAATATTATAATACTACATATTTATGAAATAAATATTTAGATAATGCATTTTTAAAATATTTTGATGAATCGTTCATCAATCCTATTCAGTTCATGCCCATGTGTCTCAGTTAGATCTTCTTTAAAATGATGAAGGAAATAATGACATCCAATATTAAATTATGAGTGGACGGAAAATATTATATCAAACTTAATACATGAACTAGAAAATAAAATTTCTTGTAATTTCTAGAAATAATTTTCGGGAAGTCAATGAACAATATTTTTAATGTCCTAAAAATTTATGTTAATATCAAAATTTTCAATCCTTTGTAAAAAAAATATCTTTTCATTTAGTTTTACCACTTATATTTATGTCTAAACTGATATGTTTGGTATATGTGTACTATTGGAAGGCTGTAAATATTTTGAATTTCCTTTGATAATGTAATCTAAATAAAATTTTATCTTGAAAAATGTTAACACTTAAAAATGATAACTCAATATTCATTATGGTTATGCAGAGGATTTGGAAGTTGATAACGATAAAGTGACGTTATTCAAAATATGAAACCTCTAGTCTCTTAAGCCACAATAACTATTAAACTATAAAAGATATTAAATTTCCAAATATTTTAGTGTCCAGATACATCAAGGTATAATTAAATCCAACTTAGCGATACAAATGTGCCATTGAAGTAAATGAGACATTTAATGAAATTTTATTTTAATTAAAATATTAAAATATTAAAATACAAATGTTATTCAAATATTTTAATTACCAAATAATATGTATCTAGAAAGGGGTCAAACCATAGAGAGGGAGATGTAACAGTATGAATTTTATTTTCATTAAAATATTGAATAATTAGGTAAAAATACAGTGAAAAAAATTATGAAAGTATAATGAAGGCAGGGAGACAATCAAGAAGATCCTGATCTTCTTTCAAAGATGTGGATATCCAATATCCAAGAATAAAGTGAAATATACACTAATTTCAATGAGAAAAGACAAAATCAAATCTCAACGAACATCCTAAAGGATTTTTTGTATTTTTTAGTCTGATAAAATGCATCATAGAAATGCTATTGTTTAAACCCTTTATGAATAGACCTTCATATTTTCCCAGGCGTGGTGTCATGTTGTCAAGAAGAAGAAGAAGAAACACACAAGAAAATGTTCTCAACACAGATGATGACCTTGATATCCTCTTTTATGCTGGTTAGCCTACTCTAGAAGACAACTCCGAAATATAATTTTCTCATACTTAGTGGACCTTACACTTAAAATGGTTGAGGGAAGAAAGGTGAATCTACCTTCAAATATTAAGCCTGAAACTCTTGGGTCGTCAGGAAGAATATGCATAAAAGTTACAACATCCTCAATTGTTGATTTCACACACTCTCCTCTATGCTGCCACCAAATATGCTTAGGGATCCATGACCTTATTTTCTCTGAAATTTGTGTAATGATCAGCATGAAAGTCTACGTGTGGTTAAATCACATTCCAGCAGGTACCGATAGATACTGAATAAACAAAAGAGAAACATATATTAAGAATTAATGTCCAATCTGGCACTCCGGCACATATCTCCATGCACCTTCACATTTATTGTGTTATTTGTCTCTGTATTTTGTCGTGAGAATGCACATGTGAATGCACACTTAAAAAACTATGATGCCATAGTGACACCTTTTCACAATGATAAGCATAATAGTCACTTCCAAAAATGAGTGAATGTAAGTGCGACTTGTAGCAGAGGGATACAATGTTACATAAAACCTGGATAAATTCATAAAATCTTTAAATAAATCCTTATAAAATATATTATTACATAAACAATGATAATTATAATAACCACTTGCAAAAATGAGCGTATGTGTCTGTGACATGTATCAGAGAGATACGATGTTGGATTAAACTTAAATAATGTCATAAAGCATTTCAATAAATCTCTATAAAAGATATTATTTCGTTAAAAATGAATTTCATTAAGAATATGATGCCAAAATTTTTTGTAAAAAAATCATCAAATCTAGAAAAGTCAAAAATATGTCTAACTATGATGTCAATCATTTTAATCCATGAGAGTATGAATGTATAACCATTTTAGTGCAAATACTCATGTGAGATTTATGGTATTAATTTAATAATTATAAAAATTTTCAAGATAAAAATAAAGGATATTTCATTTCCTTTTTTATATTTTTTATACTTTATTATATTAAGAGATAATGGTAAATTTTGATAGTTTATTAAAATATATTTTTGAAACTTCTGACACAAGATTCAACATATTGATATTTTTTAAACCCCTATTTAGAACCGCATATTTACATGAGTGATTCTACATGCATATTCATTACTATATTATATCACAAGTTGAAAAGTCTCCATAATTTTGACATTCACTTTCCAGTTCAAATTCCCATAACCCGAATCACAATAGATTTAGGGTTATGGAATTAAGGAAAAAATATATTTTTAATCAGAAAATTCATCAGTCCCTCATGGAAATTATTATTTCACTCATTGATTTTACTCACATATTTGCATGAGTTCTAGCCAATAACGTCGAGAACCATTCTAAGGTTAATTTGACCAATTTTGAATTTGAAAAATCTAAGAGTTTGCATGTGTGATGAAGAAATATTTAGATAATCATGTCAAATTTATGGTCAATAAATTAACATATGAAAGCTAATATTATATAAAATTAATATTACATAAATATGGAGAGAAAATTCACATTTTTGTAAGTAAATAATAAATTTACTTTAGATACTTTGATATAAATTTATTTAGAAAATTTTTATTCTCAATAGCATGAAATTTAGAGGAATATAAATTATTCAAGGTTCGAAAGGTTAGTGATATCTATCTTTACACAAATTTAATTACAGATTCTACTCCTATTCGTAAGGATGATATGAATAAGTTGGTGATTTTATAATTTGATGTTTATAAAATGGTTGCACCTATATCTGAATTACATAAAGTGAGATAGGTTTTATTATTAAATCCTATCTTAGTGTTTTTCAGCATTATATCACATGCATTTCAGTAGAAGAACAAATATCAATTGTACAAAAAATGAGTCTAATTTAAATGGTCCCATAGGATGTGCCGCCACTGAAAAATTTTAATCATAAGAAAATTCTTATAAAACATTTCTTGTAACGTGGTTACCCAGAAAAGAATACATTTTGACCCTACAGACATGGGACATTTGGAACACATAAAAATTCATCATACAGCATGCTGACATATCAATGGCCAGAATAAGCTGGCGCACAAGGACCTGATGAAGCAAGCTGCATGGGAGCTGAACTAGCTTTCAAAATTAAGGCATAATTTTTTTGGTTATTTCTGTGAAGAAACTACTCCAGGAATAAATCATAATATACTATATCATATATTCTCTTTTTCCTATTATCTCTATAAAATTAGAGCTGGATATGGGCTCTCCCCCAAGTAAATTTTCCTTTAATCCCCATTCATCTCTTGATATTTTTGTGTGTTTCATAAGTTAATTGGGGGAAATAAGTTGTTCAGATAATCCAAGATGAAGTTAATGTCAATACCTAAATTATACCTACCTTATCTTTATTCCATGAAGACTCTTCGATAGATTTTAAATTTTCACAGGTAGGTGGTTCATCTCTATCCAGCTATCTCAGTTTAACTTAATCTTACCCATATCCCCTTATTCTCTACTATAGGTCATATCCAAACATATCCTAAGGTATAATCCTTGAACGGATGACTCCAATTCAAGGTTAACTGCCTTAGTTTAGTAAGAGATTTGGTCAATGTAATAAGTTTTTATTTCAGTCATTCTTCGACCAGAAAATCACCAAGGAATTCAATTTACCAAACATCTATTGGCAGTTTTCCCCTGAGTTTACAAATCTTTGGTCACGCTGAAATTATATTTATCCCAGTCTGATCTGCTTATAAGATGATATTGTATTGACGCAGTGGGTGAGAGTAAATTTACCATCTTAAATCATGTTTATTTAATGCTTTGGCCAATAATTTTTTGGGAATACACATAAAAAATAAGATCTCTTAGGATACATTGCACCATCATAAAGTTTATAATATATATGTATTATTCTTAAGGCATGTATATAATGCCTACATAATAATCATTTTAAAATCTATACATCATTGATCAAATCAAATTAAGATTGAGAATCACTTTGTCAAGGAAAGTTTGATGTATTCAATAGCATAGTCTGGGGATGCTCTGATGGCTAAAGGGTTTTCATAACACCCACTCTCCAAATATCTTTTTTCTAAAATGAAGTGGAAAATCCATCTCAAAATCAGACCTGCCATATATGATGACTTTCCTGAATAATCTGGTTCAAAGTTCTTCGAAGCATTGATTAAAAATGACCACATTAAACTATTAACCAAAAGTCCACTATGGTTTAAGACACAATTAAACAAAAATTGTTGACTAAAATCTCTTATTTCTTGGAAACAGAGTTCTTCTATCACGGAATTAGACTAGCTATTAACATTGGCTTATCTGTCAGTCGTGTCGGGTCTGCCACTCAGTTGAAAGCCATGAAATAAGTCTCCAGAAGTTCAAAACTGGAATTGGCACAATATCGGAAAGTAGACCACATGTGTCATCCTATGATCACAATCCCGAGGTCACCCGGCCCCCATTCGGGAGGGAGGAATCACATAACCTCTATTCTCTATTTTGATATTTTTTTTACATCTCTACTTTAAGAGGAATTTATCTCCATGATTCATTAGACATATTCTAAACAATAAATTTAATGGATAAAAGTTGTGGACTCATGAAATGTATAAGTTATGAAACAATTTCTCGAGCCCATGTGTTGAATGTACGGGCATAATAAGCCCAATAAACAATGTATCATTTATCGGGCCTAAAATAAAGGCTTTTTTATCACTATCGGGTCCATATGGCCCATTACCCGATTTGTAACAACAAATCGGGTAAGTTATAATGGCTAGTTTTACTAGCCGTTACTAACGGCTAGTTGTAAATAACTTGAGATTACGAATTGTACTGTTGTAAATAACTTGAAATATATTTTTTCTGTTCCTCCTCTCCTCTCTCTCTTACTGAGCCACTTGAAGTTTCGTCAATACCAATCAGACCACAGTGGACAAAATTATCTCCAATATAGTCCTGTGCCGCACTGGCTAATGCAATATTGCCTCATCCTCTTCATTATCAGAGACCAATGCATTGATCTTATTTTTGTCCTACATGGATATACTTCTTTGAATTAGATACCCCTCAGACATCATACATTTCATGCACATATGATTTATATTATCTTTAAAGGCATTTTCCTGAACTAGTTAACATCTTGAATACCTTGTCTTAACTCAGATCTTGGACATAAGTGCACACTCTTGTTTGTCCTAGACTAACATATATTATACATGGGAAATTCCTGTTGAATTTTTTATCTATGAAGATATGTGGGAATTGATGACTTGTTATTATCTAATTCCAAGGGATAATATGATTTAGCTTAAAATCAAATTATCTATTTCTCCTGCATAAGCCTGTGGCGTAATGATGATGAGAACTTTCATAAAAGAATCTGAGAAAACACCCCAAAAACCACAAAATTATTCGATGATTCAGAATACAGGAGTAAAGGCTAAAACTTCTTTGCTATAAATTATTAACATTAAATTTATTAAGCTTTTTGTGAAATTCTGTATTATGCAATGGAGCATAATTGTTTATCATAAGAAATTATCAAGGGTAAGAAACTGCCAATGATAATATTATAGTGGCTGTGGAATTTAAAATATGGTGCTTAAAAGCAAGAGGCTTGAATAAATAACACCGAGATCCAAGAAAGCCAGATACAAGAAAATTAGAGACAAAAGAGAACTGAACAATAAAAACCCTGACCTTGCTTTAGAGAGCTTATAAATACTAATAATTCTTACAAGTGATAAAGTGAAAAAGGAGAAACATCTCTAATTACAAACAAACAAGAGACTACAGTTGTAAAAACGGAAAATATTTACAAGTACAAGGAGATCAGAGGGCAGATTTTCGAACTCAACCGATGGAATCCCTTTCTTCTCTTTTATTTGTGAAGGGGTAAAATATATCTGTCCTTCCCCTATCTTCAGTCCCCTTCAGACAGAGCCACCTATGTCATTTTCCACTAATTAAAACTCAACATAGTTTTTGAATGAGGTTAAACTGAATATTGGTCATTACAACACATTACACAGATATCTTTAAAAAAAAGAAAGATATTGACAGGGAAAACAATCAACCATAAGAAATGGGCTCAACAAAAAGATTTAACATCTATTTCTAATACAACCATAAGAAATGGGCTCCTTAAAAAGATTAAACATCTATTTCTAATATGACTACATGCCATTATTATAATTAATCCTTTCCCATGTCCTCTTGCACCACCCAGACCCCACACTAGGGCTTACACAAAATAACCTTCTTACCTCATGATTAGGTATACCAATTGGGAATTTAAGTGATGGGTTAGGCCCATTATGACAATTGTGAACCCTTAAATGATTTATCTATAATGTGGTATCCTTAAGAGCATAAGTACAACAAGGAACAGGAAATGGGTCGATATTTAATTATGATAATGGAAAAACTAAAACAAGAGAATCACGAAGTCTAACACCCACTTCAAGGGATATAATTTATAATGTTGTATTCTCAAAATGAAACAGGTTAGATAATAAAAAAACCAACACATGAAAACTCTGAAACTAGATAACCACGAGTCAAACACTCTCATTTAAGTGATATAATTTGTAAAGCAGTATCCTTAAGGGTAAAAGTACAAGAAGTAAAGCGATGGCATTAAATAAGAAGATATAGCAATAAAAATAAAACCAAAGATAGGAAAGGATGTTAGACACGCCCAGTTTGGACACTACTTTTGCTGCATCTTCCTCGGAGTTTCTTATGAATGTAGGATGAATGATGGCCCCTTCAATATTTTATTTATATAAAATGCTGATCTATCTCTATATGGTTAGGTCTCATGGAGTGCAATACTGTGTGCAATTGATATTGCTGACTTATTATCACAATATGAGTTATATACCTCTGTTGATTTACTCCAAGCTTCTTTAGAAACTGTCTTTTACGGAGACCATTTAAACTTATGACTCTGCATCAGAGAGAGAAAACCTACTTCTTCTTGATTCTCAAGGTGACAAGATAGCCATGAAGATGTGAATAAACTTTAGCCGAATTGTGCACTGAGACTTCATTGTCTTCAGTGATGGAATCTCATCAACATACACAACCGAGAGTTCATTCTATCCATAGTTTTCAGGGCTGTAACATCCCCTATTTGTGCATTTTGATTTTTCTTAAGATCTGCATTACACTCTAAGAACCCAAGGTCTTTCATGGCCTTAGTTAACCTTCCGAATCAGGCTATAGGCAATTGTCTGTAGCTTTACTCAGGCTTCCTGAACCGAAAACTTTTATTTAGTTCATGTCTCAATTTAAATCCTAGAGCAGTCATAGACACTTTTAACATCATGTTAGCGAATGTGACAGTGAAGTGTTGTAAGGGCAATAAGTATTGCACTATTTCAGTTTTGAAACATGCGCAAATGTGACAAAGTAATCAATTTCATATGACTGAGTGTAGTCCTTGGATACTAATATGGCTTTGCAACTCTTGAGAGTCCAATCAGCCCTGAACTTTGGAGTAACCAGACATATCCATCATGATGGCCTTTTTCTAGATGGAATGAAGTAACCTCTTCGGTATCATTCTGCTTCAGTGCTGTTGAATATAAGGGCATAATAGGCCCAAATGTCGCGTTAGTCTTTGGGCCAACAAGCCCAATAATTGGATCATGTATCGGGCCCATAGGCCCATTACCTGATCCGTTTAAATGACAGATCGGGTAAGTAACGACTAGTCAAACTAGCCGTTATAACTAGCCGTTATAACTAGCCGTTAAAAGTTAAAACAGATAGTTTAACTCTTGCAGTATAAGTGTAAAAGCCGCTTATTTAATGTAACCTTGTTTTTGCCTTAAGACTTGCTTTCTGCTCTTCTATCTATCTTCTCTATTCTTCACTATTCTCCCTGTCTCCGAGTAATGATCTGAATCGACAAGTGCCCCCATATCTTCTTTTATAGATTGGTGCCACTTCTTGTTAGCCATGGCCTCCTCAATAATACAGAGGATGGTGACATTCTCCATTTTCTAAGGAAGTCTATATACCGACTGCCAAATCCCATCAGAAATGAAATTTCCAATTGAGTTTTGAGTTTCAGCGTGCAACTTCTCACCCGTTCTGTAGGGCAATGGGCCGTTGAATCTGTTAACATTAACCGAATTCTTCACGTGGTGTAAACTCTTCATTGGAAATCACCTGTTCTTTGAGCACCTATGTGAGTCCCTTCGTTCCTTCTAGTGGTGCAATTTCTAGTTCCTTTCCTTTTTTCTCGTTGATCCCTGACTTCAGTGGCGCATGTGCACCAAGCCTGTGATTTAGTTGACTAAGTTGAGTTGAAATACGGTCCATGAAACTTGACAAGAAGAAACCCTCTATCCCGCTTTGTATAAAATCTGATTTCCTTCAATGGGACTTTCTCGGTCCATGGTTACATAGACAAATGGCACCTTCTCGGTCCAGAAGGCTTATGAGAAGATTCGGGATGGGCAAGAGGAAGACACAGCATTAATCAGGATATGCAGATTCATATGGCAACAGAAAGTCCCACTGAAGGTGAGGTTTTTTGGACGGCTGCAGGCAATAAGGAGACTAATGACAAGAGTCTTCCACAGAAGTTTATATCCAGATACATCGTCGCAATGCACGCTATGCTTGAATGATGAAGAAGACTGCAACCATCTCTTCTTTGAGTGCTCCTTTGCTCTCACGATGTGGGCCAGCCAGATACTTTCAAGGATAAAGGTGACATCATAAAAGTCATTCTGGGTCTCCGTACAGAATTGGAAAGGCAGAGGAAATGGGGGAGGTGGTCGAGCATTAACAGTTATATGGGCCATCTGGTTGCACAGAAACGAGGTGCTGTTCAGTGGAAGAACGGCGTCCACAGATGGAGCTATACAAGAAGCAGAAGGTTTTAAGGGATGGGATGTGAGGAGGAGGGATGTTCGGGATGGGACTGTGAGGAGGGAGATTTGGATTGATTGGACTGTAAGCGATGGGACTGTGAGGTCCTGATGAGAGGTTCATTGATTCTTCGGGTGTTCATCCCTTTTTTAGAAGAAAAAAATAAAATCTGATTTCCTGGGGATACCTGTCTGTATCACATGCCCATGTACGTTGAAAGGGACATCAGTTGAGAAATAAACTTCACGGTGGAGGGAAGATAGCACTTAACCCAGCGTAGTGTATGAAATTGCATTTGAGGCTTCTAGGTTCAAGTCTTCTAAGGTATATTTTAGGAACATGTTTAAATGCCTCATATCTGAAGATCTTGAGAGATAGCCCAGTTTTCAACTTTGCATCTGAATATGCCTTAAAAATACATAGATTGGGGATTGATATCCTGTGTTTTTAAATGGAACCCTGTTATATAAGTGTTCAGAGTTAGAATAGCATGATCCCAACGTTGTTTGGGTAACATTAATCTGAAAGCTTTCTGTTCCGACAGTTTTTTGGACGTGACTGATTTTTAGTTCCACCACTCCATTATGCTAATAATGCATAAAGAGATTCAAGAATAACTGTCCTTTTGTTTTGAAGTAATTAATAACTTCAGCACTAAAACAGTCTCTAGCATGGTCTGACCTTAATCTCACCCCTAACAGTTTCTACCATGACTGCAGAAGATGGAGGAGTAGATGTGGAGGTGTATCCCATCCAGATATTGTTAAAAAGAGGAAATAAAACAGCTAGAGATTTGAGACTAAGATATCTCTCACTGGGTTTCTTATGCAGATTCTTTGTCCTGGAGGTGCAGGAAGCCCGAGTCAAGAAATTTACGCTCTAGCATCCTTTGATTCTGAACCCATGTTACATTCAGGCCCTCGCCATTTTCACCAGAGCATCCCAGACCTCAGGCAAGGTTTTTGAACAAAAAGAACTCCTTTCTGATACAGATATTGATAGAGTTCATATTGAAGAAGGGGGAAAGAGGAGGGATCATTTAGAGGGACAGAAATTGACCAGGGAGGAGCTGCCTGTAAATGCAGCGAATGATATTTGATAGAAGTTCCCTTAAAGGAGGACATACAAAAACAGAAAGATCAAAACGCCCCAATGTGAAAATGACCAGAATACCCCTCCTAAACGTTTACGTTTATGTCACTTCATTTCTTGGAATATCCATTTCAGAGATACATAATTTGTGGGTGGGGTATATGTTGAATGTAAGTGATATACGTTACAATAATCGGTAAGTTTAAGTGCATAAGTTCAATAAGAAAAGCACTGGGATTAAATAAAACCAGATGACACAGAAGTTAAACAAAGAAAATCCCAAGTCGAACAGCGATAAAATATAAAAACTCAAAGGAAAAAAAAGAGAGCCAAAACCATGCTGACTGTAAATAAGCTGTAAACGGATATTTGAAACCAAATGGGCTGTAAATAACTACATCAACTACATACCAAAGGTAATCCTAGAGACAAATGAAAAAGTATAATGACATTCTCACCTTTTTACCTTCCATCAAATATATATCCAGATAAAAATCCCTCGATTTAGGTTAGCTAGAGATCCACGCACAAAAATGACAATACAGAGCCTGCCTTGCGTAGGGTTCTTGCGCTGACTTTCCTTCTTTCAACCAAGATCTTCTTGATGGCAGCACAGCTAGAGACAACAGTGGCCACACCAGCCGAAGTGATACCCGAGCAGTAAACAATCTGCAAAGTTTGAAGGAGGGCACATCCTTTTACAAGATAAGCCAGACCCACATCCGTAATCTTGGGGCAGTGAGACATTATCACGTCCTTGAGGTTTGGACAACCCTGAGATAACTCTGCAAGGCCCATATCTCCAAGATTCTGCAACCATAAAAAGCACTTTTACTCAGAATATGGCCCTCCTATTATAACTTAATTCCTACTTCTATTTCTTTCTTAATTTTTAAACTTACACTCATTAAATCCAATAATCGGTACGCGTGAACATACTCAATTGGGTTACCTACATGTAAACTTGTATAAATACGAGAGTTCTTTTGATGAATATAATATATAAGATGTTTCTTTTCACAGAAACATCTTATATATTCAATTCACAGTCGGAGGCTTCTCCTACTGGAAGAGGTTTGCCTGACTTCGGATGCCAGATTATCATGACATTTGCCTGTTCCATTTCTCATTTTTTTTCATAAATTTCCTGAGACGAGATTTATTTTACATAACTTTCTGTTAGTTATGGGCCTTTTCCTGTTTCATAATCAATATGAATTTTGTGGAAGTGGGCCTTATATCATAAAGTGGCTCACATTCATTTCTATTTCAAATGAATTCGGGCCAGTGGACCGCATTACTTAACTCGCTTAACTTCCCTTTTAAGTCACGTCTCCTCCTTGTGAAGAATAAGAGACTTAAATTAGCAGGCCATCGCTCAAATCCTTCTACCTGTCTAAACCCTAGTACATTGAGCTAGTGGAGCACTGACAACTGAGCTAGAGGACAGCTTTTCTATCTCGCATTTTCCTTTGAGGTATCAGCATTTCTGCTCATCAAAGTCTATGTCACCATTTGAGAGTTTTCAGGGAGATAAAAAAGAAGTTAGGATGGCGGGGGTCTTCCCTTGCCGCCATATGACAAAGCTTGGACAAAGAACTGCTCAATCTCATTTCGATCTATCTACCTTAAATAGGGGAGATGAAAACTTTCCCAAAAAGACCATATTAAAACAGAGAATGACCATTCTCCTCTGTGGTTGACAATCATAATGGTTATCTTGAAAATATATGAGTTATCTCTGCGGAAAATGAAATTGCATCTCTTCTTTCACTGAAGTTTATGTTCCTCTTAGCATCTTCAATAGGATTCCTTTATGATTTATGAGCCCACAAAGAACTTATTTGTTTTTCACTGAGACAAAATAATGAGGATGCATCGGTCCTTACTACATCTCAGACCATTGAGCAGATCACAAGATGGAAGGGCGTAGATATGCACATCCTTCTCTATCTGGACATGTATATAAGCAGATCAGACACTAGACAAATATTGTCAATGGTCCCTGTCAAAGGGTCATCCATATTCTGAAAAGGCCTAAGCGCTAGAAATCATCCTCCAGATCCCTCTGGATCTCCTCCTGTCTCCTTCACCTCCAGCTAGGGTTTCCAAGGAAAGAAAAGAAAACCCCTAGTTACGATTTTCGTCATAGGGCTGGTTTAAATACCAGCTTAGTGCAGTTTAAATGGGCAGGGCCCATTATCCTTAGGTCACTTATTCTCTCACGTGAGAGCATAAGTGACTTGTGCATGTGGGCCCACTTACAGATAGGAAAATAAAAAATAAAAAAATAATAAAAAAGGAAGATAATAAGATACAAATAAGATGGCTGGCTAACACTAAGGGAGGTGTTCCAGAATTTTGGCATCAAACTGGGGGGCAGCTCTGTTTTCCTCTACTAGGTAGACAACTGGTCGACTACAGGCACATTAAGGGAAGAGCTCCCACACCTGTTCGCCCTTACACGACATCTTCAACCCACGGTTGGAAGGCTGGGATGGCACGTGGAATCCACATTTGATTGACATCTTATCAGATCCATGAGGAAAGGAGATTATGTGGATGCAGTAGTCTATATTACATATGAGACCGTTGAGTCAGACACAGGACAGTTGGGGGTGGATGGGCACATCCTTCTCTGTCAGGGAGGTATATGCGTGATCGTACACAGAACCTGTGAGGAACTGATAACCACAAGGGCTTGCCATGTCATATCAAAACCAAAGACCCCTAAAGGTGTGGGTTTTTGGTTGGTTTCTCCTTTGACAAAGACTGATGACGCCGGTAGTCAGGAAGAAATTGTTCCCCGAAAACTCGTCATAATGTGTTATGTGCACAGGGCGTCAAACAACTGTTCTCATCTCTTCTTTGGATGAGCATTTGAGCGGGTAGAGTAGGCCTGCCAGCCAATCAGAAGGGTGGTTGTCTCCTTGGAGGCATTTAAAGGGACTCTTTACAGGGTGGGGTATTTAGGGGGCAGGAGCGGGGACATCCTTTTGCAATGCTCTGGCAATATAGCTGTGCCCAAATGAGATTATATTTAAGGAGAGAGAGCCATCGCTGGATGAAGTCACACAAGCAGTGGCAAGTCTTGCCTTTTCTTGGTTTAGAGTGTGATCAGAATATGAGGGGGACCTTTTGGTCTCATGGATATTCATTGAGCATATTTTTACCACACTGGGAGTATCATATATCTTGGGAGATATTTCTCCATTTTTTAAAATCAAATACTCTATAGCACTATGCAAGACTTTTTCAGAAAGCAAAACTGAATAACATATAGCAAAATATTTCTACCTCTTGTCATAAATTATTGAGTTATTTTAAATCTATAACTAATACATAAAATAACCTATGATTTTTATATGTTAGTTATAAGACTAAATGGTCAAGATTTGATACCTGAAGGACACTGATGTCTAGAAAAGAAAGCGAAGGGCAGCCTCTAGCAATAGCAGTTAGCCCATTATCAGTGACTTGGCGACACCCACTAACATTTAAACATTGAAGGGAAGAACAACCTTCTCCAATAGATATTAGGGAAGCATCTCCCACCCTGAAAAAGGACAAAAGGAAAGACACGTGACCACAAAGTGGCTCATTTAGAATTAAGCATATGGTTAGGAGTAGAAGATAAATTAAAGGCAGTTGAGTATACACATCACCAGGGTAAAATAATTTGAGAAGAATGTCAAAAACTAATCAAATGGGGTTTTTTATGAAGAAAGGTAGGGAGATGACACAAAATCTGTGACCCTTCCCATGTGACAAATTGATTGGATCGTTAAGTACACATGACCTAAAATTCTACTCCGTGACCTCAGCACGGTCCTTTAAATCATGCCAAGGCAAAAAATGCCACTGCTCGTAAAACAGTGTCTGTTGATGCTTCCTGTGCAGGCATAATGCCCAGAGCACCGTGAAGGTTCTTCCATGGCCCTCTCGCCCACTGAGTGCACCACTCTGTATAGAATCCAAGGAGGCCTCTGAGGAGAAATCCATGGGTCCACATCACTCGGTCAAACAAGCAGCCAAAGAAGAGATGGGCACAGTCTTCTTTGTCACTTGCACATAGCACACTCCATTGGCATCATCAAACCGGGAAGATGTCGTGACCACCTATCCGTCTCAGTATTTATTTGAAATACATTGCTTTTTGTTTGAAAAAGAACTGTGATATTTCATATCAGATGAATTGCAGGAAATCTTAACTATGGTCCTCAAGATTAAGATGGCTGCATCCAGGTCGTATAAATGCAAACAATGAGGAGAAAATTTACAAAATATGCCGTTGACATTCTTGAAAATAATGAAGATCAGATTCTTGATTACCAAGGTATCTCACAGAGAGCATTGTTTTGTTCGAAGATACCTGTCACTAAATTCAATACTGAGGTCTGTGAGATGTCGGCAATGTGTCCCAACTGACATGATACCTCTGTCACCAATCTGCCAATTCAAACATAGGGCTTGAATATTATGAATGTGACCAGCTAAAATCTAACACAAACACCATATAGAGAATATAAGATAAATGAAAATTTACTAAGACTTCAAAATATTCCTTGACAGTATAAATATCTGAAAATATAAACCAATCACTTCTCATCATGTAATGTTTTAGTAAACACCTTCTCCAGGAAGATATATCAAAAAGAAAACATTTATTTATGAGGTAATAAACTAAGAAAAAGGTATCAGGCTTGTACCCAAAGGATAAGTTCAGGATTGGTTCCATAAATAAGAATATAAGAATTTATTGATTATTTTCTAGTTTATGAAGGCATCTGCAGACTATTTTCTCGTTTCATTACTTATTAAAAAAAAGTGAACTTCTTCTTTATGAAAGTGGAAACTGCATGAAGTAATAATGTTGATTTTAAAAATCATGCATTTGAGAGCAAGAATATCGCATGGCTTGGGAAAATGAAAGGAGGAAGGTAAAAAATATTCAATCTTTTGAAGAAAAATCTTTTGAAGAAAAATCTTTTGAAGCACATCTGTTTCACATCTTTATATTTTACTCTTGTTGGGAAATAGGTGGTGTGGTCTATTAGGTCCACTAGACCTTAGCCCACTAAGGGTTCCCTCTCTTAATCCCACATAGATAAATCTCTAATACTCTCTCTCTCAGCCCTATATAAGGGCATGTATCCCTTCCTTTCTTAGTAACCTAGTTCTATCCATTTTATCTTCTTTAACATGGTATCAGAGCCTAGGTTGATGACCTAGGGCATCTTCCGCATTAGCATCCAGGGCGGCGGAGGTTTTTCCCTCTGTCATCCTGCATCTTTCGTCTGCGAATCATCTCCAGCGATCTCCTGCGTGCGCTCTGCATCCCTCAGGCAATCTCTGTCCCACGGCGATCTCTTAGGTAGATAGGACTCCTCCTCCCCTTCGTCGCCTCACCTCCTCTCCACCCGAGTCTCGATGCCGGCTTCCTCGTCGGGGTTCGCCTTTGCGTCCTCATCTGTCCTTTCTACCTTTTCTTCGTCCTTGTTCTCTGCCGTTGGCCGCCTCCAGAGCTGCCATCACCTGCGATCTCCGGCCGTCCCCGGCCATCCCCGGCCGTCATTGGCCGTCCCCTGCCGCCTCCAGCCGTCCCTGGCTGCCTCCGGCGGTCTCCAACCGCCTTGGCCGCCTTCAGCCCCATTGTCGGCCGCCTCCGCCGCCTCTGGCCACCCTCGCTTTCTCACAACCCTAGCACATCACCGGCCGTCACCGGTTGTCACCGGCCGTCTCCAACCGTCTCCGGCCTTCTCCGGCCGTCACCGGCCTTCGGACCATCTCCAGCCGCCTTCAGCCGCCCTAGCTTAGGCGGCCCTCGTCGGCCATCTCCCGGCACCACCGACTCTCTCGGCAGCCTCCGGCGGCCTCGGTCACCTCCGGCCACCACCGACTGCCTCGACAGCCTCCGGCTGCCTCAGACGCCTCGGTTTCCACCGGATGCCCTCGGCTGCTTCGAGCTCCCTCCACCGCCCTCCGCCGCCTCCGCCCGGCTCCAGTGCCTACGGCTGCCTCGGTCACCTAGGGTCGCCTCAGCTGCCTCAGTTTCCCTCGGGCTTCCTCCTCTGCCCTCTGCCGCCTTTGGCTGCCTCCATCGCCTCTGGTCGCCTCGGCAGCCTCGGTTGCCCTCGGGCTCCCTCCACCGCCCTCCGGCGCCTACCGCTGCCCCGGTCGCCTCCAGTCACCTCGGCTGTCTCGGTCTCCTCCGTCTGCCTCAGCTGCCTCGGTCGCCTCGGCTGCCTCGGTCGCCTCGGCTGCCTCGGTCGCCTCGGCTGCCTCGGTCGCCCTCGGGCTCCCTCCACCGCCTTCGGCTCAGGTGCCTACGGCTGCCTCGGTCGTCTACGGCCACCTCAGCTGTCTCGGTTTCCCTCGGGCTTCCTCCTCTCCCATCCGGCTGCCTCAGTCGCCCTCGGGCTTCCTCCGCTGCCTTCGGCCGCCTGCAGAGCCTACAGCTGCCTCGGCCATCTTCTCTTTTTCAACCGTCTTCAGCCTCCAGCCGTCCTCGGCCATCTTACCGGCCATCCTGCTCCACACTCTGCACCGCCTACTACTACATCACAATCTGGGCGTGGATGACGAGCATCCGCGCTCCAGCTTGCAGGGGAGTGTTGGGAAATAGGTGGTGTGGCCTATTAGGTCCACTAGACCTTAGCCCACTAAGGGTTCCCTCTCTTAATCCCACATAGATAAATCTCTAATACTCTCTCGCTCAGCCCTATATATGGGCATGTATCCCTTCCTTTCTAAGTAACCTAGTTCTATCCATTTTATCTTCTTCAACAACTCACATTTATTTGGAGGCTCATCCTCGGGGACGTAAGTTGCTACAAAGGCATGGTCTACAAGAGGGGAAAACTACTCTTACAGGATGATGCAAGGGGAAGTGCATGGGTCAAGGTGGGAAGGAGTGGCAAGCTCAGGCTCATGGAAATAGAGACATAGGGGAGGAAAGACAAGAGATGCAGAGGGAAGTTGGAAGTGGAGTGGGAGACAAGAGCCATAAGCCAATGCCCGAAAGGGAAGGCAACCACGTATGCCGAACACAGATTAGCGGGAAAGGAGATAGAGCAGGAGAGAAACCACAGGGAGGTGGTGGAGTGTGTCCCAGTATCAAGTCATAAAGCATGTAAGTTGGCTGTGGATGCAGAGCTGCATGAAGAAGCCGAGACAGGGTGGGGACAAGAAGACCAAGAATGAAATACATTTATTGGAATGTGCGTGGACTCCGAGACGCAAGAAGGCGTAGTGTTATGGGACAGTACTTGCCAGAGTAGGGAGCAGCCGTGGTATGCCTGTAAGAGACCATGGTAGAAGGCTGAGACATAAGGGAGTGGGGCATAGTGGCTGAAGTTTCCTTGATGGATTTATGGAAGTGAATGCGGTCAGACAATCCAAGGGTCAGGTAGTTCATGGAACGAGATGGTTTTACCTAAAGCAATTTGTGGCCAGGGTGATGTTATGACAACAAAGCGATGGTTACAAATCATCTCGGTGTACATCATTCTAGGGAGAGCCATATGGTGTGGTAGCCGCTTTCCCAGGGCTTCCGTTGTTGTTTGGGGGTAACTTCAATGTTAAGCAACAGAAATGGGACGACCCTAACTGATACGGCTGCAAGACCTTGATTCGGAGAATTTTCGGGCTTTTATCTCAGATACTGGGCTATAGGAAATGGGACCTATAGACTACATCTACCCATGGCAGAGCACGGAGAAACATAATGTGTGACGGGATTGGATAGATTTCTCTGCTCAGTGGAGCTGTTGGAACGATTCACATGGTGGATGTATGCTTACTCCCTATGGGCACTATCTGACCACACATTACGGAGAAACATAATGTGTGGTCTGACCACACCTCAATCATGTTTCATACTCTAGAGGGCCATAGACGGGCTACATACTTCAAGATGGACAGATCTTGGTTGAGGGAGGGGTTGAAGGATGAAGTAAAAGATTGCTGGGCATCACAGGATATACAGGATACAGCCACAGCTAGACTGGCATCATATTGGTGGGCCTCTGAGCACATTTCCTTTTGGTTTTAAAATGTATCTGGGTGGAGAGAAACAGATGTCAATCAGAAGGCTTGGAGGGCATAATCCAATTAGATAGTTTGGAGGACGCCAGAGAACTGCTGAGCAGCAATCGCAGCGGAATATTTAAGAGGAGATGGATTGGAAGCAATGATCAAGACAACTGTGGCTGAAGGAGGGGGACACCAACACTTGATTCTTCCATCTCACAACAAACGGAAGGAGACGATCAAACCAAATATTGAAGCTACAAGTGGGGAACCAAGAAGTCATTGGACCAATGGCAGTAGAGGCCGCTCTGGCTGACCACTTTTGAGCCTTTTCAAAACGGGGCCTCCCAAACCACTAGAAATGGAGTGGTTCCAGAGCCACCAAAGTGACACAGGTGCAACAGATTGAGCTGACGAGGCCATTCACTGCAGACGAATTGAAAGATGCAATCACGGGGCTGAACAGAGAAGACACTCCCGGCCAAGACGAATTCCTGGTCTTTTTCCCCAGTGAGTTTTGCGAGACAGTTGCAACGGAAGTTATGGGCACGTTGGCGGAATTTCACCAAGGAAATTACCGCTTAGAGCGATTAAACAGATCGCACCTCTTTCTCCAACCAAAATGCCAGGAAGCCGATAGGATTTGTGATTTTCGACCTATATTGCTCTCCAACTTCATCTACCTCATATCGGCGACAGTCTTGGCTCACCGACTCTGAAAAGTGATTGGTGATTTGGTCAGACCCTTCCAATTCACTTTCATCCCCAATCGACAATTGATCAATAGCACAGTAGTAGTGGGGGAAATGGGTGAGGAGGTGTGTGACGTCACATTCTTTCTCAGTCTTAAGGAATGGAAACCAGAGGGCAGGTGGATCGACCCTCAAAGAGGTGTTAGGCAAGGATGCCTTAGCAGTGGATGCCCTGGCCACATGCACAGATGGCAAGCTAAAGGATTTCCTGTCGGCGAGTGTCCCAAAAGATATCTGACTACTTCAGTACGTTGATGACATTACCTTCTTCATTGAAGGCTCGGCGAAGGAAGCCTGCAATCTTCCAACTCTATTAGACCTATTTGTGGACTTCTAAGGATTACAAATTAACTGAGCCAAATCCGCATTTGTGGGGCTTGGTCATACACCGGAAGAGGAATCTCAATGCACTGACGCGTTGGGGACTCCCTGTGAAACACTACCCATGAGCTACCTGGGATTGCCCTTGAAGAGGGGGAGGACGTCAAGCATGGATTGGGCACCAATGATTGAGAAGGTGGAGAGGAGATTGGAGGGATGGCAGAGTGGTGTGATGTCACGAGCTGGTCGTTTGGTATTATTGAGATTGGTATTCTCGCCAATACCAATATTTTATCTCTCCATCTTCAAGATACCCAAGGGGGTAGGCTGTCAATTGCAAGATTTGACGAGGTACTTCTTCTGGAATGGGCCTGGGCTGACACTTTAATGTAGCTGCCATGGTACCATGAGAGGTGGTTTGCCGAATAATGGAAAACTATGGACTAGGAATACCATATCTGCAAACTATGAACACCACATTGTTGACAAAATGAGTGGGCAAGATTATGGGACCAGAAGAAGACATGGCAACGAGTGTCTTAGGAGATATGTACGGCGCAGAGCTGCGTTGGGAACTGTGATCGACCCCAATCAAAGGGGCATCCAGTTTTTGGCAGGGCTTGGGACATATTTCCTGCAAATTCAAGGGTTTTCTGAACCCAAACTAGGGGATGGAGCTTGTTTTAGACACTGGACAGATGATTGGTCTTTGCGATGGCACGGAGTCCTCAAGCATCGGTGAAAGAGTGTTGGGACGACACGTGGAACCTGCTCTTGGAGGGCGCACTTTCTGGTCAAAGATTGGAAGACTTTCTGATCATGCAATGGACTATACTCCATCTCTGGCCCACCATTGGAACACATATTGGTTGGATATGGAGGGGTCCATCGATTTCAGTTCGGGGGGTTAACAATATTTGGGGGGTGGGGGGTACGACAAAAGCTGAGACCATCATTCGTACATTGTTTATGGAAGCAGAAGGTTCCATTAAAAGTGCAGATTTCTAGATGCATGCTTATTAGGAGACAAATGATGACACATGTCCTCCGAAAGAGCATGATCCCAGACACATTAGCATCATGTCCCCTGTTTGCCTACTGAGAGGAAGACTGCACTCACTTTTTTATAGTGTTGTTTTGCGCAGGCTATTTGGAGATCGCAGAAGCTCACTAGGGCAGATGTGATGTCTGACGAAACATGCTAGAGATCACCCTGGGGGGATGGATGCGTGCAGAGGATGCTTACGGAGATCACCCTAAGACCACAATGAGGAAGGATCCTCACAGTGCTCTGGATGTTATGGCTACACCACAATGAGGTGGTCTTTAAGAGAAGGCCATGTCGCCAAACGTGATATATCCTACTGGTCCAGTGAGAGGTGAAGAATGAAAAAAGGCCAGGATGGTCGATCCTGTATTTGGCAAGATCATATGTATTTTTATTAATTTTGGGTTGATCACCAATTTCAGGAAAACATCATTCTTTTGCCACAGATTACTTCTTAGCCCCATCGAAGAAAAACATCAAACTAAATCAATACATCAATAATTGCGAAGAAAGTTCAGTCGTAAATAGAGACTTGTCACATTTCTCTTATTATTGAATGTGCCACAGGTCTCCTTAAAGACAAAACATCTTATAACCTATGGAACCATATTGCAAATATTCAGAATTTGAACATATTACTTCTTGGGCCCGTCGATGAAAAACAACAAACTAAATCAATACATCAATTATCGCGAAGAAAGTTCAGCCGTAAATAGAGAGTTCTCTGTTTGAATTTTCAAAAAAAAGGAATTTGAACTTTACCTCATAACAACGACAAATGTGCAACTTCCGCAAGTTCCTACACCCATGTGCTATGGAATTCAGTGCATCATCACCTATGCGAAAGCAATCAACCAAATGAAGTGCTTGCAATTGGGAGCAACCTCTGCCAATATCAGCAAGTGCGCTACTCCCAATCCCTCGGCAATTCAACAAACTAAACTTCAAAAGCTTCCTAAGATGAATTTAAAATAGTCAACCATGATGAGAATTTTAATAAAGATTCTTGTTAACATGAAATATTTAAGCCATTAAAAATAATGAGACAAAAATAATATGGAAGGCTCATAAACGCGAATAAATATTAAGTAAATCAATTAACAGATCTGTGATGTGATATGCTAAATTATAGCACTAATACAGAGAAGCTGCAAAACTCATCCTCACCACAAGTAGAAACATGGTTTTCAAGAACCAAGCATAACACAGAATCATAAAAATTGCAAGAACATACTGAAATTACACTGTCATGGATAATAATCCAGAATATGCTCGCCCGATAAATCAAAATTTGGTGGGATAAAGCAGTTGGTTGAGAGGAAAAAGCAGATAGCAAAGTGAGCAATTAGTGTTAGACGTAAAAGTATGTGTGCTAAGGATAAGAAAATTTTGAAGTTCTGGATGGCATGGATATGTTAGAGTCCTGACAAGGACAACCAGACCTCTTCAACAAGGCCCAGTCAATGACTGAGCCTTAGGTGAGAAAAAAACCAATTCTTAAACACCCCCTTATAAGGTCATTAGACATGCCTTTTGATGAATGACAATTTTGTGGTTTCTTGGCATGAGTAGCTGCATCCCACTGTCGTGAGGGAGTTCTAGAGGCTTTGTACAACTATCGCTCTCTCTTCTTCTCTCTTACCTCTTACACCCTCCTATTGTCCTCTCTCTCCCTCGTCTTATTTCTGGATGCCTAAACAAAGTCATTCGGAAAGTCTGAACAAAAAAAGTTTTTCTTGAAAAAAGTAACTGCCCATTATCCAAAATAAGATGGGTGGAATGAGAATGCGAGACATAAGAAGGTGATTTTTTTTAAGAAGACATAAGAAGGTGATTACAAGTGAGACAAGAAACGCTGTGTTATGAGGGGTACACAGAAACTCGAAAGCCCAAACACTCAGATCAAATATATAGGGGATCTGAGATATATAATCCTCAAAGACTGAAATGGGAACATGCAAGCTATTTGTGGATCCAAAATAAAATCTGAGAAGAGAGTATTTAAAATGCCATGTGGAATCATATTCTAGCACACAACTGAACTTTTTTGATGATACAGCAGTCAGTTAAATTAAAGGATGATAAACTGTTGTAATATTTGAGTTAAGCGTCACCCAGAATTTACTGTAAATTAAAGAAGTTCAGTGAGAAATAGCGAAGGAATGAAAAAAATTTAATGAAACAAAAACGTTACAAAGAAAACAATGCTAAAAAGAAAATTTACAAACAGTCAGAATCCAAATCAAAAACATTTTAAAAGAAGTCTGTAAAGAGCATACGGGCAAGATTGTCCAATAGATTCAACCCCACGCGTAGTAAAATGAGGGCATCCATTTAGTTCCAAAACTGTCAGTTCATGACAGCCCGATGCAATTGCTAAAAGACTCTTGTCACTGAAGAAAAAGCAGTCACTAATTGCAAGATTCTTCAACCTCTTGCACCCATTGCCTATAGCAGAGAGGCCCCTGCAATATCCAAGGAAAAACTAACAACATGATTACTTTAAAACTTAAAAATGAATTTTTTGGTGAGAATGCCAAAAAAAGGCATGTAGAAACCTGTTATACAAAAAATGTGTAAAATAACGTACATTAGGCAATATGACCAAATTCTTAATCGAACATTCTAAAAAAAGAAGGCGTAGTACATATTCACATTTGCATGTTAACAGGAGAAAGAGGCTCCAACATAATGGAAACAAAAAATGACAAAACAAAATGCGAGTAATCCGGAAAGAGGTTCCATGGTGTAGCATATGACACATACATGTTACACACAGTAGGGTAAAATTCTTTGTAACATAGTCATGAGCAGGTGACCTAACAGGCCCAACCTTCACCATTTTAAAAAGTTTTGCTGTGACGAAAACTCAGCCATTTTGCTTCTTGCAAATCTGTGCTCCCTTGCCTCTCACAAGTGGTACCTCGACATTCAACTGGAGCCAGAGGCAATTTGCAGAAGGTAAACGAAGGCCAGCTATTCCCTCAGTCTTGGAGTTCCAGTGACAGGATCTACCAATGGCAACCATTAGAGGGTACTGATGCTTGTGCAGAACGACAGATGAGCAAGCAGAATGAATGGTGATCGTATTTGGAGACCAGTACTTCTGAAGATGTGCTATCATCATTTGTAAACATTCTTCCACATTTCTATCGATCAGATGTGATTGTTCCTTTTTCCCTTTGTGTTCATTATGACTCTGCTTCTATCAAATCTGGAGTTTTTCGTTTTTTATGTTGAATCCCGCGTCAAAGTTTCTATCGCAACTTTTCCTTTAGAAAAACCCTGGTTTTGGTTCTTGTACTAAAGAAAGGGACTCCGCTTTTCAGAGTAAAGACCTCCTTTTTTATCTGCAGGATAAATTGGAGGAATTTACGGATTCTTTTTGCCAACCTGCTGAGGAACTGTCAGTTGCATCACTAGATCCAGCAAATGTGGAAGAACGTTTGGCTGATGGCCAAATCAGGATCTAGAAGTGGGTGGGTAAGAAGCATATCTTTGGCTGATGGCCAAAGAAGAGGCCAAATGTATAAAATTTGCCCCCGTTGTAAAACTAACATGCATGGAAGTATTTAGGGCCTCCTATCCATGAGCTAAGCTCCATAACAACCTGGAACCTAGAGTGGTCGGATGTGAATGGTATGCACATTTACATCCACATTAGATCAACAAGTTAACTCCACGAGCTCTCTTGTGCACGCCAACCGTGTGTCCCATGTGCGGCCTTGGAGAGGAAGATTGTTCTCACCTGTTTTTCGAGTGTCCTTTTGCGCAGGCCATCTGGAGAGCACAACAACTGAGAGGGGTGGACGTGACGTCAGACGACGCGTGCTGGGAGTCCCTCAGGAAGAGGGCGGGTAGTGGACGGTCAAGCTGGGGAAGGGTCCTAGAGGTTCTTTGGACGCTGTGGCTTCACCGCAACGAGGTTATATTTAAGGGGAAGACTGCATCACTGGAATCAGTGCCACATCATATGGGGAAATGTATATCCTACTGGTTCAGTGGGACATGAGGGAGGGTGAATGGGCCCAACAAACCAGGTGTGTACTATGTCACGATCATATATACCAATAATAATTTCAGCTTGACCACCAAGTTTTGAGGTGGGCTTCCCTCTTTTAATTTTCAAACAAAAGCTCTCTTGTGCATCTTTGTAGGGTATTCTAATACTCAAAAAGGCAAATAAGTTGTATCATCCTTCAATGAAGAGGATATTTTGTGGAGGCAGAAATACCTTTAAACCCAGAGAAATACCAGGACAAGAAGATCCTCGCGTTCTCCCTCCTGAAATAGCTGAAAAGACTAATATACTTAGGCAATCTATGCATCATTCGAGGATTTTCTCATTTGCAGTCAGCCTACTGGTGCTGTGTTAGTTGAAGGAGACTATTGGGCATAGAATGACTATCGGATATTTTGGAGATGCATTCTGATTATGCAAGCTCAACAGTAGACGGCCAGTCCACTACTGGGTACTGTTTACTGCTTTGTGGGGGCCTGGTCACAGGGCATATCAAGAAACAGCAGATGGTCTCCCTCTCCAGCACTGAGGCTAAATTTGAAACACTTAAACAGGGTATGTATGAAGCTCTCAGGATTCAGAGGATCCTCAAAAAGTTAAGAACTAGATCCAAAGAATATAACTTCAATCTGGTAAAATATCCAAGCTCGGGATCCGATTCGATGTCCTCACAAGAATGGAAGAACAAATGGGGCAGATCAAGAGAGAGATAAGGGATGAAGAGATAAAAAGTGGAGCTCTGACAGATCAACCTCGCTCCTTTGGGTAGCTTCTGCTAAGGGCAATTTGCATTCTTGAAATCTTGAAGTCCTTCCTCCCCATTTATGGGGTCATCTTTCCTTCCTATTTCGTGCTTTGTGCCTGACCTTTTTTTGCACCTCCTCAAATTAGAACCCTGCTGAGAGTATCAATGGCAACTGAAACCTTCCATAATAAATCCTCAGTAAATTTCAGAGAGCATCTTACGCAAGAAGTCTTAGAGTAAACAAGGAGAATGAAAGAGATATAGAAGAAAAATGAGAGGGTGAGATTGGAAAAACATTGTAACTGGAAAAATAAGGCCAACCGCTGCCTCTGTCGAGGAAAATCATCTGCAACAAGACGAGGGAGAGAATTAAGATAACTGTAACTCACAGTCTATTGTTCCATCTCCTCTGCTGGTGTTTCCCGTTAAGTAGTCAGGTCTCGAACTATATTGGGTTGGATCTCTCTGCAGAGCTGATGTCTCTCATTGATCCAGCTCAGCATCATATCAAACCATTAGGAAGGTTCATATCAATACCTTCAAGAATTGTCACAGCAAACTGACAGACCTACCAAACTTCTGTGGTCTTTTCAAAAAAAAAAAAAGAAAAACCAAACTTCTGTGTTGCAACAGGACTTCAATCAGCACTTCTCTTGACCCAGTTTAGCATGGACGGACCGAGCATATCGAGTTTTGCAAAATCTACACAAAACAACAGCTCGCGAATCTCTTGACAAAAGGACTGTCCAGAGGCCAACATCAGGCCCCCTCATGTCCAAACTAGAAGAAATTCATCCAAACCTCAGCTTGTTGGGAGGTGTTATCACACAGCATGTGACAACACGTGCTACACAGTTTGGAATGAAACAATCATCGTTTTCCTGCCACCAAAGAGGCCTGAACTTCATGTTTTAGTCCATGCTCCCTTACCTCCCTCTCCAGTTACCTTGATAGGTTCAATAGAATAGAAATGGTGTCATATGTTTTCTTATTAGGTTCAAAAAATGTTTTCTTATTAGGTTTTCTTATTTCCTTTGTTCTTTTAACAAAGACCCTTTATAGTTTAAAGTCTTCAGATATATAAATGGCGTATGGAGTGGGAAAGAATGTGATCAAGTCATGGTGAGTGTAAGTGACATGATGAAAACAATTAAGATTAACTCGAAACTGAGAAGCTTGAAGAACAGATGGAAGAGAGCATAGGAAGTATCAAAGAAGCTAGAAGTTTGAACCATCTGCAAGTGTGAGTGATATGAGAGTGATAAGTGAGCAATATGAGACTGATATCGCAGAAGATAGATGTTTACGTTTTAGACTCTACAAGTGACGTCCGCGCTGCCATAGCTCTATCCTCAGTGGTGATGTCCACTCTGACTCTCAACTCTCATTGGTGCATTTGTACCATGGAGTTAAATCAACGTTCATCCCAGTTTGTACCTCGTATTTAAACACCAAATGGTTGGGAAGGTGCAGCAACTAGGGTAATATTAAGAAGGGAACACCAAGAGCCCTGCCCCTAGCCCTGATACCAAGAAACTGCCTCAAACTGATATGATTCGTCCGTGGGTGAATGCCCGGGAGGCCCGACAGCATCCCAATACGAACGCACAGGCCCACCCCACTCTGGTCCCTACTTAAGCCAAGCTTTGCTTGAAGGAAGCCAGGAAGTCTGTTGCACTTGTGAGTCTCGCGAACCCTCTCCTCCTACCCTGCCTGGTCTTGACTCTTCCATCTCTGTATCCGCAGGTCTGAGTCATTCCCCCCGGCCGTCCAAGACTGTGTCCGGCGATCCTTTGCTATCTCCCCAACCCTTCCCATCTCTTCTCTCTCCACCCCAGGAATATCCTTCTCTCTCTCCCCCTCTCATTGTCCCCAGTGAACTACTTGTGGAAGACTGAATTATCATTTCATTTGAACTTTTGAGTTAAAATGATCTGATTGCGACCTCAACAGATCTGATCACGGTCTCGACAGAGCGGGATCGTATCACAAACAAACTTAAGAAAGAATTCCTGATAAAAATAAACAAAAAGGAAGAGAGAGGGAGAAGAAAATGGGCCTAAGCCCATACACATAATACATCAGCATATCCTAACACTCATTTCTCTTTTCTCATTCAACATTTTTAACTGTTTATACTTGTAAACAAAAAACATGGATATTTTTTTGCTAAATAAAAGCGCGCTAACGTAGCAAACACTAAATCTTGAAGAGGATTGGATGCGGAGAATATAAAAGACATACTTGTCAGTAAGAGTTTGAAAAGTCTTCAGAGCCAAGACTTCTAGGGAGGGACAATGCGAGCCTATAGCTAGTAGTGCATCATCAGTTGCACTTGTCGATTGCAGCTTCAAAACCTTTAATGCTGGGCAGTGAGAGGCAATGGCAACTAATCCCCTGTTTTTAGTAATTTCTGAGTCTAGCGATATAAACTCAAGAGACGGGCAATGAGACCCCACTGCCTCTAAAGACATGTCAGTTATCCAGGAACAGGTTGCGATTCCAATAGTCTTTAGAGATCTACCACATCCCTGGACCAGCCTTATCAGACCAGCATCTGTTATACCATCACAACAGCGCAAATTTAACTCTTCAAGTTTCTTACAGTTGTCTCCAACAGCAATAAGGCCATTATCTCCAATATAGCAGCCCTGTATTACAAAAAAAATCAATAGAGTCACATAAAATAAAACTTTATAGATAAAAAACAACATATATAAAATATAGCATGAGACAGCTCGATATACAGAAACTAAAAGCCAAAGTGCTTCTACTTTAAACTGTCCGTTGAAATGAAAAGCTGTTAGTTCTTTCTGAAACCATGGAAAAGATATTGAAATCAGATATTACTTCTGGAATCAGCTTTTCCATTTTTTATGTTGATAGTTATAGGATTTAGGGCAAGGTCTCCTCTTTAAACCAAAGTACACACTGAAATATAAAATCTAATTTGCCCTACATTCTAGGGTGACAACAGTTCTCCCCTCCCACAGTACCTCATCATTTCTTCTCTTCCTTAAAATTGGAATTGTCTCAGAGCAGTTTTCATTTTGTTTTTCATGTTGAGGAAAGAGTTTCTTTGTTATTCTTCTCCAATTTCACAACTTCCAACAGACATGACGGCAAGGAGGCTCCAAAGCTTTTGGCGTGAAGATTTTTTGAGATCGGATGGTTACCGTAAGGATGAAAGTGTTCTCATCCAAGGACGTCTGTGATACGCACCTGAGTAACTTAGGAGATACGAGAGCGAATCAGATACAAAAATTCCAAATTTCCAGAAGTAGTAATTGTCTTGAATCAAAAAATTTAAGAAAGAGGTTTGTCGGGTGGAAGAACACAACGAACATAGTGAAGATGAGAAGGTTGATTGGATCGGTTGTATCTCCTTCTGGAAAGGGATGATTCCCCTTGCAAGACACAGAGAAGCTGGAGGTCTCCTGTCGCCCCTTCAGGTCGCATCAGCAACAAATTCCAAGATGTCCTCCTCTAACCCCCTCTTTATTTATAATGTTGAGACTTCATCGTGTCTGATGTCTCATGCATGTGGAGCAGTATCCGTGGCTCCGGCACGCTTCTTCTTTTGCATGCAAGTGTGAGGGAGAGTTGTATCAATCAGTCTGTCATGTCATGGAGTGCACGAACATGAGATGATTTGATGAAGTCAACATGTAGGTATTAATTTACAGAGCAATTTAGTGCTATAAGAATCATAGTATCTGGCTTCTCGATTGGCATCTCATGGAATATCAACCCTGTCATAGGTGGTTGGCCAACTCTGCCAAGCAAACAGCCATTTGAAGAAAAGATCGGAGCAGTCTGCGTCACCCCTTTTGCACCTAGCACACATTGTGGGGACTTTTGACATCTCTTCTTAAAGGCCCCCCGTCACCAACATTCCTCTAAGAAGCAGCCACCTAAAAAACTGCACTTTTATGGGCATCTTTGGCATCCACACAACTCAGCATGTGCTGATGGTTGACAGTTCCTCTTCTGATTGTATGCGTCTGATTTGTACACGTGCACCCTTGACAGAGAAGGTTGTGCCAGACCACATCTACCCATCTTGTGTCCTGGTCATGGGTCACAGATGTAATAGGGACCATTGCATCCTCTGATTGTACTCTGCCCTTTGTGTTGACAGGTTGCCGACAAACAATGGATTCCACGTGACGTCCGAGCAGTCCCTAACCATGGCCTTAGGCATCCTCGCAAAGGCAAACAGCTGTGGGAACTCCGTACAAGGGTCCCTAGCTGATCAGACATTTAGCCAATAGCAGAAAGTGGATCCGCGCCCAGTTTCACAGAGAAAAATACCCGGACTTGGAAAAAGCAATTTCCACAGGCCATGCCAAAATGCAGACGGCCCTCTGCTCAGGGTGGCACGCTGTTCTCCGTCCATCCATGGTCCATGGTTTTGTGCTAGATTTGGAAGAAATGGAAACAGGTTGGAATCTTGTCATCGGCAAAACCAGAATGACCAGACAAAAACTATGCTTTGAAAAATAAATAATATAAAACACCGATCAAGATTCCAACATGTTTCCATTTCTTCCAAACCTAGCACTCATAGCTCTCTCCCACAAAATGATGCCCCCAACAAAAAGTCACATTCAAAGTACAAAACAAAATGAGAGTGGAGAGATGTAAAAGCAGAAGAGAAGAAGAGTGTGAAACCGTGTCCAAGCCAGAAAGATGAAAGAGAAGACTGAATTATATACTAAGGGTTAGTTTATTGAATATACGCAGGCATAACCCTTCAAAAATTATCTTATAGCCAAAAAATTATGATATTCTCACCTCAAGCTGATGGTGGATAAACCATTATCAGCTCAAAGTTACAGGTGAACATGACAGAAAAAAGATAATGGAGTTGTCACATGGATTTGACGTGGACCCCACCCAATAAACCAGATGTGGCCGATGAAGATGCCGTCAGATGTTCCATACATGACTGAAGGAGGTACAGAAAACTTGGTCACAGATGATGAAGATGCCATTGAACAGATCAGATGTGGTTAAAGTGATGTCAGATAATACCAGACAGGGCTGAAAAAACTGCTGGAAACCCAGTCACGTCAGATGATTTCATCACCAGATGTACCAGGTGTGGCTTGCTGCAGGATGATCCGCACGCAATAGTCGCTGCTGAAAACCCAATCAGCTGATAAAGATGGCAATATTCTTGGCTCAGATGTGCAAATGTGGCTCTGATGTGGTGCACTTGTGACATTGATGCGGCTCTTATGTGATGCTGCTGATGGGGCCCACAGCTACGCCATGGGAGGACCACAGCTGCGTCAGAACGGCTTGGAAAACAGAAATGGCACGAATGGGTGAAAATGCCTCAAGAATTGAAAGGCTGACCATGACAGCACCTCAATAGGTGAAACAGGGAGGATTGCCTTGAGGATAGTGGCTCAATAGGAAAATGGGGACCACCTTTTTGAATGGCAACTCCACAACCACCTCGAATACGGTGACTCAAACTCACCCATTCCTCCTCCCTTGATACTAAAGATGTTGGCGGTTCAGAAACTGGCTCAGAAATCCAAAGCTAGGTAACCATAGGGGAGACATAATCTCATGGCTTAATTCATGGGGAAGAGAAAGCTCCATCGTGTAGAGCTCCAGGTCCAACTGAAGGCTTGGATACTGCAGGCAGAGTTATCTGCAGAAGAGTGCTCTGATACCAAAAATGGCATAAGTTTACTACTTTGATACCATATTATGAAATGAGGTTAGAGGGGCGTGAAGACAGAAGCGAAAGGAGAAGGATGAACATGCCTGGAGTACAAGCATGGATTCAAGAGATTTGAAATACCAACAGGTACAGATTATAGGGCTTCATCTACCAGATAAACAGACATAGCCCATGGATAATTACATAAATAACTTTTCAGTACTAATAAAGTTCAAATCTCATTATCAATATGGGATAAAAACAGACCTTAGTAGTAAAGGATCAAGAAGCCCATTTTAATTTGATGATATAAGGGCATAACTACAATCGTAAAGAATTAAAAGTAAATAAAAATGATCAGATGAGAGAACGTAAAATAAGGATACAGATGAACAGCTTGATATCATGTTAAAGCTGTCATTTTGAAGTTATTATTGACAGTACAATGGCAGGGGTCTACATACTGGACCATAAAAAAGAACCAAATGAAGAAGCAGATTAGCAACAAAAATTGATACGCTTAAGATTCGATCATCTAGAAAATTATGTAAACTTCAGGAGAAATTCTATGTGAAAAAGTAATGCACCTGAATATCTAGAGCCTTTAAACCCACACACTTTTCAGCGATGGATTTCAAACCACAGCTTGTGACGTTGGAGCACCATATTAAGCTCAACTTCTCAAGTTGCGGACACAATGTTGCAAGCACCATGAGGCCAGCATCAGAAAGATTGTAACTCTCCAATTCTGTGTCTTCAGCCTCAACAATGGAGTCGGAGCTGGGATTGGTAAATTCCTGTGCAGGCGACTGTCCAGTGAGGTCAATTTTGGCATAATTTTTCAAGAAGCAAAATCCTAGGAAAATGCGTAAAAAAAAGTTACGATTTCAATGGAAACATAGATATGAAATTCGAGAACCAAATGTGCAATAGCAGTTGCTAAGAAATAGGCAGATGTCGGAAACCAACATTAGAATGATGGGTTCACCCTCACTCTATATAGACCTAATTTTGACACGTGCTGTCTTATTTTGCACACACCTTAAGTGAATTCACACAAGCCATTTTTCTTCTAATAGAAGTCTTAAACCGTGTCTTAAGGGGGTTGTGTCCTTAAGGGGAATCATATCAGCACCATTGATGGTCAGTCCCTTAGAAATTGGAGTAGACTTTTTTTGAAGAAAATAAGGAAGATCTTTTTTTTTTTTTGAACAATAAAGAAGACCACCCGGAACCAGTGGCCTACTCGATATCATTAACGATAAAAATTGTGTACAAACGATATACAATCATACTCAAAAGAGGCTATCCTCTCCCTCCACCCCAAAACGACTTCAGCGCCTCCACATCATTAACGGCATTCTCTACTGAAGCCGGCCTCTCGTTAAACACTACCTCGTTTTGCTATATCCATATCGTCCAGAGCACCACCTCGTTCCGTGTCCTCCGACAGAAACTATAGCCCAAAAGGCCTCGTCTGAGGAGGTATCCACCCCCGGCAATTGCTGTAATGCCCAAACGCCCTGTGCAAATTGGCATGTGAAGAACAGGTGGGAGCAATTTTCCTCTCCCCTATCACACATAGGGCAGCCAGTGGGAGCCGTAGGGGACCATTTCTGCCGGTAGACTCGTGTGACAAGCCTTCGACGCCTCAACAACCAGCTGAAGAGTCACACTTCAAGGGGCACTTTGCGCGTCATCAACATATGGCAGGCTTTACTCGTCGTCTCGTCGTCCCGAGCTGCTCCTCGGATTTTCAAATATGCATCTTTCACCGAGAAGGACGACCCCCGCCATATCCAACCATCATGGGAATCAGCTATCGGTCTGAAGGGTAATATTGACTCTTGCAGCTCCATCAGCTCCCCAAACCGCGGCTCTGATAAAGCTTCTGTCAACATAGGGACCCAAGCTTCGTCCCAACATTCCTTGACCGTAGCCTCTGGATTCTGTGCTAACGCAAATAGCCTTGGGAACCTCAAATGCATTGGGCCGTGGTTGGACCAATTGTCGGTCCAAAACTGAAATATCGCCCCATCTCCCAATCTGGGCTCAAAGAACTGGAGAATGCGAGGTATGGTTTGACGCAGGCCGCTCCAGAAAGTTGACTCTCCTCTAACTCTAGCCCAGCGTCTCTCCCAGTATATCTCATAGCCATATCTGTCTCTCAAGATGTTGAATACCAGCCCCTCCGCTGAAGTCGCAATCTTTTCCACCCATTTGGTCAATAGTGCCAAATTCATCGACTCCAGATGAAAGATCCCCAGCCCTCCGTGCTTTACAGGTCTGCATAGAATCTCCCACGCTACTAGCGCCCCCTTTCAGTCTTCTTCTCCACTGCCTCCCCAAAAAAACCTCCTCATCACCCCCTCCAGCCACTTCACCACTCCCGCTGGTATTTTAAATACCTTAAGTAAAATATCGGAATCGCAGAAAGCACTGATCGTAGAAGCACCAGTCGACCCCCTTTCGAAAGCACTTTGTTCTGCCATCCTTCCAACCTCCTTTCTACTTTCTCCACCACCGAATGCCAATCAGCTGCTAGAATACGTCGCCCCGTTAATGGGAGACCCAAGTAACACATCGGTAGCGAACCGCGAGGTGTGCCTAAAGCTTCGGCACATTGTGTCTCTTCCTCTGAAGTAAGCCCAAAGCCTTCAAACGCGGACTTAGCTTGATTTAGTTGCAGTCCTGAGAAGTCTGCAAACAGATCTAGTAATGCTGATAGAGTGCGAGCTTCTGTCATCGAGCCTTCAATGAAAAAGGTGGTGTCATCTGCATATTGCAAAAGCGGAATGCCCTCGGGGGTAGCTTGCTGTTTGGAATCCTTTGAAAAGGCCCTGCTCGCAGGCCTTGAGTGTGCATATGGCCAGGGTGTGCACCACAAGTACAAACAACAGCGGTGCGAGCGGGCAACATTGTCGGACTCCCCTTAGTGGCCGGATCCATCCCCCCTCAGCTCGACCATTGACCAATATCGAGAATGAGTGAGACGTAACACACCGTTTCACCCATGTCACCCACTCATCGGGGAATCCACGTTTGCGCATAACAGACCATAGGAATCTCCAGTCAAGCGAGTCATATGCTTTAGCAAAATCAACTTTCCATATGAAACCCTTACTCTTCTTCGCCTTCCATGTGGATACGATATCCCCGGCCACCACTGCACTATCCACCAGTTGTCTACCAGGGATGAAAGCTGATTGGAAGGGTCCGATCAGGTCTCCAATTACCACTCTTAGCCTGTCCGCCAACACCTTGGCGATGATAAGGTATATGGAATTCGAGAGTGCAATGGGCTTAAAATCCCCTACGTTGATGGCCCCAGAGCGCTTGGGCAGCAGAAATAAATATGATCGGTTTAGTCTCTCCAAGCCATAGATACCACGCCGGAATTCTTCCAATGTACTCATCACCTCTGATCCGATGACCTCCCAAAATTCACTGAAGAAGAATACAGGGAATCCATCGGGGCCTGGTGCACCCTCTTCATTCAAGCCCTTGATTGCCTTCCTCACTTCTTCTACCATGAATGGCTTCACAAGCTCATCTTGTTGGACTTGTGTTAACTTGGATGCACTTCTACCGCTCCATCTCCAATGGTTCCGAGCCCCTCTTCTGGTCACTTCTCTGAAATGGTTTGCCAGTGCTTCTCCAACCATCAGGGTCCCGACAAATTCTTGCGCCCCCACTTTAACTCGGAGTATTTGATTCGAGCGCCGTCTTCCATTTGCCGCTAAGTGGAAAAACCAAGTATTGGCATTCCCATCCTTAAGCCATAGCTGGCGAGATCGCTGCCTCCAGTCCAGCTCTAGCTTCTTGTCTTCGTCATCAACTATCCCTCTGCAGTTTTTTCTCTCCGTGCACTTCGTATCAGATAAGCCCCGTGTATCTTCGAGGGCATCTATCTGCTGAACTCGTGTAAGGGCTTCATCTCTACGGCGGTGACGTTCTTCTCGGATCTTTTTCTTGAATTCTGATAGATGAAGGCGCAAGCCTGCCAGTTTGGTCGCCAATTGCACCGTGGCTGTGCCTTCGCTGGGTTGAGATGACTACCATGACATCACGTCTTCTCTAAAACCTTTCTCCCGCAACCACAATTTATCCATCTTGAAGTATGTGGGTCTGTTTTGGCCGACATTATTCTGCCATAAAATTGGGGTGTGATCCTACAACGGTCTATGGAGCGCAAGGACATCTTCCAACGGGTACTCCTCCAATAGTTCCATTGAGCAGAGAAACCTGTCCAACCGAGAGAGAGTATTAGGGCCCCCCGTACTTCTCCATGTGTAGACACAATTCATCGGCCCCATTTCTTGCATGCCCGCTCTTGATATAAAGGAACAAAACTCCTCCGAACCCAGATCTTGCCCTCCCGTCCCGTCCGGTCTATCGCCCGCCTCCAATGTCACGTTGAAATCCCCGCCAAGAAGCATGGCAGTCCCTTGGAAGAGCGAGGTCACTGCTTCCAGCTCCTCCCATAGCATGTACCGGCGTGCAAGCACTGGGCTGTAGACTGATGCCACCACATAGTGGCAGTTGTCGCACCTTCTCTTGATTTTAACTGCAGTCACATATTGCCCTGTCCAAGACCCCTCCTTAGCACATGTCACCGTGTTCCATGCCACCAATAAGCCCCCTGATATGCCGATTGCATTGACTGCCACGAAACCCTCCAAGAACCCTCGCCCCACCAAGTTCCACTCCTTGGCATCACACTTCTCCAGCATTGTCTCCTGTAGGCATACCACATGAGCTCCCCATTGTCGCAAATACCCTTCCACCACACCACGTCTCCCCTCATCTCGGATACTATATACATTCCAAGAGATGCACCTCATAATTGTGATGGCGATTGCCCCCCCAATGCTTGCTCCGATAAGAGCTCCACTCTCTCTGCCAGTTCACGTATCGTCAACTGCATGTCTGACTTCCTCTCTGTCACGGCTTCTACTCCTTGGCTTGGGGCAGCGGCAGTCTGTGTCCCCTCACCCACCAACGGACGCGGAACTGTCTTCCTTGATGGCCCTTCTGTTCTCAGCCGCATCTGACCATTTTTCCCTGACACTAGCCAGGTCGCCTTACCCTGCTCATCTGTCAAGGCTAGTTTTCCCCGACGATATACAATGCCTTTAAACCGTCGGAGATCTTCTTTGGTGATACGACGTGTCCTTTGGGCTGCCCTTAATCTCCTACCCCGCTGTCCTTGCCCCTCTGTGGCAGGGTCACCCTGTTGAGGTATTAGGATGGCCTGCGTATCCAATTCCTTCAACCTTTGTGGAGGGTCTGACCCGCCACTCTCTGTTGCTCGAACATCCACAGTCAATTGTGTCGGAGAAGCCGATGTGACAGATTCCCCCTAGGCTTGGTCCCCTCTATCGGTGACTGGAGCCATCACGTCATCTTTTGGCTGCAATGTGGTGTATGGACGCGTGGGAGTACTCCCCATCACCTCTCCCTACCGAACCCCATGCCCCCGGTTCTGAAAGGTGTCGGCGGGAGTGGTCTGGCTCGGATATCTGCTCTAAAAGTTCCATCACAGCCATGGATTTGGATTGACCCTGGTATCAAATCTCCCTCCACCATTTCGACTTCCATCAAAACCACTCTGGGGTCCCCCGACTCCAACCCCGTCGAGATGATATGTGTAAGCCGTTCAAAAGACTCGACCATCCTCTCCAATGTCGATCTTCTACAATGTACCAACGGGACACCATGCGCCTCCACTACTACCCCGCATTTCCTCCTCCTTTTGCCCCATCCATGGGGAGGACACGGCGCCATCTCACCTCCGTGGTGTCTCCGATTCTCTGCCTCCAGCTACAGATCGCCACATAATTCTTCAACGATACCCCCGGAGGAATAGGGTATTGTTATCCAACTGCTGCACCTCTGCTAGCTCCGTCAACGGGAAGTTCTTCTGTAGGTCCTTGATGACCCCCTCCAAATAGGGAGAGGCTCCGCAAATGTCTCCCACCAAGCACCTATGTAGGATGCTAGCATAGTCCTCCCGCTTTTTAGCACGTGCCTGGTCCCCTCGATAGCTGTTATTCCGAAGCGGATGCTCTGACCGAACATGTGCTCCAGCCTCCTTTTTCGCCCTTTGAGGACAGTTTACTCGGCGATGGCCTGCCCCACTACATCTGCGGCAAATCACAGGCTCTCTGCACTCACGTGCGTGATGTCCCTGTGCTAAGCACCTGAAACATCTGTTGGCCTCGTGGAACGATTGTGATTGGGGTATCATGGTCGTAGTATTTGTCTTCTTCACACGACGGGGTTGCACAGTCACCCACCCTTCCTCATCCTCCATCTTACTGCCTTCGCTGTCAGCCCAGCCCCCTTGAGATCGATGAATGTGGTGCAGTGGCCAGCGAAACGACCTTCCACCGTGGTCATCGCCTTGGTGCCTGTGTGCCGGGCGATCACCCCGACGCTCTTCGTCTCCTCGTGGTGACCATGCCGTCTTCACCGTCGCCGGGGGGTGTGCGGGTTGCAGGTTCGCCGGCAGGGGGAACCGTCGGCGGGGGTCTGGAGTTCAAAATAAGGAAGATCATAAAAGATTGGTGATCAAACCCTAAGGATATTAATAAATATGAACGTAAAATACAAGAGCGACCATAATGCCACCACCCTTTACTCCCTTTTTTAAACCAGTATGAAACAAAACTCTCTATGTCATGATAGATATTGACCATTGAGGCAGTCCTCCCATTAAACACAACCTCAATTTGGTGCGGTCATATTGCCCATAGCATTGTGATTAGTCTTCCCACTCCATCCTCCTGCTGGACACATCTTCCTTGACAGAACCCCAGATGGCCTCAACTAAGAAAACATCCACCCATGGGATCTTCTGTGAGGCTGATTAAGAAAACACAAGCCATCTTGTCCCGCGCAAGGGTCTCAGGTGTAAAAGACTGATGCATGCTCAAAAAAACTTCCACCCTCTGGCCCAACAGACAGCCCTCCAAAATCGGATTCCATGTGCCATCCCCGCAATCCCTTTCTGTGGCCTGAGGCTTCCGTTCATGGATGAGTAGGAAATTGGAGAAGATCTGAGCCAGAAATCTCCCATTGCCGGTGCCCTGTTATGCTTCTTCCCACACTGCTATCGACCTCATCTCCCCCTCCCCTGTTGCCACCAGCCCCATCTCCTCCTCCTCACTAACCCTGTCTCTGCTTACCCTTCTCGCTGCCATTCCTATCTCTTCTCCACTTCCTTACCCACCATCACTCCCCTGACTCTGCTTCCTCCCCAGCCGCCACCACAGTCTCCACCTCCACCACAGATCTGTGTGGTGGCTCATCTTGATTACACCCTTCAATCTGTCAGACGCTGCTACCACTCCCTAGACTTGAACTGTGGCAGACTTTGGTTGGATGGCCGGGCTCATTCCACTTAATGAGCCACCACATAGATCTGATTGAATAACTTGGTCTGATCTGCAATCCAGTGCACAAACAGACCAATGGACCGAATCGTTCCCTGGATACAATCAAGATCTGGCTCACATGATCAATTGAATTTTTCATTCAGATCACTTTGTGGATGGGATTTTTCACATTGTTGATCAAAGTGTGATCCAATTCAATTTGAGTCGATCCCTTACGTCTAGCCATAATGCAGTCAAGAAGTCACCTACTGACACCAGGAGTTTCCCACCCTCCCTGTTGATCATGAGGTGGTTTCGGTAGAAGGGACAATGATGGGATGTCGCAAGTGGAGACAATGGAGGAGAACGATGAGGCACAGAGACCGGAGGAGCACGTCATCCGAGCAGATTAAAGTAAACCCAAAAATGGTTCACTTTCAATAATGCCAAATCGGCCTTAAATAGACAGACATATATTACATCGTCAAAAAGAACCCGTCACTAAAGTATGGAGCAACACTTTTAGCCCTACAGTCTAACGTGGGGTCCTAATGCAGCAGGCTCAACACCACAGGCCCAAAAGAGAGCAATTAAGGGCTGGATTTGCTGACAGGATGGGACACACTGCACATCCCATTGCATCCATTTCCAAGCCCTTGGAAACAGGACGGGACACGGCATCTATAGAGGGACCTCGGGATGGGTTGTGAGGCCCAGATGCCATACTGGACACAGATCCTCCCATCCTGTCGCCCCCCATCCAAGGGGCTTGTGAACCCCGGAGCAAAGATGCAAGAAGGGAAAGCGGAGCCCACATGGGACACTCTCTGCCTCTTTTCCGGTTCCATGACACACGGGAGGGGATAGGACGTTTGCCAAAGGGACAAGGCACAGGCTGGAGCAAGACAAGTATGGGATTGGACATATAACCCCTGACGCGAGGTGAATACCTGTCCTCTATTTTTCTCTATTTCTCTTAGTATCTCTACCCATTATCGTCCCAATTGATACCCCTAGCACTGGGAAGACTGTTTCTGTGAACTCGATATTTTCAGCAATGTCGGTCAAGTAAAGGTTTCCCTTTGTTGTCAAAACTTCAAAATAAGACTAAAAATTGATGCCAAACGGAAAGGTTCGATGAGGTTCAGAAGTATCCATCAAAAAATACATTTCAATAAAAGGTTTTGTACACAAAAATAGAAGAGCCACAAAGCCACATCAACAGAAATTCAATTCATAAAGTGATCCCCAAAACACTTTCATTCATAAAGTATCACTTGACCAAGTGGGTGGTAAGACTTGGATCAGCAAAAGAGGACCAGGTCTTGAATGTCCCGAGAGACAGATATGGCTCTGAAATTGATTGGGAGCGGCGTTGGGCCAAAACTCGAGGGGAGTCTCCATTTTGGCAGGGTTTACGTCAAGCCATACTGCGTATCCGCCGGTTTTTTGGCGCCAAATTGGGAGACTGCTGATTTTCGATTTTGGACAGATAACTGGTCCAATGAAGGCATCCTGAAGATAGAATTCCCTAGACTTTTTGCCCTAGCGCGGAGCTCTCACGCAACCACTGGTGAGTGTTGGGATGGAGCTTGGAACCCAAGCATGACAGGGGCATTATCGGAGCCACGGTTTTCAGAATTTATGAAGATGCAACAAGTTCTTCTCCATCTTAGCCCGACGAGAGAGTCACGGGATGGATGGATATGGCAGGGACAACGTTTTCGGTAAAAGAGGCCTATATGAAGATCAGAGGTGACATGCTGGAGGATTCAGCAATCACCACCACATGCTCCCTGTTGATGAAGCAAAAAATCCCGCTCAAGGTGAGGCTCTTCAGCGGGTTGTTGAGGCGGAGACAATTAGTTACAAGAGATGTGCGCAAGAGATGGGTCCCAACGGCATCCACAGAGTGCCCCTTGTGCGCCGGAGACAATGAAGACTGCGCCCACTTATTCTTCACATGTCCCTTTGCCCACGGAGTATGGGCATCACAAGAGTTGGCGGGGGCGGATGTGTCGTCAGATGAGGCATTTTAGACCTCAACTAGTGATGGAAGATACAGGAGCAAGCTGGATTGGGGAAGACTCCTTGCGGTGTTATGGGCGATATGGCTGCGCCGTAATGAAGTGGTATTAAACGGAAAGAAGGCTTCTATGGAGAATGTCCTACAGGACGTGAAGGCACTGATATTTTTTTTGTTTGGAGTGAAGTGACTGGCAGACCATTTTGGTCAGGTTGTATATGGTTTGTACACAGCTTCTTTTCTTAATAGCATCAGGTTGACCACCGCTTCGGGTGGTCTTCCTTATTTTCTTCAAAAAAATAAATAAATAAAGTATCACTTGATTTTATTGATCGCATTTACCTCTTCATTAGGTTTAGTAATGATGAGAAAAAAATCCACATAAATTAGTACTTATAACCATCAACAATTTAGCATAGATTTCAAAACATCAACTTCAAAAAATCATTACAAAGTGATGACAACTAAGTATCCTTCGACAAGATTTCCGCCGCAATAAATCGGCAATTACCAAAGCAATAATTTCGGTAAAATACGTTGAATGAAGAGAAAAACAGATTCCCATTTAATTTTCTTGGCTCTTCCAATAGAATTTTAGCTCTCAAAACCATCGACAATCTAGCATACCTTCCCAAAACATCAACCACAAACGACGACAATCGAGCAGCACTCAAACCAAAAGATTTCCTCATTTTCGACTTGTAATCACCGAATTAATGAGAAGAAACGATATTTTCAGCTCTCATAACCATCAACAATCTAGCATAGCTTCCCAAAACATTAACCACCAACGACGACAATCGAGCAGCATTCAGACCAAACAATTTCCACCACTTTCGACTTGTAATCACCAAATTAATGATATGAAACGATATTTTCAGCAAATCACCGGGAAAAACGTTCAGAAACTCACGGCCGAAGAGCGCATTGCGCGGGCGATCGACGCAGAGGGCACGGCGGAGACGCGTTCGTTGAAGAAAACATCTCGGAGGCCTCCGAAGCGGGTAACGATGCAGCGGACGACGAGATCGGCATTGCCGGAGGCCCCAATGCGGATTGAACAGCGGGAAACGCGCTCAAGATGGCGCCATCGACTGCATACCAAAGAGCAGGCGTCCCGATCGGATTTGCTCTGCAATTTCCCAAAAATGTCGATCAGAACTTCGTCCGGGAGCACCGGATTCATCAGATCTCTCCGCCCCCTTCGCATGATTCCTGCAGACATCCACGCCCGCTGTGCTCCGTGTTCGAAGTCCACCAGTGTATGAAAGGGTATTTGAGAGATATATATACATATAGATGGAAATATATTAAGAGAGAGATAGAGATAGAGATAGAGGCAGAGACAGCGAGAGAGAGGAAGATAGGGAAATGGATAGCTAGAGAAACGGATAGAGAGATAGATAGAGATAGAGGCAGAGACAGTGAAAGAGAAATGGATAGAGAGAAAGATAGATAGGGAAATGGATAGAGAGATAGATAGAGAGTGTGATAGAGATAGAGATGGAAATAGCGATATAGAGAGAGAGAGAGATAGAGTTTGATAGAGATGGAAATAGCGATAGAGTTAGAGATAGAAAAATGGATAGGGATATAGAGATAGAGTTGGATAGAGATGGAAATAGCGATAGAGAGAGAGAGATAGAGTTTGAATAGAGATGGAAATAGAGATTGAGAGAGAAAAATAGATAGAGAGATATAGAGACAGAGTTAGAGATAGAGATGCAAATAGAGATAGAGAGAAATAGATAGATAGAGAGATATAAATGGAGAGAGAGAGAGAGTCTGAGATAGATAGAGTATGAGATAGAGATGGAGATATAAATAGAGATAAAGATGGAGATTGAGATGGAAATAGAGATAGAGAGAGAAATGGATAGATAAATAGAGAGAGTATGAGATAGAGATGGAGATATAAATAGAGATAGAGAGAGTCTGATATAGAGATAGAGAATGAGATAGATTGATGGAGCGCGCCCAAGCGTCATCGACAACACATCATCGGACCCATCTTCGTCGACATCAGCATCACTATCGGTCCATGTCCAGCCCGACTAGCATGCCAAAGCGTTCGTCAAGACGCCCGAATTTAAGTACCCCGGTTAGAGCACGTCCGCGTTCGTATCTTAGTATGTTCCATTATCTTTTTTGGTTGGTTTCTCTATTTTTTGTTCCATATTCATCATGACGAGCGCCCCTACTCATCGTGACGCGTCCATATCGTTTTGATTTCATATCGTTTTTAATCTCTTAGTTTCTTTAATTTAAGATGTAAAATGAGGTCTCTTATTGGGCCCCATAGTTGGACTCCTTGTAAGGAGCCCATCATGGCCCTATGTGAGCCCCACGTTCAGTATAGATCTGGATTTCCTTATTTGCAGTTACCCACGTTGTTTGGATCTCATCAGCAAGAGGAAGAAGAAGGCTGAAGGAAGAAGTTGGAGACATGAGGCAAAAAGGTAAGGAGGTCTCTCGTCGTAGCTACTCTCTAGACGGACGTCCCAAGTGCACTCTGACACGTTTACACCTCCCCCGCCTTCCTTGTGGGTTTTATCACACCAGGTCATTCGGTTTGGACCTCGACCGTCGCGGGGTTAAACTCCCGCGCCCGCTGGTGCAATGTGGCCCCACAGATAGTCAACAGGATCTACGCTAGCGCTGAAACACATGGGGGTGCCTAACCCATCGTCTGCGTAGCGGGAGGATTTTCCTCATCACTGTTGCTCTTTGGACAGTCGTTCGAGTGCATTCTAACACCTCCACATCGCGCCCCACCCCTTGGAAACAAGCTGCAACGCACCAGACCTTTCGGTTTGCACGTCGACGGTCGCAGCGTGAAAGTCCCACGCCCGCAGGTGCAGAGCGACCCTCCCCCACGGACGGTCAAAGGGAGTTACGTTTGTGGTTGAGCAGTGCGCCTAACTCGGCGACGGTGCCGCTAGGCTCACACTCCGACGCTGTCCAACAGTTGAATCTTCTAGCGCGCCAGATAGGGTCCAGAACAACCAATTGTAAGTGCCCACTACCTGGCCAGGGGAACACGCGTTCGTGACTCGACCAGAAGGCCAATTGTGACGCGCTTTTGCTTAGTGCATCTCTTCACCGGCTTGAACACTGTTGATGCTGCCTGGTTCATTGCGCCTGCACCACCTGAGTTGCGGCAGATTGTTGTTGCTGGGCACCACCGACCGGATCCATCAGCGTGGACAGTCTTAAGTCACCCCATTGAACCGGGGATGATCGCTTGAGTTGCTATGCTACTACCGTCACACCCATCTTCCTCCTAGTCATCGATTGTCTTTAGAGCCCACGCTCCACCACCGCACCAAAGCCGCCTGCTGAGCCTCTCTGTGCTACCTCCCCGCACACCTCCATCGTGCCTACCCATACCGATCCCTTTGCACCGACGAAGACGCAGGCGACGAACATTACCACCGACGAGGTACGTCATTCCCCCTTGCTCAGAAAATTAATTAAGTATTGTAGTATATCTTTGGTTGCATTCCACCGTGCTCGGGTTACAAGAGAAAATTGCATTGAGAAAACTAGGATTTGAGTGTCTTCCTAGGTACAGACCGAGCCCATCTGTTACGTGCGACCTCTATGGAATTTTTCTGCTTGGCGACGTAGTTGCCGTCGTCGCTCCGACGAGGTTCAGAAGGTCATTGTGCGTCATCGGTCGCCCGCTTTGGAGCTCAGAACTCGGCAGATCCCACTCCTTAGCCTTGCACATACATTTTGTTGGGTTCTTTGGTTTGGTTCATCCATGAAAAAATGCGTTCCATGGATGCGGAAGCGTGGTTGATCGATTCTCAATCGATCTATCAAACAAAACATTTGTAGTACCTTTTGGGGTACACGTTCCACCCTTGACTTTGCCATTCCGAGATCGTTCTGAAGCCATTCACGCTTCTGGCCTGTAGAAGTATCCACGCGATCAATCGGCGCTTGGATCTCCACGTCTTCTTCTTCATTTCTTCTTGAGAATCTTGAAGATCTCCTCACCATGAAGACACTCTTCCTTGGATGAGTGTAGAAGAGAGTGGAGAGGGGAGGGGGCTCTCAAATGAAACTTGCATGGGTGCTTGAAATGAAACCCCTTTCCCTCTTTATATTTCACTTAAGGATTTTCTCAAAAACCCTCCAAAGAAAAATATATCCACCAATGCAATTGTGACCTAGTGCGTGTGACCCTCTAGGCCCATGTATCATTCTAGTTAATAACTTTAATGGCCCAATAACATTTATTGACCAACCTTATTAATTAACTATATCAACATATAGAGTAATTAAATAAGGATCAATTTAACCCAATCGACAGGTTAAGTTTCCAGCCCATGGGGTGCCAAGCTACACCTCGTGCTCTAGAAGATACCAAGTAGTCTCTAACTCTCTCATCAAATCTTTACCATCATCGGTTACCGTATATGTATAATCCATCATCCGCGCGAGACTCTCGAACGCCTTAGAGCATGGTTTATCGTCAAACCCTGATCCGTCATTCGACCAGTACTGATACGTAACGGGGATGACTGGAGAACACCTTCTCTAATATCCTCACTACCCTGGCCACATATTTTCCTGCGTCATCTTCCTTGAGTCAATCTCCTCTTATACCGAGGGCGGATGATCCCATCTTGACCACTCAATCATCTTCGTAAGCTTCTTACTACATCCAATCTATATCTTATTTGAATCCCATGATTAGAGACTCATATATCATAGTCAAAATGTAGTCGTCCGCTTACGAGATGTCCTTGGTGTTTGAGGTGGTGGATCACTTATACAACCGTGACTTGAATCAACGTGATTGACGTTTAGGTATAATACCATTCAGGGATTCATACGGATCAATTCAGTGAACTCTTTCTCCAAAGAGCACCCACCATCTGTCCTTAGTTTCGCCACACTAACAACTACACGATCAGCTAATCGAATAAGTAGGATCAACTAGTGCTATTCTATCTAGATAATTCGATGTCCGTCTCGACTATCCTCGAATAGGAATATTTAGAATACATATTTAAATACTAGTGATCACTGTATTATGATCTCATCATAATCCACTATGTCATTGCACGTATTCATGGACTTCATTATAAACATCACACGGAATAATAATGAACAATTTATTCAATGAACTTAAATATACATGGTAGTGTGATTGGCTTGACGGCCACATAATATCTATCACATTTCACCTAGGTCAGTCGCATCACATAGTTACATTTACGTAGTGAATTTATCCATCGGACGACGCCATCGATGACGTTCGACATCATATATAGAGTATGAGATATAAATAGAGCTAGAGAGAGTCTGAGATAGATAGAGTATGAGATAGAGATGGAGACATAAATAGAGATAGAGAAAGTCTGAGATAGATAGAGTATGAGATAGAGATCGAGATATAAATAGAGATAGAGAGAGTCTGAGATAGAGATGGAGATATAAATAGAGATAGAGAGAGTCTGACATAGATAGAGTATGAGATAGAGATTGAGATATAAATAGAGATAGAGAGAGTCTGAGATCAACATAGTATGAGATAGAGACCGAGATATAAATAGCAATAGAGAGAGTCTGAGATAGACAGATTATGAGATAGAGATCAAGATATAAATAGAGATAGAGTGAGTCTGAGATAGATAGAGTATGAGATAGAGATAGATAGAGTATGAGATAGATATAGAGAGAGTCCGAGATAGAAAGAGTATGAGATAGAGATCGAGTTAAAAATAGAGATAGAGAGAGGTAGAAAGAGAGAGAGAGAGATAGAGATAGAGAAAGGGAGAGAGAGAGCAAGAAAGAGAGAAAGTGATAGGGACAAGAATATATAGATTTAAGGAGAGAGAGAAATTGAGACAATGATGCATGGTGACTAGGGCTTAGTCGGTGGGAGCAGTTAAAGGTCACCTGAGGATGAATAAAACAGACCACAAATCCATACAGCCGAGTCAACTATTAAAGCCAAGGAACTTGATGATGGTGTAGCCTCTTATTTTGTACAAGAGCTTACAAACTGTCTTACTACCATTGTGGTGAAAACAGAGCTCCAAATTCAAAAATCCAATTATCGTCAACAAAAAGAAGGGCAGCTACCTCATTAACCAGTTCTACTAAGTCTGACAGCGGAAGACAAACACATGAAAAACATTGGATAAACTTATATGCATTATTAAAGGGGGAAAAGTGGACCTTTGGCATTGGCATAGCACAATAAAGCTTAGCAAAAGTCATAGAAGCATTGGCAATGGGGTAGGATGATGTGTGTTTTGCAGGGCCAGAAACAGATCCAGAAACCTAGACAATAGACAAGGTGAAGCATGGGCAGATGACATCGCAGGTGGCGATAGTGCCAGTCTTTGCGGCGTAGGCAGAGAGGAGGGGTGGATGGGTGGGGGAAGGTAGAAGGCAGCACCAAGGGCAAAGGCGCCTCAGGCAAACATTGTGTGGGTGGACATGGCGCGAGCATCGGCATAGACAGAGGCAAACAAAGACATTGTGGGTGTGATGGCGGCAACATAGGTGGGATGGTGGCATCATAGATTGGGCAGTGGGATTGTGACCTAGAGATAGGCTGTGAGATAGGTTCTCTCCTCCAAGGCAGTGGTGGCAGGAGAAGGGGGGGGGTTTCCAAGTCATTTCGGAGGACTTTTCTCTCTTTGAAAAAAACCTTAAAACCCTAGTTCCATTGTTAGTGACATATTTATAGGTCAATAAAAAAATAATTTGGGATTGTTGGCCCTGTGTTGACAATGATGGCATGTCATAGTTCAGGCCATCTCCTGCAAAGTGGAAGTGCTACGTCAAAAGGTGGAGTGTGGTCATCGTACAACAGAGAGAGAGAGAGAGAGAGTGAGTGAGGGAGGGAGAGAGTCAGTGAGTGAGGGAGGGAGAGAAAGAGTGAGTGAGTGACGGAGGGAGGGAGGGAGGGAGGGAGGGAGGGTGGGAGAGAGTGAGTGAGTGAGGGAGGGTGGGAGAGAGTGAGTGAGTAAGTGAGTGAGGGAGGGAGGGAGGGAGGGAGAGAGAGTGAGTGACTGAGTGAGTGGGAGCGAGGGAGAGAGTGAGTGAGTGACTTAGAGAAAGAGAGCTAGGGAGAAATAAAGAGTGAGAAAAAGAGATAGACAGAGAAACAGAGATATATAGAGAAACATATATGGATAGAGAAACATAGATAGATATAGAAACATTGATAGAGAGAAATAGATAGATAAGATTGATATGTGAGAGAAAGAGAGAAAATGAGCAATAAAGATAGACAAAGAAAGAAAAAGATGGACAGAAAGAGAGACAAAGAGAAAGATAGATGTCAAGAGAGATAGAGACAGAGAATAAGAGAAATAAATATAGAGAGAAACATGGATGGATTCAAAATTATATAGAGATAATTAGAGAGATAAGTAGACAGATGACAAGAGAAATAGAAAGACGGAGAGAGAGAGGTGGATATAGAACGATAGAGGAGATAGAGTTATAAAGAGAGATAGAAATGGAGAGATAGATAAGACAGGTATAGAGAGATAGATGTAAAGAGAGGTATAGAGACTGATAGATGAATAGGTTTTATATAAAAAGCTGGATAGATCGAGGAAGAGAGAAACAATTATAGCAAAAGAGAGTAAAAGATAAAGATAGAGAGAGAGAGACTCTGTTAGCAACAATGAGGGAGATTAGAGGAGCTGGCATGTTCAATGGATGACGGGCCTAATCCTATCTGTCATCAATTATCAGTCATCTATTTGAGATTAACGATTACACAAACGAAGAATGAATGATGGATGACGATAGGATAAACAAAGTGTGGGGAATTAAGTAAAAAATTTGGATTGGGAAAGTTTTACAAAATATATGACATGTTGTATTTAATATAGCAAATTACAAAACCTATTTACTCCAGAATGAATATGTCTTATGAGAAGTAGGAGTGTCATAAAGACAACAACAAATGATGACTACAAAAAAGATGTATGGTAACTAACATGCTTGTTAAAAGCATCATCAATAAGGTTGAAGCTTGTTATCAACGACCACCTTGATCGTCACTGAGAAGGACAAGTGTCATTGACAAAGATATAAGTGTCATTAGCAATTATTATTATACTATATGCCCTTGATTAAGATTGAGCTTTGATGATTCCTATAGAGAAAGAATGAATGAAATCATAATGGTAATTAGAACTTTGACAATCAAATCACATGTGCATAATGGGTCGCACAATGTCTTGGTCTTTTTGAGTGAGATGTGTTGAGTTGTTCTTGTGTCTAGCCTCTACATATACGTAGGTGATCCCTGACACTTCACATATCCTCCATCTCAATGAGCCCTGTTATCATTACACCGTAATTATCATGTCATTCTGATTGCATTGCGAGCGGAGAGGAGCCAAGGGAGCAAGGGAGAAGAAGGGTGGGCACTTGAATGATCCTAGTATGAGGGAATTTCAATTATGATCTTTATACTTTATAATATTATTAATATTATATCCTCTTCTACCAAACATATGAACCTCTTCTGTATACTTTTGAACAAGTTTAGGACCAACTCCTCATCCAATGACATTATGATATTTATGGATCAGGAATTCCTTCTGAGACTACTTTGGCTCCCACTATCTTCTTGTAGAAGATATGTGTCTTCCAACAAGACAATCCTTTGTCAACAAAACACTTTTGTTTCCTAGGATGGTAGAAGTGGTATCCAAAATTTTCGATTTGGATATCCATAAAATCGATATTTTATAGTCCTCAACTCCATCATATCTGAGTCAAGCCTCATCTTATGGGCTAGACTTCCCATTTGTAAACTTGTGATTCATTCTCTTCCCACAACTCTTGTGAAATAGAATTCACAGATTAAATGGGTAACAGGTTCAACATTTATGCAATTGAAATGTGTGCATATACGCGTGGGTTCACTAGAAGTATTAAGTTGCTCGTCATGGACTCCACCATGTCCAACACAGTGTAAATTATGTCTTCGATGCACCATTCATCTCACAAGTGGATGACTAAGTTGAGATAGGTTACATCTTCATGCATGAACAGTGTGAACTCCATACTCAAGTATTATTCTCTTTGATCATATCAAAAAGTTTTTATACTCTTTCAGGTATGCAGAAATGTACGTCCACATGTATCAATTTCAACAAATCATTGACATGTTCTTTATTTCATAAGTTTGAAGACATGGGTACTTTACCCAAAAGGTATGATTTGACATGTCTTTCATATGATTCAAAATCAAATTCTCTAATTATGCATCCTATACCTTTTGACAATATTACATATGCTCATAAAAATGAGCTTCCTTCACATAGTTCTTGCTCTTGTTAGGAGCAACATCACTTTGAGATAATTGTAAGAATCATCCGCTATGATTATTCCCTTTCTATCCTCATTAAAGCAATCAAATAAATGGAACAACTATTGTTCTCAATCGTTAGGGAATATCTTAATCTGTTCATAACAAGTGTGATGTTCTTATTCATGATAGGAACATGATTATCTTCCAAAGACACCATATCTGCAAAGTGAAAATTGAGGTTCACTATCCAAATAGTGATCATCGTAACCTTTACGATACTTCGTAACCTCAACTTAATGTTTCATTTTTCTCAACTTTCTTCCGCACGTTAAGCAATTAAAACATTCATATGCTTGAACTTGCTTTGAGCAATCTTAACGAGTTACTACGTATAGTTACTCTTGTAGTGACTTTTTTGACCCTAGTGTACATATTTGTTGCTGCTTATCTCCTTGTGTGATAGGGATACCTTAAAATTCTTTGATCCTTTTTCCTTCTTAAGGACATGGAAAACCTTCCCATTGGTCATACCAAATAAGGTGTCTTAGGATGTTACCTTCTAAAGGTTCATCTTTGACATTCTTAAGCAAGTTAAGTTCAAGCCATGACAGAATTGAATGAGGAGATCAACAATAAATTGAACGGAGAACCCATCTCCTAGTAGATATCCGTCTCTTGTCATTTCAATCATCTTCAGAATATCCTCATATGCAGAAGATCCCTTGACCATGTGAGCCTTGAATTGACTCTTGGATTGCATATCCAAATAACTATCATATAGTGTTATATGGCCTTAGGTTCTTTGTATTCACGCTACATCAATAGTTAACAGCTCATTGACGGTGCGTTAACATTGAACCATGTCATAGTGAACTTTTCACTTCATCCTTTTATTCATATCCCTTCACCATCATCGACATTGTTTGCAAGGACATAAACTAACGTTTTAGACTTGCTTAAAACGAACAAAAAAATTGCACAAAAGAACTGCATAAGGGTCTGTTTGTTGGTCTATTCTTTTATTGTGCAGAAATTATCACAGATGCTCGAACAATTCGCACAATCTGAACAAAATTTGCACAATTCACACAAAATTCGCTCAATATCACCAAAATTTTCACAATTCGAACAAAATTTGCACACATTGGAAAATTCGCACAGTTCAAACAAAATTCGCACAATTCGATTAAAATTCACACAATTGAACAAAAAGCGCAGTGCTTAAAATTTACACAAAATTCAAACAATTCGCACAATCTGAACTGTACATGGGTTTGTGTGATATATTCCGCTGAACGACGTTCTTGGCAAGGTTGTATGTTTTTTATTTCAGCCTGCTCAAGTCCAACCCATTTGGACCTCTTAGAGGTTCCAACCAAGGAGTTCGTAGATCCCAAAAACGCATGGTTTCCCCTCCAAAACTGATCTCTCCAGTTGGGGAACACATTAGATATTTACCTAAACCAGTAGGTCCTTGAGCGGAGCCCACATTAGCCCCAAGGCGTTGGTCTCTAACTAGAAAAGTAAAAGCTTGAGCTTGAGAAGCTTCTGGTCCGGTTGGACCATAAAATTCACTAGGGTAAGCAGTATTATTGAACCAGACAAAACAGCAAGCTATAAAACCAAATACAGATAAAGCAGCTAAACTATAAGACAAGTAAGTCTCTCCAGACCAGACAAATGCGCGGCGAGCCCACGCAAAAGGCTTGGTTAAGATATGTGAATTTGTTTTTTTTCAACTCTGATAATTGAACATAACCAAAAAATCGCACAAAATGCACAAAGAGAACATAACATCCATGTCTAGTTATAAATAAAGGAAGGTCTGTTCTAATTGGAAGAATTCTTGTTTTTTGGTGACATTGAAGTTATTGCGTGTTCTGTTTGTTCCCTTACGTGGGTCAAGATATGAAATTAGTAGTTATCTAATAGTTCCATCTCCAGGTGGAATCTGGCCACCCTCTCCTCCATCTATCTTCGATCAATCTCTAATGTATCAAACTACAAATTATGGAATTACTAGTCTCTGTGATCCTGATCACCATTCTTTGGTCAGATCGACATCGTTGGGCACCCCAAAGTTCGTCGTGAATGATTGCTGCATTATCCGGATTCTCAACACCCAAATTGGAATTTCACCCCTTGTTTGGTGGAGGTATTATCGACAACCAAATCATTTCCGGTGTGAGACCTTGCCTCCCTCTGAGGGATTTTCATCTGCGGTGGATTCTCATTATAAACCAAGGAAAATATTTACTTGAACGTGGAACCAGATAGCTATTTGATTGATTGTGATGATCTCCATTACCAGTCGCACTCCAGATGAACCAACCTCCTATTCGATTGATTAGAGCTTGATTCTTTCTTTGCCAACCAGTTCTACCTCCGATCTGATTGGGCTCTATCTGAACGGGTGCATCGTTGATCCTCTAAGGGGGATGTGTTGAGTGTTCTATGGTCAATTCCCTTTCTTGACAGAATCTCATGGCTTCAATCAGTTGGATCTCATTGTTTATCATCCACAGTTCCATTGAGTCCACGAGCCTTTCATCCGGTATGATACTTCACCAGGTCAAGATCTTCTTTATTGTCTCCCTCTAATTATTTTCTTCATTGCCGATGACATCGTTCCCTTGTCGGAGAAATTTCTTTACTTAGGATTAGCCATCTCTACTTTGAAATAATATTCTCTTCTTGATGTCTGTTTAGTATTGTGATAAGCCAAAAATAGGGGCCAATTCTACCAAATTTATTCCCTTGTCATTGTCACTTTTGGCTTATACATTAAAATTTATAAAACCTTACTTAAGATATATAATGATAAGTAGAGGGTATCGTCCAAGGGAAGCTAGTAAGTTAATTCAATTGATGATCCACTTGAATAATTTGACACTAATTAAAGTTAATTTGATCTTCAATGAAGATCAAATCACCTTAACTAAATGAGGAATTTAGAAAGGGAGGTAGGAGAGATGAGAGGAATAGAAGAAATATGGGTTCTAAATTGAATTATTTGATCCAATTTAACGGATCAAAGTTGTCAATTAGAGAGGTTGAGAGGGAAATGTTGACTTGATTAGGTTGGTTTTTTAGGTTTGATAATTCAGAAATAACTACACTATTAGATAGTAAAAAGGGGTAATGTAATCTCATAAAAATAATTTCTTATATAGTTTTTTCTAATGTGTACTTTGAATAGCTAGGTAAATCTCTCAGTCTGTCCTCTCAATATCAGTAAGGGCTTGTACATTTTTCTCAAGCCTAGAAGAGTTAGACGTTCAGTCCAAGTTCAAGAAGAACAATGAAGGAATTTAATTAAAACATCATCCAAATACACCGAAAATTCAAATACAAAGAAGAAAAAGGTACCAACCAGGTTGATCCAAGCTGGAGCTCCTCTATGTCTTGGAGCTGTGATGGAGCTCATCTCAAAATCTAGCTTTTATACTTCGGTTACATGGTGAAAATCACCATTTTACCCCCATTTAGTAATTAATTTTTATCTATCAATTTAGGTTTGATCTGAATGATCCAACCATACAGATAGAAAGAGGGGGTCAAGACGAGAAAATCCATAAAGGAAAACAATAATAATACTTAGAAATCTGCACGTAATTCTATGCTTGTGATAATTTTAGCCATTCATAAGGTGCCACATCACCTCTCGTGCATGCACTTTGTGTGCACAGCACAGGATGTGAGCTTACCTATTGGAGAAAGAGTGGCCTGGTATTTTGCAATCAAGTCCCTCGTTTAATATTTACGTATATATCCTATTCTCTCTCTCTCTCCTCCTCATAAAAACCATGAAAAATTGCTGAGTTATTGCAATAAAATCCTGCAACTATTTTAATAATACATTTACGCCTGCGCTCACGGCCGAGAGCTGTTTTTAAGGGTATAGTTGCAACAACAATTTAAGACTCATTTTTCCAAACTCCCCTGAAGTTTGGAAATTACTTTAACACTCATTTTTCCCTTATAAATATATCTTTTTCCTCATTAAAAATTCATTTCTTCCTAAAATAAATCTCCAAAATATACAATAAAATCCTAAAAAATCCTAGAAAAATCCTGAAAATTCTATAAAATTCTGTAATCTATACCCATACAAATTAACCTCGAGATTAAGTACTGCGCCTGCCATTTTCATTTAAAAATAATTATTTCAAGCGCAAATAAATCCCTAAAAATTCATATAATTAACAAAAAATTAGGGAAAAATCAGAAATCACTTGCAAACATTAATGTCATGTAAATATATGATAATAATCCCTTTTAATCTCGTTAAATGCATAAATTTGTGCAAAATTTCTTGAAATAAAGACCAAATTAGGGTGTTTCCATAATGCCTCTAACGGGGGTTGGAACATTTAAAGCCAGTGATTGCTCTTCTCACATTTGTAGTGTTCAAGTTGTTCTGTGGGTCATTGGGAACCTACAGTACCGGCCCTAGGCTACTCATGTCATCTCGTGATCTATGTTCTAAAATGGAGACAATCTAATCACTTTCTCATAATTTTACAAGTTGCATCATTCAAACCGTGGCATCACATTCAACTATTCGCTGTGGTGTAGCTCCACTTGACGATGCCGACAACTTGTTTTACATCAATCTATCACTAGCGCCCCTATCTAATGGCTATGAAATGGACCATATGCATGTATAAGTCTAAAAAGATAATATTATTCTGTACTAATATTTTGATATCCATCTCAAGTATACTTTGAATAATAATATTTTAAATACATGTTTAAAAACTAGCGATCTCTATATTATGATCTCATAATAATTCACAAAGTTAGATCATTTGTGAGGACAAGTCTCATTGACAAGGACAACAAATGTCATTGGTGAGGATGATGACAATCCTTGATGAGGAAAAATATCATCGCTGAACAAGAAGACTTTCGTTGATGAGTCCATCAATTATCATTCACAAGGATGGGAACTATCTCTAAAGAGAGTGACTATTCCACCAACATTAAAGACTGATATCTGAAGTCAATAGAATAAAAGGATATCATTGATAAAGCTGATAATTTTTTTGATACTTACATCACGGATGATTTCTTTTTTATCCATGGGGACAATGCCAGCTGTTTTTATGATCATGGTAGAAAACTTTGACAGAAGCGTCGTGGATGTGGATGATTCTTATTATTAAAAAGGATGGCACCTAATGTTCATGAGGACAATGAGATTCGCCTTGATGGGGTCAACAATATTCATCCACATGAAGGATGATGGAGATGACGACAATGACTGTAGTAACCCAGAATCAGCTCAATTTGGGTCACCATAGAGAATGTAATGAGATGGGTACCTTAAAAATGGACTAAATTTTGAAGGGGATTTGAACAAAGTTGGAATGATATGCAAAATTGGAAGGGAAAAGGGACAAATGTTTAATGACATTTTGATGAATAAACTAGAGATAACATTTATGGTTTAGGTGAGGAATTATGGATTTAAGGGAGATATAAGTATAGTAAATGTACTGGAGAGAGATACAAATAGATGTAAAATTAACATAAAATAGGGAAAATGGATGGGGACGATGATAATACTTAATTTATAAGTTTATAAAGTTCTAATGCTTGTGTCTCGAGCCCCCAATGCCTCTACCTAAACTTGAATAATTGTATTTTTTAGGATAAGTGGTTTCTCTAGCAATAAAATGATGAATAAATGAAGAAGACTTAAAAATATGTACTTGAAAATGATCATGTAGAGCCTTGTCCTACCAGCTAGTCACTGCTAGAGCATGTCCAAATGGAGGTACAAAGAGAGAGATGAATATAATATTTGTACCTAGGGAATGAGTAATTTATTTATAAAATGTCATTTAATCAAACATACTATTTGAAATTCATTCTCCTCATTAAAAAGGAAGTTAATGGGAATTGTAGTGGGACCGGCAACTTGGCCCATATCTCTCCAAGATCTCTTTTGAAGTCCAAAACTAAAATTACTCCAACTTGGCATAGTAACTCCAAAAATCACATGTGATGCTCCAGTCTATTGATCCTCATCAAATTTAATTTTTAGAAATCTATGTACTCAGGCCACATGGTCAGACTCCGAGATAGGTCTCTTGTTCGAGTCTGGCGTGTGCCTGCCTTAGTGCTCCTAGAAAACACTGAGAATCCTTGATCTCTTGCAGTAGAAGTCTTGGTAATTGCTTAAGATCGCATAGAAGAGGTTAGAGGAGATGGTGGGACGCATCCCCCTTGGGGAATAGGGTCATTGCATTCATATCGTAAAAGATTACATTGTAGTTGGGACAATTACATTGGGGAAAATGAGGGGTGATACAATGAACGAGACGAGGCGCCATGCGCCAGGATTGTTTTGCCACTCCGCCTCGAGGCCACCGCTCCGCATGTGCGTGCCAACTCTGCTGCTACACATGTGCCCCGGCTCGGGCGTCGCGCCCCCGTGGACTTGACGATCATACACGCCACCCCACCTGCCGCTCTTTTGATTCTGTTATTTTTTATAATTTTCTTCGTGTTGTACGCATGTCATACAATGCGACATGATTGGTTAGTTGGGCTTTGCGTGGCTCCATTTGGCGCGCAACATGTATGTAATCGCGTACGTGTGTGTCGCACACCGAAGGCGCAAACATGTCTTCTGTTGTGTGTGGTGTGTGGTGTGTCCTTTCGTACGTGATGCACGTTTACCAAACTATTAGCGCTCAAACCAGCCCAATTAAGGCCGGTTTCAATAATAAAAAATTTTCTATTAAAAGAAACACTTAAAATAAATTGTAATTTTTTTCTAAATGCATAAAAAACTAATTTATTCATTTTGAAAAGACCTTTAATTTTTAGTTTTTTTCTATTTATAGAAATAGATCAATTAAAAGGATTAAAATTGTTCTACTCATCATTTTAAAACCATTTAAATGTGTAAATTGACCTAATTATTTATTACATGTATTATTTAACTCAAAATTTAAGGAAATTATTCTTTTAACATAAAATCATGATAACAGGCATTAAAATTAATGTTTGAAAGCACTAAAAACCCAAAAAATGTGATGAAATTAGCGCTTATTTTCCTCATATTTGCATGTTATCAATACTCCCTTCGGTTACGTCCAATTCCTGATGGCCTTCACCTTCGAGGGATCCATGCGCATATTTCCGTTCCTAACTAGGTGCCCAAGAAGCACCACTTCCTGCAAGGCAAACTCACACTTTTTTGGGTTGAGGTAGAGCTCGTGCTCCTTCAGCTTGGCCATCACCTTCTCAAGTGCCTCACATGGTCATTCAAGCTTCAGCTCTATACGAGAATATCATCCAAGTATACAATGATGACATCATCGATATAGTCTCAACAAATCAAATTCAGAAGGCAATAATAATTATCAAGAGCGTTCCTGAGCCCAAAAGGCATCACACAAAATTGAAAAGATCCGTAGCGCATCACGGACATCATCTTCGGCTCGTCCCCTTTCTTGATCCGCACTTGCTGGTGCCCACTCTTCAAGTCCATCCATGAGAAGTAGTGAACCTCGCCGAGCCTGTCAAACAACTCTTCAGCGATGTGTATAGGATATTTAGTTTTCAATTTTACCTTATTCAACGCTCTGTAATCCACACAAAGTCAGAGCGACCCGTCCCTCTTCGTATGGAACATGAGGGGGACATTTAAGGGATCCTTGGACGACCAGATGAGCTTGCTCTCCAATAATTCTTGAAGGGTGCTCGTGCACGGAGATGCATAACAGGGAGTAGTTTGATCTCATGGTCTGCATCCCATGTGGGCAGCAACATCGCGGGGAGTTTCGTGGGCATCACCCGACAAACTCTCGTAGTACATCCGCAATTGGCCCCGGTAGTCCACCCGCGATAGCAACGAGGTTGTTGTCATCGTTGTCACCCCAACTAAGCAAAACCAAATTGGCTTGTGCGCACCCGTGTCTTCCACCCTTTTTCAAGGGTGATGGCCCTCATATGGTGACGAAGAAGGTCTCCTCCATTTCCTCAATTCATCCTTGACTTGCATGGTGAATAGGAGACCGATGCTCTACGGCTTCTAGATCCCTTGGTTTCTTACAAAACATGGGTGAGATGCCTCCGGCACTAGTACATTATGGTACTAGGGAAACACAACCACCCGTGATCTCATTATGAGGTTGAGACCCAGGACAACCTTGAAGTCGTCCAAGGGAGACACCATGAAGTTGGCCTGGCCCTCCCACATTGCCACTTGTAGCAGCACCCCCTTGGCAACGCCGACAATGTCTTAGGCTTCCAAGTTGACGACCTTGATCTTCCCTGCACTTGCAGAAATTTTCAAGCTGAGTTTCTTGGATTCTCATTCCACGAGGACATAGTACGTCGCCCCCGTGTTGACCATGGCCATGAAGGGTTTGCCGTTAGTCAGTACCAGGACGTGCTGGAGGTTGAAACCCTCATTTTGGACTGGGAACCCCCCCTAGTGCGGCCAAGCACGGGAGGGAGTTCAGGGTCACCGTACTATTTACCTAGAGAATATCTAGTTGGGTCGGTGGCATGACCATCACATTGACGTTGGTGGTCGTTACTGTACCCCTTGCTCAATACTTCATAAAGTGAGGGCCTCCACAAGCAAAACAGGTCAACTTGTTGGCCCCACCATTTGGAGTCTGTCTCCTTAATATGGGGCTCTTGCCTTTTTCTCGGCCTTTGCCAAGGCCTATCTTAAACTTTCTTTTCAGACCTTGACTATTTGGGTTCACTAGAGCTTCAACGCATTCTTGGCACAATCTGCTCACCTTCCCAGATTTCTCCTCTGGCTTAGCAGGTCTGATGGGGTGGAGCTTTGTTCCCTGCACAACTCGATATGCTGAATTCAGGTCTCTACAGTTCCTCCTCTCCAGCTCTATTTGGAGCCAGTGGGGAAGTCCCTTAACAAAATGGTAGAGCTTGCCCGCCTCAGACATGTCGATGATCCTCCTGATTATGGACACTTACTGGCCCACATATTCTCTCATATTGCCTGTCATTCTGAGATTTTAGAGTTCTCCCCTCACTATCCACGTCATGTTATGCGGAATAAAATTTTGTTTTATTTCTCGCACAAAACCTCAAATGTAGGAGGTGGCCAATTCCCACACTCTTCTCGTTGATGCCACCATTGTTTTGCCTCAATTGTAAAGAAGTTACTCGCATGCAACACTTTCCTTTTTATCTAAAAGTTCTTTGTTCCCAAAATATAAGTCGCACTCATATAGAAAATCAGCCACAACGTCTTAGAACGGCTACTAAGAGCTTCTTCCAGTCTCTCTGCCTTATGTTTTAGGGTCAGGACCATCTCTATAACCTGTCATACCATGTTCTAAAGTTGTCGCACAGTATCCTCGAGGACCTCTTGCCTTTAGTGGGTCTCAACCCTTACCCTCCCATGTCTGATTTTCTCTCGTCCTGGTTCTTCTCAACTTGGGCCTTCAAAACCAAGAGGTTCTTCTATAGGAGTCAGGTGTTTTGCCTCTATTACGTCTCCTTTTGTCATCGCTCTTCACATAGCTGTGCGCAAAAGGACTCAACCACGTACAAGAGCATAGGGGGAGGTGATCCAACCTGACTCTAATACCAATTTTTACACGGTCAAACTCTGAGCTAGGTCTCTTGCTCGAGTCTGGCGTCTGACGGCCTTAGTGCTCCGAGAAAATACTAAGCATCCTTGATCTCTTGCATTGGATGTCTTGGTAATTTCTTAAGATTGCATAGAACGGGTTAGAGGTGATGGTGGCGTGATAAGCCTAAAAATGCGTGTAAATATGTCATTGATTTGGCATTTAGACTTATACAATAAAATTTATAATTTCCCTTAATCACTAAATATACAATATAGAGCAAGCAAGGGGTCGAACGACAAGGCGGCAACAAATAAGAAATCCAATTTCAAACAATTAATTCAAAAATGAATTCAATTAAAAAATCTTAATTATGCTTAATAATGTTTTTAATTAATAAAAATCAAGTAAGACTTAATTTTGATTTTAAATATTTTGGTCAGAAAGCTCAAGATAGAAATATTTCAATTTTAAGATCGGATTAATTCAGATTATTACTTTCCCAATTATTATAAAATTTTAAGACATTTTTATGAATTAAAATTGGGAATTAAATAATCAAGAAAGGGATTTTTAAATTGGACTTCAAGATGGATGAATTTTTGAATAAACTTTTATTTCTGGGTTTCTTATATATTTAAGTAAATTCATAAACAATAAAAATCGAAATCTAGAGAGAGAAACTAGACAAATTAACCTAGAGAGAGAAAGTGAAGAATTTGGGGAATAGATGAAATCCGACCTTAAAGTAAAAATCTAATGTTGCAGAAATGTTTTAAATTCATGTAGAATTAAAGATTAAAAATCATATCTTGAATCAGAATCAAAATGCAGTGCTAATTTCATTCAAAACCAATTTCCAGGGCATGTACATTTTGCCTATGCCTTTGCGTTTTAGAATCGTTCAAGAAGAAGATTGAAATAGAAATCAGAAACTTACAACTTTGAGTGCAGAATCAAGAACTGTCGACTTCCAAAGCATCCCGTGTCCCTCCTGACCAAATCCTTGGAGAGAGCTTCAGAAAGTGGTTTTCGCCCATTTCTAGACCTCCATTTAAAGATCCAACCATCTGGATTGTAGAGGGAGAAAAGACGAACTTACCCTCAAAATTTCAGCCCAATCGGGCGTCTAGATCTCAAGATATCAACGTTTTAATGAGGATTAATCTAGGCCGTTGGATGCATTTATCTCCCCTCGAAGAAGGTAGGAAAATGTCATTTTTCTATTGGTCTAAATGTCTTTTTCTTGTTTCCCCTGCCCTCGGATCATGCGCTGCCATGTGGTTGTCCGCATCCGCCGTCGGCAATAATTGGAGAATAATGTGTCTCTTTGAACGACAATAAAGAAGCCACATCACTTTCTTTTATTTAATTTTTTTCTAATAACAGAAAAGGACAACGTTAGCTGCATTATTTGACTTGCGTCATTTAAAAAATAATAAAACAAAATATGGTGGTATGCTTACCGTTTTGCCTTTTACGTTTTACGGCGTTGATTTCTGTGTGCATTTAATGCACGCGGCGAATCCACGCCGTAAAACGTTGATTTATTTTAAAAAAATATGTCGGTTAGCGCGTGCATTAAATCCACGTACTAACAACTTTCAAAAAAAATACAACAAGCAATGCACGTGCATGTCGGTTAGCGCGTGCATTTAATGCACGCGTTAACGACTAAGATAAATTATAAATACACGTGGAGAATCTCCGCGTGCATTTATTGCATGAAGGTTTTTTTAAAAAAATTTTCTTTTTGTCGCCTTTTGCGCCGCATAGACTTATTATTGAGCGAATGATTGGCTCGTTATGGCATCCCGATTTGCGATGCCATAATGAGCCAATAATGCTCATTTTTTCTCTCTCTCTCTATTCTTATTTAAATAATATACATCCATTTATTCGCCTCGACTACCCAGTCCCAATTCGCGAACCGCGTAGAGTGCTTCAAGTGCAAAGGATTTGGGCTCAGAAGGCCCTATTTTCCTTCAATCTTACACATCATGTAGCTTGGAGGGTCACCAGCAGACCGTCTGCGATCCCCTGGACTCAAACGTCGCTAGTAGTCACTCACCGACCTTTTCTTGTCCACCAAGGAGGCTTGCAGACTTTTCGATGGAACAACTGCGGGTCGGGGGAAAAATTATGCTCCCGAATTATTAACAATCATGTTCCTGACTATTCCCAACATCAAGAGGCTCCACTTCTTGTGGTTTTTGACTTGGAAGACTGGATTCATACCTCAGCGACCGCAAACCCTAACATTGTAGTGGCTATCACCGTCGTTGTTCTCGCTTGCAGCTTGTGCGAGAATACTCAATATTCGCCTGATCCCCAAAAACCCCTCCGTAGGGGATCCCTGCTTGCATTAACTAGCACCTGCATGCCTGAGGAACCACAAATTCCGCGGGTACCATCCTCGCCGGCCCTTTATCACTCCCATCATTGGTATTCCTGCCGCCGGTTAATATGGAATCACCAAACACCGATTCTTCTTTTCTTTGTACTTTCCTTCACTACCGTGAATCTCCTAGTGTGTCTCAGGGTTTCTCCCTCTTCTCCAACGGTCTCACCCTACTGTTCAAATTTTCTCGACATTGTTGACAAGTCCGCTTGCTAGACTAGGGTAAAGTCCTTGCAATCCTCCGACCCGCTCATTGTCCAGTCCTTGGTCACTTTCTGTTCAGTTGAAGATCCTAGGCCCATCCTGCCTTCCCAGGACCTTTTGGCATCCCATACGTGGTTCTTCACATCCTAACAGCCTTCACGGCCGCCTTTGGTGTTTGCTCTCTACTTGCGAGATGCTTCCGCCCTGCTCAATTTGAACCAGATTTCTTTGACAAGACACGACAGTCGCGCCCCGATTTGCACGATCACATCGGATCCACAGGTCACATTATTTTTCCCTCTTGTATTTTTAGTATTATTATCGCCCTTAGTGCTCATCCCCGATTTCTCCACTGCCCCAAGAGAATTCATACTTATTGTAGGAATAGACACCATCTGGTATTAGCATAGTTCTTTGTTGGCGTCGGATCAGCGTCGCCCATAGCGAGGGACATGGATGTGCACATATAGTGTTCATCCTCCACTCCGTCAGCCTTCGAGCCAACCACCTGGGTCATTGGGAGCTCATCGGTGACACGACTTCTCGTGTTGTCTTTCCATCCTAATGCCCTGTATCTATTGGTTTCCCCATACTTCTCGTTGAATTGCAAAACAATCACATATTTTAATTCTGTTATATCATATATTCTTGTCTATTTTGATTGGTGTGACACGAGTCGTTCGACCCGCTATCGTGGAATTACATCACCTTGGCTTCATCGTGTCGGCTCACAGAATTTCAGCTGACCCAACCAAGATTGACGCCATTACATCTTGGCCCCAGATCAAGGAAATCCATGAAACCCGCAGCTTCATGGCCTTGACAACATTCTACCAAAGGTTTATCCTTGGATTTAGCAACGTCCCTGTCCCACATTGATCTAATTGGACTCAAACGATTTGAGTGAATGGAGGTCGCCAACAAAGCCTTTGAGGAGGTTAAGGGCCTCATGATTGTGGCTCTAGAACTGCAATTTCCTGACTTGAACAAGGTCTTTGGCATCACATGTGACGCCTCCAAGGTTGGTATTGGTGGTGTCCTTGTTGGGTTTTGTGCTTTGGTTTATCCATGGAAAACCTGATTCCATGGATGCGAAAGCATGCTGACCGATTCATAATTGATATTTAAAGTGAAACATCGGATGTACCTTTTCGGAAACTTGTTCCACCCTTGACTTTGTCGCTCTGAGATCATTATGAAGCCATTCACACATCCAACCTCTAGAAGTACACACACCATCACTCGATGCTGGGATCTTTATGTCTTCTTCTTCAACTCTAATTGAAAGTCTGGAAGATTTTCTCACAATGAAGACACTCACCTTGGATGAGTGGAGAAGAGAGTGAAGACATGGAAGGGATATCAAATATTGCTGGCCTTGGTGCTTAAAATGAGGGTCTGTTCCCTCTTTACATATTACTTAAAGTTTTCTTAAAAACCCTAAAACGTAAAATATTTCCACCAATGCCCATATGACCTTATGCGCGTGACCCTCTAGGCCTATGTATCATTCCAGTTAATAAATTTAGTGCCCAATAACAATTATTGACCAACCTTATTAATTATTTATATCAACATATAGATTAATTAAATAAGGATTGATTTAACCCAATCGATAGGTTAAATTTCCAACCTATGGGGTGCCAAGCTCCACCTTGTGCTCTAGATATACCGAGTCATGTTGAACTCTCTTATGGAATCTTTACCATCGTTGGTTACCGTTTACGTATAATCCATCATCCTTGCGAGACTCTCAAATGACTTAGGGTACAGTTTATCATAAAACCCTAATTCATCATTCAATTAGTACTGACGCAGATCATTAGAGAATGCTTTCTCCAATATCCTCACTACCCTGGCAAGAAATTTTCCTACATCGTATTCCTTGAATCAATATTATCTTATATCGAGGGTGGATGATCCCGTCTTGACCGCTGAATCATCTTCGTAAGCTTCTTACTACATCCGAGCTATGACTTGTTTAAATCCCATGATTAGAGGCTCGTAAGTCATAGTCAAAATATAGTCGTTCATTCACGAGATATACTTTGTGTTTTAAGTGGGTCACTTATACAACCGTGATATGTATCTACCTGATTCATGTTTATGTATAATATCATTCAGGAATTCGTACGGATCAATTCAGTGAAATCTTTCTCCAAAGAGCACCCACTCCTCTATCCTTAGTGTCGCCACACTAATAGCCACATGATCAACTATACTTATTGTATAAGTAGGACCAACTATTGCTATTATATCTGGATATTTTGATGTCCGAATCGACTATTGATGAGTCATTAATCATGCATGCAAATCAACATTTCTTGAGGGTTTATGAAGTCATATAATGAAATGAACATCCATTTTTATGTAAAATTCCACTTTTATGCAGTTATTCATTCATTATGTACAACGTCACATTTTAATGGGTTTGTGTATCTCTTACAAGATAGCATACATTTCATTGAGCAAGTAGAAAGAAAATAAGAAATAATATAATCAAAACATATTAATAATAGTATAAATAGAATAAATAAAAAGGGGGCTGTCAGGAGCGGCCAAGGCGCAGCCAAGGCAAGCGCACCGCAAGCGCCACCCGCAGCCGCAGTGATGGCCGTAGCCGTAGCCCAAGCTGCTCCTCAAGGCAGCCCGTCAGCAAATGGCCTGAAGGATTTACTCAGTCAGAACCCCAAGGTAAGTGGTTTATTTGAACTCCGACTATTAAGTTTTGCAATATTTATATGCTAAGCCACATTTTTGAAACAAGCAATATGGGATTGCCGGATTCCATATCTCAACTCCGAGCCGGCCGGGTCGGAGATCCGACGGGAATGATTGTGGCCCACTGGGCTGCGATCTAAAGAAAAATATAATAAAGCCAGACCAGGCTTTGAGCCTACCCGGCCCGAAGCTTGTGTCAGCTTGGGCTTTTATTAAAAAGCATGTTTTAATCTTGACCGACGATCTTCCTTCGTAAGATCAAACGGTCAAGATCTTCTTTTAAGTTCTTTTCTATTTGCTTAATTTCCAGGCAAAAACTCAGCGCGAAAATGCAACATGGACGAATCAGCAAAGAGTACATGGACATCAAGAGCTGACGTGGCACCGCTGACAAAGCATGGTCCACCGAACCTAAGGAAAGTCCATGGCTACAATTTGATCGTAGATGTTGAACTCTTTAACAGAACATCAGACGGTCAAGGAGATCCTTGATCGCCCTTCTCGTCCCACCGCCGTCACCGCCGTCCCATAACAGTAAGGAAGGTCTGTAAACCATTCCTGACCTATAAAAATGCATTCTATTGCCAGAAATGTATCTTTCGCCGCTGGAATTCTGGACTTATCTTTTGAAAATTAACCACCAGAGGAGAAGATCCTCTGCTTTCTTATCGTTCTCCTCAGATTTTGGGTCAACAGAGGTGACAGAGACATGACCTGAAGGAAGATTAGAAGAGAGAAAGGTGGAAGATGGAGAAGAAATCCTTACCTGAAGGACGATGCGGCCGGAGCGGATTCTAGAGCCGTTAGCAACTCCGAGCAGGTGTGAAAATCCGTAAGTGTTTCAATTTTTCTAGTTAAAAGTTGAGTTGATTTATTATTTCAGGAGAATCAATTATTTAAGACTAAGATCATCAAACCATTTCCTCAAAATCGAGTGAAATTGATTTTGAGCAAAAAAAAAATATTTGGGAAAATTGAATTTTTGTCAGGCATTTCCTCAAGCACTTTGTGTGCATGTTCTTTAAATTTGATCATTTTAAAATCATTTTAAATACTTTTAACACGATTAAAATCTCTAAAATAAAATAAACTCTAGGAAGATATACTTCCTAATCTACATCAACGGTCTGATAAAAGACCTTAAAAATTCTATCTCATTCCTTATGAAAAATCATAAAATTCTCAAATCATATTCTAGACTTTTTAACAAACACTTTAACCTCAGTATTTTCCCTTATGTTTTCTCTTATAACTCAACCTCCAAACATTCCACAAAATATCCTAAAATCACTAATCTACTCCCTCTACCTATCTACAAATCTGAGGTCGAAATAAAATCTTAGAGAGGACTTCATTTATAAATCATCATTAAATTCTTTTTTACCTTTCTTTATAGATTAAAACAAACACCTAGTGGTGTTTGTTGACCCTCCTGCTCATTAGTGAATTTATCTCTAAGTGCCAATCCCTGTGGAGAAGACCTTGCTCATCCCTATATAATTCAGAGTAAGTCTACATATTAACATTGTTATTTGATCAAAGCAAAATAACAACGACAAATTACACACCATTTTCCTTTCATCAAATTTTACTACTAATCTATCTGGATATTTTGATGTCCGCATCGACAATCCATCAAATATGAATATTTTGGAATACATGTTTAAAGACTAGTGATCACTTTATTATGATCTCATCATAATTTATTATGACATTGCATTTATGCATCGACTCCATTATAAACATCACACAGAAATAATACTGAATGTAAGTATTTTATTTAATGAACTTAAAGAAACATGGTGGTATGATTGGCTTGATGGCCACATCATATCCATCAGTCCTTAGCCAGGATAGACAAAGCGTGAGTACTTCCTTTAGAAGCTGAACGACACAAGATGATGATACAAAAACTACAATCACAAGTTCTATGCCATCGTCCAATCATTTTGACACTCGCGACACTCGCAACACTATCTCCTCCCAAACCATAGAGCACTCAGGCACTTGCATGGCCAAAAGAAGGTCAGCAATTGGCATGCTTTCTAGATTGCCTACTAACAGGATTACACTTTTGTCATCCGCCACAAGAAGCGGAAGGACAACGCCATTGTTGATACCTTAAGCAAGAGAACACTCGTCTTTAACATGATGAGGACCCGAGTCCTGGGGGTTTGAGCAACTCGTGGACGGTTATGTCAAATACCCCCACTTTGGGAAGATAGCATCACTTCGCTGGGAGAGTTCCTTATTTGGAAAACACACCTTGGTGGTCTGATTGATATTTTATTGTCAACAAGATCATCCATTCCTTAGAGTACGAATTCTACCGCCCGTCATTGAAGAGGGATGTCACAAAGATCTTTTCCCACTACTTGACCTGATCTACGACCAAGACGACCAAGAAAAATACTGGTCTCTATGCTCCCCTTCTGGTGTCGACGTGCCCTTGGGATGAAATCAGCATTGATTTCATCCTCAGTCTACCTATGATCTCCCGACAACACGACTCTATCATGGTCGTCGTTGATAGATTCTCAAAGATGGCCCATTTTGTGCCACGTTTGAATATAGCAAATGCATCGGGAGTAGCATGATCGTTCATCAATCGCGGTTTACCTGCATGGAGTACCACGATTGATCCTATCAGATCATGATGTGCGCTTTACAAGTTTCTTGTAGAAGACCCTATGGGTCTTGATGGGAACGAAGCTCAAGTTCTCCACAGCCTATAATTTGTATTTGCACGGGCAGATAGAAGTGGTGATCATAGTTTGGGGAACTTGCTCTGTTTCATCGTGGGCCATAATCCCACCGTTTGGGATCACATCATCCCAGGTGCTGAGTTTAACTCAATTTGTATATGAACCATACCACCAGTTTCACGTCGTTCGAGATCGTGTATGACTAGGTACCTCATAGGCCCTTAGATTGAGGACATCCTTACATTTTCACAACATATTAATGACATCCATTATGACAGTATTACTCACATTGTTTCTCAAAATGAGAAGTACAAGGTCATTGGTGATGTAGGTCGTAGGTCAGGTAGCTACATTGAGGGACATCTAGTCATGGTCAGTTTGAGGACAAAGATATAATCTCCTAGGGTCATTACGAAGCTTTATGCTCATAGTGCGGGGCCTTTTCCAATAGCATGTGTGATTGGCGAGAACGCCTACGTCGTGGGTATCCCCACCTGATTGGGGGATATGTTCCACTTGCAACATTAGCGATCTAGTGCGATACTGACCTATGCCACCCATTGTTGAGCCTTGCAACCCCTAATGCCTTCATTGTGAAGTGAGCGATACCATCCATCCCCACCTGTTCTATTCCCATAGCGGCAGTACATGTTGAGTCGGTATTGGAGGAGATAGTTTACACAGAATGGGAGCAATTGGACCACATGTTCCTTGTTCGTTGACAAGGTCAACCATCGTTAGACGATACATGTCTTTCATGATCTTGTCCAGCCCATGAAAGATATCATTGGATGTTACTCGTAGGAGCCTAGTTCCTCCTGCTTTAGGAGGATGACGGAGGGCCATCCGAAAGACGAAGCCCAAGCTCGTCAACAGCTGCATCCTGAGCCATCGTGAAGAACCCGAGCTTCAAATAACAAGCTTGATGACAAGTCCTTAGCATTGATTTTATTTTAGCTCATTTTATGGATTTCCTGGATTCCACTACTGCCTTTCCCCACATGTTTTGACCTCCTCACATCTTTTCTCGTATTTTGGCTTCATTTGGGCCATTAGGGGAATGTTTGTCTTAGGACGTTTGCCTAATTTGGCCCACTAGGACACCCCCAACTTATATTATGGAAGTTGTACCCAAGAGACCATTAGGAATCAATATTATAAAATTTTGAGTTAGTAAAAAAATCACACAGCCATATTTACAAAATTATTGCCGCGTGGGCGGGGTAGCTTGGGAACCCCGGACACAGTCCACGTCACCACTGTCATCGCTGTCGCCACCGCCGCCAATGTTCCCGCTGCCGTTGATGCCATCACCTCTGCCAATGTCGGCGCTGTCATCGATGCCGCCGCCGCCGCCAACGTCGCCGCTATTGTCAACGTCTGATGTAACACAACCTGCCGGGATCGGTTGGCTCGGTTATACCATAGCTAACGACTAGAGATTCGCTAAGTGCTAGATTATTATGATGATGAATTTGGAGAAAACAACAAGAATGAAACAAACAACAGTCAAATTCAACAATTAGCTAAATTGGCAAAGTTTGATGGAGCATAATCGACTTCCCAACGTCCCTTTGGACCAAATTCGAACGCGTAAGATGAGGGATAGTTCTGCTATCCAAGGGTGTCCCACGTTCCACGAAGGAACTAATGCACTACCACAAGAAGAAATATAGCTATTCACTCTTTCTATGGGCTTTAGAACGGGTCTATTGGATCCTATCTCTCAAGACACAAAACAATAACGAGACAAATACCAAAAGAAAGTAAAGAAAGGCAATCAAAGGGGAAATGGAGTCCTATGAACCTGGTAAGTTGACCAACCAGCCGTCCTGACGTTGGTTGACGTGTCAAATAATGGCGTGGAGCTCACGGGCCTACAATTGAAGGGGAGAGGCGCAGCGTGGGTTCGACATGCAAGGTCAGTGCGTACGAATGTGCCCAGGTGCGCACAAGTGCACGGTACGCAAGCACCGTGCGGAGGCGGCTGCTGGGATGACCACTGGAGGACGCGGCGTGCAGGCATGGTGCGTGGGTACGGTGCGCAGGCGCGGAGCGCGGACGTGGCATGCGTGGGCGCGGCGTGCGACCATGTAGCGCCGGCTCGTTGCACAGACCACGGCTCGTAGGAGGTGATAGCGAGCGTGAGGGTCGGCGCGCTGAAGCAAGGGCGTGACGCGCGGCTCGAGGGCGGGCCCGAGGGCGAAGGGTGCCGTGCACGGCCGCTGGAGCGCGGTGGGCAGGCAGGCGACGCACAGGAGTATGGTGCGGCGAGAGTGATGCACGTGGCGTAGCGCACCCAAGGCGGCGGACGATGTGGGCGCGCGGAAACAACCAGCCACCGGCAGAGAGATGACGACAGGTCTTTGAGGTGGCAGCGATGCGGATTCTCTAGCGATGATAGACTCCAGTGGCAGAGGAGGACGTCGGTGATCCAAGAAACCACCAAGTTCCACGTTCTTGATAGCTTTCTTGAGCTGTAACTGCCAAGAATTTGATTTCTTGCAAGAGAGGAAACCTCGTCTACGAGGAGAAAAGGGTTTCCATGTTGAGCCTATCATGGAGGATAAGCCACGCCTCCCACGAACTACGTCGATATCGACTACTATGAACGATCTCCTAGGCTAGGGCTAAAGAAGGAAAAAAAAGAACAACACAATACTTAGGGATTCTTCTCAGAACAAGCCTGTCTTTCCTCTTGGGCATGCCATACTTATATAGGGTCATGGGCATGCCCAATTGGCGTAACTCGAGAGAACCATCTCAACACGAGCTGTTCTCCCTAAAATGAGAAAATTAAACGAATGAAATGGAAAAGGCCAAAACACAAGCGGTCTGGTCCAAACTCCAGCGAGGAAATTACGACAAAGACATAGAGAAAATAAAAATAGAAAATACATGCAACTTCAACTTTCACTCTGAGTACTTGAAAGAGGCATCGTAGGCGTCAGCTCGAGTGGCTCGGTGTGGTTGTTGGCGACGGTCGGTCTTGCTGTCGAGATGGTCCCCCATCAACGTCGTTGCCGCCATTGATGTTGTTGTTGCCATCCGGCCTCCTAAACTCCACTCCGCCGCCTCTGCACTGTCTGCAGCCAAGCTCGCCGGCCATCTACGACCATTCCAATTGCACACGCTTGCTGACTGCCTGAGTCTATCCTTGCCGCACGCGACCCTGCTGGCTGCTCGAGACCCGTAGGCCGCTTGGATCCATCGGCCTCCAGCCCTCTCTAAATGGGCGCTCGCGCTAAGCCCCATCGCATGTGGCCCATCTGGCAATCTGACCTTGTCGGCTGCCTGAGACCATATCGTCCACCCCCCACCATCCCGACAGCATGCGCCCATCGACTACCCGAGTCTGTAGCATGTCCATAGCTTGATGGCCACCCATCCTTGTCTGGTTGCTCGTGACCAGTCTTGCTTCCCGTGACCCTTCCACATCTGTGACTATCCTAGTTGCACGCGACCTTGCCAACCACTCGAGCCCTTCCAACTGTCAATGATCCACTTCTTGGGTTCTAGAGGCATTGACTTGAATGAACAAATCAAAACGATGTGCAGCGGAAGTCCTTTTGCGAATTGAACGACATCGACAATAACATTAAAAAAAACTACCTTTCACGGATCGCATCCGTGATTTCTTCGATCCCGGAGCGAGACGAGTCGAGCTACTCAAGTGTGCAGGCTCTACATGTATCCACGCGGTCCTCGACATGTCAGATCTCCTCATTCTCATTGACGAGCCCCGTTCTTTCTCCGTCGGTGTCATTACGTCGTCCTGATCACATCAAGGATGGAGAGCGGGGGTGGGGAGAGTGGAGAAGAAGGGGAAAGGCCCCTGAACAATTCTGGCATGGGTGAATTTCGTTCATGGCCTTCCCCTATTTATACTAAGTGGGTATTTTTCATAAAAATCCCCAAAACTTAAGCATATCTTTCAACGTCCAAAAGACCATTTGCGTGTGACCCTCTAGGCCCATGTATCAGTCTAGTTAACGACTCCAACGACCCAATAATATTTATTGGCCTTCCAAATTAATTAACTATATCATCATATAAATTAATTAATGTCAGATTGATTTAACCCAATCGATAGGTCGAGACTCCGACACGCGGGTTGCCAAGCTACACCTCGTGTCCTAGAAGATACAAAGGAGTGTGTATCGACTCACTCATGGAACCTGTTCATCATCGGTTACCGTGTATATATAATCCCTCATCCACTTGACGCTCCTTGGACGACTTAGGGTATGGTCAACTGTCAAACCCTAATCGATCATCCGAGTTAGTACTAATGCGTTCGAAAATCATTGGAGAACTCTTCTCCGATATTTCGCTACCTTGGCTAAGGAATTCGTGGCATCGTCCTCCTTGAGCTGTCACCTCTTATACCGAGGGTGGACAATCCCATCTTGACCACTCAATCGCTTTCGTGTACTTCTTGATGCACCCGAACTAAGACCGTTTAGAATCCCATGATTAGACTCTCGTTGGCCATAGCCAAAGTACAACCGTCCATCCACAAGGCATCTTTGGTGTCTCAGGTCAAAGGACCACTTACACAACCATGATGTGAATCAACCTGATTAACAGTTCGGTATAATACCATTCAGGGATTCATACGGATCAATTCAGTGAATTCTTTCCACTAAAGAGCACCCACTATCTATCCTTAGTATCTCCACACTAATGGCTACAGGACCGGCCATACTCATCATATGAGTGAGGCTAAATAGTGCTATTCTATCCAGATACTTCGATGTCCTTCTCGCGTATCCTTAGAATAGGAATGTTTAGAACACATGCTTAAAGACTAGTGATCTCCTCATCACAATCTCATCATAATTCACTAAGTCCGATCATGTATTCATGGACTTCATTATACGCATCACATGTGCACTATAATGAATATGTTCTATGGATGAATATGGAACGAGATGTGGAATGTGTGATTGGCTTGCCGGCCACATATATTTCCATCACCACTGACAACCAGCCTCTCTTGTCGACCGCCCACGTTTAGTTTGGCCGCTTGTGTCTCGACAGATCGTCTAAAGTTAGAATGCCATGATGATCCTTCTGACCATCCATGACCATCCCGACCGCATGCATTCCATGTCGATAGCCAAGCTTTGCCGGCTGCCTGTGTCTACTTTCCTCCCCATTGTTGCACTTTTTGCCGCACACAAGAGCTTTAATCAATTTAGTGACTCTCTGATCTTCTCGCCTGCAACGACGACAACCTGCATCGAGCATCCAAGCCCTAGCGTACAGGTCACATCGCCGTCCATCTTTATATTATCATTACTTTCATTTACTTTCATTAATGCCGATCAAAACTTCTCATCTATCGAGAAATCTTTGAGTCATAGGGTTAGCCGCTAAATCAAGAGATAGGAACCTTGTTATTGATGCCAGCCCTCATCGCTCTCGATGACGATTGTGGATACTTGTAGGGTGTGATGGAAATATATGTGGTTGGAAAGTCAATCACACATTCCACATCACGCTCCATATTTATTAATAAAAAATATTCATTATAGTGGACGTGTGATGCTTATAATGAAGTTCATGAATACATGATTGGACTTAGTGAATTATGATGAGATCTTAATACGTAGATCGCTAGTCATTAAGCATGTGCTATAAAATTCCTTCTCAAAGGATACGCTAGAATGACATCAAAGTATCTGGATAGAATAACACTATCTAGTCTCACTCATATGATAAGAATGGCCGGTCTCATAGCCATTAGTGTGGAGACACTAAGAACAAATAGTGGGAGCTCTTTAGTGGAAAGAGTTCAATGAATTGATTAATATGAATCCCTGAACGGTATTATAATAAATTATCAATCAGCTTAATTCACGTCACAGTTTTGTAAGTTGTCTTTAGACATGAGACACCAAAGACATATTGTGGATGCACGTTTGTACTTTGGCTATGTCTAACGAGTGTCTAATCATCAGATTCTAAACAGTCTTAGTTTGGGTAGACCAAGAAGTTCAGGAAGACGATTGAGTTGTCAAGATGGGAACATCTACTGTTAGTAAAAGGTGACAACTCATGGAAGATGATGCGATGAAGTCCTTGGTCAAAGTAATGAAATATCAAAGAAGAATTCTCTGATGATTTTCAAATGCATCAATACTAATTTTGATGGCCGACTAGGGTTTGACAGTTCACCATACCGTAAGTTGTCACATGAGCATCAAATGGATGAGAGATTATATATACACAGTAATTGATGACGAACATGTTCAATGAGATGAGTCGATACAGATTCCTTTGTATCTTCTAGGACACGAGGTGTAGTTTAGCACCCCACGTGTCAGAGTCTCGATCTATCGATTGGGTTAAATCGATCCAACGTTAATTAATTATATTATAATATATTTAATAAAGGTTATTGGACCCCTAGAGTCCTTAAGTAGACTGATAACTGGGCGTAGAGAGGGTCACACGCAAATGGTCTTTTGGACGTCAAAAGATATACTTAAGTTTTTGGCATTTTTTTTTCGAAAAATACCCACTTAGTAATAATAGGAAGAGGCCCTAAAAGAAATTGACTGTGGCCAGAATTGTTTAGGGAGCCTTCCCTTCTTCTCCCTTCTCCACACACCCCCTCTCCATCCACGATGCGATCGGCGTAACGACAATGATGGAGGTAGAACGGGGCTCATCAAGGAGAAGGGGGAGATTCGACGTGCCGAGGATCGAGTGGATATGTTTGGAAGTTGCACATGTGAGCATCTCAACACATCTCCCTCGGGGATCCAAGAAATCACAGATGCAATCCGTGCAAAGGTACATTGTTTCGACCATTACTAATGATGTTGTTTTGATTCCGTTTAAGTCTTTCACTGTGGAATATTTTAATTTATTCATCCACATCAAGGCATGCAGAACCCGATGTAGTGATCGTCAACCACCCGTCAATCTTTGAGCTGGTCCGTAAGGTCATTGGGAGCTTGTTGCTACCCTAGACCCCTTGGGTCTGGCCTATTGTTCTGTATTAGTGGTTGTCCATCGTACTTTCTCATTGATTTTGTTACGACTGCATCTCCCGTCCTCGTTGCATCACATATGATTGCTTTTTCCCCTCCCCACATAGTGTAACGTGGGGCGTTCGATCCTGGAAAATGTGTTACATCAATGATGGTTTTTGAGTTAGATATATATTGATCTTGTCACTTGAGAGTAGATGACATTGATGTGATAGTTTATTTGTGCAAACCTAGAGTGAGGAACAAACCCTCACTAAGATTCCTGGATGATGATGTATGCTGATCTGCGCTAATCCCATCATGGAGAGTAGATGACATTGATGTGACACTTGACTTGCGTCAGACCCAAATAAGGAGAGAGAGAGAGGGGGGAATGGAACAAACCTTTAGTAACATTCTTGGACAATAGTGATGACAATGATGACTTAGAACCGTCATGGAGAGTCGATGACAAGGTGAAGGCCAGCTTGCATCAAATCCACTGAGAAAGAGAAGGAAAAGGAACAAGATGGCAATGACCTCCTGTCCCATCCTGTCATATTATGTTGTCTCCTCATCGTCCCAATAGGTAACCTGCTTATGACGATGTTGATGACGATTGATGACTAAGGGATACAGAGAGATCTCATCATCGAGAGTGCATGACGTGGACTCTAACATGACAATTGACTTGCATCAAACACACAGAAAAAGAGAAGGGAAAGGAACGAAACCACAATGACATCTCGTCCCATCATGTCATATTCCATTGTCCCCCCTTCGTCTCAACATGTGACCTGCTTATGATGATGCCGATGATGATTTATGACTCAGGTATACACGCTGATCATGTCTTCGAAAGTGGACGGTGTGGACTCTAACACGGCAATTGACCTGCATCAAACCCACAGAGAGAGAAGGGAAATGATCGAGACTGGAATGACGTCCCGTTCCGTCCCATCCCGTCATATTCCGTTGTCTCCCCTTTGTCCCAATAGGTGACCTGCTTATGGCGATGTTGATGACGATATATGACTAAGTTATACACAATGATTCCGTCATCAAAACGGATGACGTGGACTCTGACACAATAGTTGACCTGCGTCAAACCCCCAAAGAAAGAGAAGGAAACGGAACGAAACGTCAATGGCGTCCCGTGACATCCGTCATATTCTGTTGTCTCCCCTTCGTCCCTACAGGTGACTCTGTTGTGACTAGGGACCGGCAAACGTCATCCGTCACATCACACATCACCGTGACAGACACGTGATGGATGACGTGACGGTGACGGTGACGGTGACGGAACGCATGGGGTGTGACGGTGACGGTGACGTGACGGTGACGGTGACGGGATACCCCAGATGCATGACGTGACGACAGGTCCGTAACGGATGACGGCAGTGACAGATTAACATAGAAAAATAAATATTATAAATAATAACATAGTAAAACAAATAATATTATGCTTCGACTATGTTTATTAACATAATAAAAATAAATATTATTATTTCCGTCACTGGGGACGGGGGCGGCGTCATGGTGACAGCGACGTGACAGAATGAGGAACCCGTGACGCGTGATGGGAACGTGACAAAAATTTTAAACTTCCTCGGACGCGTGACGAGACGGTGACGTGACGAATATTTCTTCACCTTTTCGTTTGTCGTCATCCGTCCCGTCACGTCACGGGCGTCACGTCCCGCACGTGCCGTTCCCTACATTTGGCGATGCTGATGACAATATATGGCTAAGGTATAGGTACCGATCCTGTCATCGAAAGTGGATGACGTGGACTCTGACATCACAGTTGACCTGCGTCAAATCCACAGATAAAGAAAAGGGAAGAGAACGAAACCTCAATGGCGTCCCGTCCCGTCTCGTCCCGTTAAATTCCTTCGTACTCCGTCCGTTCCGATGACGTTGACGACTTCCGAGTCAGATTAATTAAAATTCAGTTACAACGGACAGAAGCTCACTATAAATACTCGAGTCTCGATCTAGGCCAGCCACTGCAACGAAATCCAGTCCAGAAGATGAAGCGAGCGGAGCAGCCATGGAAGTAGCCCTGATCTGCTCCCAACCAGATCGATTCCTGCTCGGAAATCGCTCAAAATCTTCTGAATTCTTCATCTCCCGCTGCTCGTCGTCCTCGCGCGGTCCAATCGCGCGTAAGAATTGCCGGATCGGGAGAACACGCTGCGGGATGGCCTCAGCCATGGCCGGAGCTTCTGCGAATCCTTCGGTTTCCGACGTGATTACGAAGAGTCGTGTTTCTGATGAGCTGATGCCGCAGATCATGTCGGAGGCTCTTGTGTGGAGCTCGCTCCATGGCTTGGTCGTCGGGGATAGGAACTCGCAGGTGAGTTGATTGTTTCTGGATGCTGTGTAATTGAGTTGAATTTTTGGGTGATCTGAGTGGATCATGACGGAATGATGTTGTATATTAGTTGATCTCTCTATTTTTCCTGTGGAAGCTCATTGTGCAAATGTTTCTCGATTGTTTTCTTCCCTCCGGAGGCTTATCTACAAAAGTTGTTTTCTCTTGCATTTGAAGCAGAAAGGATATCATGGAATTGTGTGATCTAGGATATATTATAAAACGATACTCGAAAATATCCTTTTTGTGCTGTCCTCGATAATGTTCTCACGATGTATGCAAGTTGCAGCTCGCCACATTTGGTGTATGATCATATCTATTGGATCAAGTTCCTTTCAATCCGTTCACAAAGACTTCAATAGCAGGATTTTCTCACGTGAAGCATTGCATTTAAGACATATTCAGTTTCTTCTGTGTTGTTGATTTTAGTATGCGCATTTCTTGTCAAGTTTCTCAAAGAAAATTATTTGCAAAGAAGGTTCATTTGTGGAATCCGAAGAACCAGAGTTGTGGTTTTTTTCCTTTCCATGCAGTGAAATTGGAATAATCCTTTATTCAAGTTTTCGTTCATATATAAATATAATCATTATCTCCTTCTCCATTGTGTTTTCACCTCACAGAGAATTCCACTCAGGAAAATGGAGGATTCTCATTGGGTCTAACTGTGTTGTTAAGTTTAATATCCTTTCCCCATTTATAATAGACTCCAAAAATCTCAATAGTCTTTGCGTAATCCAAATTAATTCTTCAATCATTTGTACTCTAAAGTAAATCACTCTCACATGCATTTTCTTTTGTTCTTTATCTGACGCTTTGTGCAAATAACATATCTGTAGAGATCTGGGACTGTCCCCGGTGTAGGCATGGTTCATGCACCATTTGCCTTGCTGCCTGTTTCATTTCCAAAAGATCTTTGGAAGCAAGCTTGCGAATTGGCTCCTCTTTTCAATGACCTTGTGGACCGTGTCAGCTTAGATGGGAAGTTCTTGCAAGAATCTCTTAGCAGGTCATACTCTCATCTTTATTTCTTCCATTCTTCGGCTGAACTACAGAACTAGAGACTGTGATGTTTGTTTAGCGTTTCAACAGGATTATAAAAATTCTTCATAAGGATATACTTCATTTTAGCTATAAATGTATCTGATGAGGAATTTGACTAAAAGTAACTATGGGATTGTGAAACTACGTTTGAGTACCCAACAATCCTAAAACCTGAGACTGATTGAAAAGAGGAGATAAACAAAAACTTCCGAGCTCAAAGAAGACATGAAATTATGGAAGAACCCTTGAGAAACACGCCAAATTGGTCCCCTCCTGCAGAGGAGAATTGGCCCTTATTCCGTGTTTTCCTTTCTGTCTATACTAACCTAATCACATGGCTGCCAGAAATGGTTAATCATGATTTGTCAGCCTTCAGCTTTTTTTGGTAGATCTTCCAAGGGATCTTATTCATGCCCTTCCCATGATATTCGACTTGTCCCCAAGTTGAAATGCTGGAATTTTTATTTGAAGAACAAAGGAAGATAACCTGGAATCTGTGATGAATACAGTAGTTTATATATAAACATGTGTTACACATATGTCTGAATTGACCCCCCATGTGTTAAACCAGGCTGCAACAAGACCCTCCACGTTATGAACAACCTTGTTAGATGCAGCCAAATGGCCCGTAGCACCGCAAATAGCTTTCCCCGCTCTGCCTCTCTCCTGAGTGCTCCGCCCTATAGAAAAGGCCTAGCCGGCCTCATCTGAAGTAATGTCCACCCCTGGAGTCTTCTGGGTGGTCCAAACTGCCTGTTCGAACATGCACTCAAAGAACATATGAGATCAATCTTCTTCATCATCTGTGCACATACCTCATTCGGTCAGAGTGTCCATGAATAGCCTTTTCCTGAAGATTCTCTTGACAAGTCTTCGCCGTAGTAGCAGCCAACCCAAAATTGTCACCTATAAGGGAATCTTCTGCTTCCATATAATTCTGCATGTATGAATGGTTCCCACGCTGCATGAAACTCTGGAAATTTGCGATCAATGCTGGATATTGGCTGCTGGGAATTGCCGATATCAGGCGAGTCATTCTATTTCTAAAGCTCTTCAAGTCTTTACTGTGATCTTCAGAACTTGTCCCCAACTTCTGATGGTAACATTTGTGCAAAATTGTCACAAGGCACAGTATGTTTACATCTGGCACAGTATTGTTATAATAACTTCCAAAGGCTATAATAATCTTCTGACGGAGTGTCCATGATATTCAACTTCTGATGGTGCAAGTTTAAACTACTTTGATGGTAGAAGTTGGAGAGCCAGGGCATACCAGCTTTGGGGGATCACTGCTGTGCATTGCTTTGAAGGTGATCATACTGTGAGAGGTGTGACAGGAAATTATTATAACAATACTATGCCAAATGTAACCATGAACTCCAATGCCTGAGTTTCTCCCCTGCAAAGCACCTTAAGTGTATTTCAACACTTTTATTCACCTCTTCAGTTTGTCCACCAGTACACAGAGGTTAGGAAGAGCTTAATAGTTACAAGGTGCCTTGTGCCATGGATTTGATTAATGTCCTTCCCTGCTCCAAAAAACAGATCTTGAAGGCCCATGAAACTGGATAATTTTTCTGGTGAATATTTCTGCCACCTCCCTGGCTGTGAAATGGTTTTTATTGCAATGAAATACCTATTTTTTTAAGGCCTTAAAGGACAACCAGAATAGTGTTGTATTTTGAAGACTCTGGCAAATATTCAATGAATTCCAAAGAAATATCTTAACATATGGCATTTGAAACTTGTAGGGGTTGTAGAATACCTGGGGGAGAAGAAGTCATACATTTATTCATTGGTTTTTTAGTCTTGTTCATTCCTTCCCTATAAAACTGCGCCATGATATGCTTAAAGTTTTTAGAAAACTCCCCTGACCACCCACTGGGAAGTCATGGAATTAATGGATAACCGTTGGAATTACAGTATGTCCAGCCTCTTATTCACTGGAGAAGAGACGTGAATGAAATTAAGAATAAATGGTTGGATACGTGAACTTTTCCTTTCACTTCTGAACCATAGGTCACACTTGCCATTGCACAGGCTCATGGATATCAAAGTGATCTCAAAATGTTTTCTGTATTACATAGATGGCCTACATTATATAGGGTTATATAAAAACAACTTGGTTTAACGTCAACATTTTGTACACAGCCTGTGGTGTGTATCTTGGCTTCTCTAAGATTCCTGTTCATCGTTGCTTGTCAACAGTTGACCTGGCAAGGTCAATGGTCAATGGTTGGTCAGTCAAGTATCCACATTAAAAAAATACTGAATGCACCAAGAACCCTGGTACTCTAATGCTTCGTCATGTTCTGCAGCCTATTATTGGTAACAATATGATGGACGTGTGATGCAAAATCTTGAGAAAAAGAAAAGGCTAGTTTTTCATTAAGGCAAAGACAATATGTACATGCTGGTGGTAGGTCGATTTGCAATGGTCCAGTACATAGTCCACAAAGGCTAGTTAGGCTCAATATGAGTGTAGCATGTGAGGAACATGTGCTACACCATAACAGTTGGTACTCAGCTTCTTATGATCATAGCGTGTCGCTTCACTAAAAAGAATTACTTAAAGTGAAGTAGGACAGGGATGAAATAAATTGATCATTTTTGTGAAGACTTGTTTGGTCATAATCCTCTGCCAATTGACCTTAATTCACTACATTCTTAGATTTAAAGATTGGGGAATGTTGGGGGGAAGCCTACTGGAATCGGCCAGAGATTTGAAGGCTTGATGAGATGTTTCCTCTGGAAAGGCACTGGTACTGACCAGAGTCGAGGGCTCATACTGGCTGCATGGGATATCGAATGCAGGCCCATCAAACATGGCGGACTAGGAGTATTGCATATCCAAGACATGAATACGGCATTATTAGCAAAGTGGGTGACAAGGATCGTGCAACCAGGCGATGACCTCACCATAAATATCTTGAGAGACAAGTATGGTCGGGTATTGAACTGGGATAAGAAAATAGCCCCAATTAAGGGGGCGTCAGCATTCTGGCAAGGCCTCAGACAAATCTTCCCCAAGGTTCGGGAGGTCTTCTCTGTCCGAATAGGCGATGGTTCTCTCTTTAAATTCTGGACAGACCCCTGGTTGTCATGCGGCCCCTTGTGAGAAGCATTCCGTCAGCTATTGCACTCGCACAATGCCCCGAGGCTATAGTAGGTGAATGCTGGGACAGTACCTGGAATCCAAGGGTTAAAGGGGCCCTGTCAGACCAACGACTAACTGATTTCTTGGGCTTGCAACAAGCTCTAAATCAGATCCGCCCTAACCCGGGGGAATCAGATGGCTGAGATTGGACAAGAGCTCCTTTCTCAGTGCGGAAAGCCTATGCACGGATCCAACAGGGCAACGAGGAAGACAAATATATGATCCAGGCATGTTGAGCCATCTAGCATCTTAAGGTTTCGCTTAAGGTCAAGATTTTTTGGTGGCTCTTGCTCCGAAAGAGACTGAAAACCCGCATCTTTCTCAAGAGGATGTATCCAGATGGCCCGACGGTATGCGTGTTGTGCACGAGAGATGACGAGGATTGCTATCATTTATTTTTTGGATGCCCTTTTGCACGCACAGTTTGGGCCAACCAAGCACAGCTGGCAGTGAACGCGTCATCAGAGGAGGCCTTTTGGGAGTCCATGCAGAGGACTGGTCCCAGACGTTGAGAAGTGGGGGGCCGAGCACTGACAGTGCTCCGGGGAATCTGGCTACACAGAAATGAGGTGATGTTCCGAGGGGGGAAGGCCTCTACAGACGGGCTTGCCCATGAGATAGAAGATCTCATAGCGTCATGGTTTTCCTCGCGACGGGGATGGAGAGGGAAGAGGAAAATGTATACATGTAATAGGGCCCTAGGGCTCAATCCATGTACTTGTCAGGTGGTTACTGATTTGTTCATGTGACCGCCTCATATGTTTTCAAAAAAAAAAAAAGATCGGGGACTGTTGCTTGCTATATCATTCTCTATGACCAAATATCTCTGATATAGTTTGTACTTCACCGCTTTAAAGGGAGTGTGGGATCACATGTCCATCATATTTTAAGCCTGAAAAGGCACTTTCCCTTCCTAACATCGTGCTCCAGCATTAGGAAGGAAAGCATAGGTTGGCTTAGTAGTTTGATGGAGTAACCCAGTTGGAGGAACTTCACACTCCTACTTCCCCTTTTTGGTTGGATGTTGATAGAATTCTGTGGCACAATGAGCATATAATGCTTCTCAGCATGTCTATTGATCATCTGGTCCCAGAAAAGTAAGCGGAACGGTATGGATGTTAAGTGACAAGTGAAAGAGAAATCCCAAGAGGGAAGACAATGGATTTGTCGATCTGCAGCAGGAAGAAGATCTGCGGAGATGAAGTGAGAGAGGGAGAGTCACAGAAAAATAGAGATGGGAGCAGGAAGAAGAGGGAACCAATAATTTGATTGTTGCCTGTCGACGGTGAGAGGAGGGTAGCGGCTTTAAGGTTCATCCATAGTGGTCGGATGGATCATACTGGGTTGATCACCCATAAACCTGGCCCAGTAAGACATCAAATGTCTTGAATTTTCTACTGGGGTCTTCCAATTATAGGTTGTTTGCGGCCAAATATTTTCTTGTGCTGAACTATCAATGTCCAAGGTTTTCTAGCATATTTTTGGAGCAGTGCGAGCTGAGCCACAGCCACCATCACTAATCCACTGCTACTTTGACAGAAATTGGTTATATCTCTTACGTAGGAATTGTTTCAAAAAAAAATCTCTTGGTAGGAATCAGCTTAAGTGAATAATCAGCTTTTCATGACTCTAGAGTTGGCACAAAGTCTAGTTCAGCTTGCAAGAAGAATAGTAGGGATAGCTTGCCAATGCGATGAGATAAACAGCAGAGTGTTGCCTAATATTTATCCCCCATATTGGGACCCATGACTAGTCCACATTCATTTTGAAAAAAAGGTTAGCTATAACACATCACTAGGCTTCACACAAGCAATGAATCATGATTTTTACATCTACATGACCTTTTTCTGTTCATCCTTTTCATGTCTTATTTTTTCAGGTTAGACATTGTATTTTACATCTACATCCTTTTTCTGTTCATCCTCGCGAGTTTGGGACCAGTAGAACCATTTTTACCTGACAAACTTGAAGTCTATTACTTATCAGATATTAAGCAATTCTTGAGATATTAAGCAACTGTTGTCACATGATATTTTACCTCCCACTAATGTTTTCATGTATGCAGAGGAAGGATTTTCAATTTTTCATTTGTGTGTCTGGATTTTTAAATGTTTACTTTTAGGACATGAACGTTTCTTTTTAAAACTATTTTTTTTTGCCATATTTGTGTTTATGTTCCATTTTACTTCCAATTCTGCTTCAGAACAAGAGGAGTGGATTCTTTCACAAGCAGGCTTCTTGAGATCCATGCCAAAATGATGGATCTGAAAAAAACAGAGGTGAGTTTTATGTTTCCTGAAAATGTGATTTAATATATTTGACTAATTATTAATCAGCCTAATTTTTTTGTTAGGATGTACGTTTGGGTTTACATCGCTCAGATTACATGCTTGATGCCGAAACAAAAAAGCTTTATCAGATTGAGTTGAACACTATTTCTGCTTCCTTTCCTGGACTTGGTAGCCTTGTCAGCAATCTACACAGGTTAGCTGTGATAATGGACTTATCCTGCACTTGTTGGAAATGCCTTTTTTGAAAGTATTCATGTCCAATGCTGTGTTATATTTTTACTTATGCTGTGTATTATTTCGGTTCATTTCACAGACACAAAATTATGGATCTTGACATTGTATCTAGGTGTGTTCATCTTAGAGCAGAGAGGAATCAATCTTTGTTGAGTCATGAACCACCATTTCATTCTTAAGAACCTAGACAAATGGGCCTACTAGGTTGAATGTTAGGGTATGTATCAATAGGCCTATCGGCATAGACCATGCACAGAGTAGAGTCAGTGAAGTAGAACTAGAGAAGATTAGTATTAACCAGTTCCTTCCAGGTTTCGATTCCCACTCTTGGTTAGTCACTTTGAGAGTATGAATGCAGCTTCTTATTTGCCACAAGAATATCTTCTGCCTTTTCTTGAATGCCTCTTCTTCTTTATTCAGAGTTTGGATATCGACGTATGTGTGTTCCCCTCAATGAGTCATTTCTTTGCGCTGATGCATATTTTTTATCATTGAACTTTGGGAATATGGAGTGAGAAAAGAGAAGAGAGAAAAAGTAAGGCGTCAGGGGGGAGTCTCTCGTGTCATAGAGTACAAGTTTGGGCTGAATGTTAATCATTTTTCAAGGCTGGACTACTGCAAGACCACAGTCTGAACTGCAGCTGTTTTGTGTCATGACAGCCTTGACTGTGGTCGGAAGGGTCATGTAAGGTGGCCCAAAGTTGACCCCTTGAAATGGCTGAGGTGGGCCCAGCTTGGGGTGAGGCTTAAAGTCTTAGTTACAGAGGCCTGACCTACAATTGGAAAGGGCTGGACCCCTCTCTGGAGGTCAGGCAGTTCCCTAGAAATAGTCACAACCTCCCTATTCTGGATCTTTGCAGAAGCACTGCCTTCAGCCTGCAGTTAAGAGGTAGCTGTGACAGTGGCGGGCGGCACCGCAACACTGCTGCAATGGGTTCTGCTGCTGTAGAAGCTATAGCTGCTGGTGGGCGGATATAGAGACAGCATTAGCAGACAGGGTGCCAGTATGGTTGTAGGCAGGACTGTGGCTCCTGCAGCTCCTACAACACTGGCAGAAGTTGGGGGAGCGGCAGGGTCATCGGAGTGGTTGCCTGTAGGATGGCTGCCTTTACCGTTGTGGGGGTGGATCTTGTTTTAGGAGAGGTGGAGGATCTTGCTGCTGCAGCCAATGGTGGATTGGCAATCTGTTGGATGGTAGTGGTGATGAAGAATAGGGTACCAGACAGCAAGTATAGATGCCTTGCTTTGTCTAAAGACTCTTTAGTGTAAAAAATCATGACAAGCAAGTCATCCTTCTCGGCCAGAATGATGTGAGTCGATCAGTGAGGCTTTAATCATTGATCAGAACTCGATGACTTCTATCATGAGATGATAAGTAATCTAAGCTTAAGTAAGTCATCATTTCTTTAGGTATTTAGGCAGATGGATCCCACTTCACTCCTTGCTGGATTTAAGGTGACAAAGTTTACAAAGTCAATGAAGATGAAGGTTATCTTTTGATAAAGAATGTTATGAAGTCATAGAAGGGGCGAGTTTACGAGCATTTAGAATCACAGTCACAGATAGAAGCGTTTAGAAGCGCGGCTATAGGAGCGGAGTAAAGATGAAGATGAATGTTATCCAACATACAGAGTGAAGATGAAGATTCATGTTATACAGTAAACGAATATGATGATTCGGGTTACAAAGTCAATGAAGATGAAGAAATGATGCAGTAAAGGGAGAGAGGGGAAGTAAGATGGTTGATCAGGATGATGGAGATGTCCTGAGGGAAACCAGCTGAAGACCCAGTGAAGCGATTGCAGGAAGGCTATCGATCCTTTACGGCCAAAGTGGGTGAGGAAGGGTAACTTCCAGATAGATGAATGACGAAAGTTCTTGAAGAAAGGAAGAAAGCTACAGATAGATGGATTGGAAAAAATGGAAGAATTCAGATCAACAGGACCAGATTGGCACCTTTATCATCTAAAGAGATCTCCTGTACCAAGCCCTCTCATAGGGAGCATTACATCTTTTTGCCTGCTCTCACTTGAGGCTTACAGGGTACATGTTTTTGTAGAGACTATCCAAATTCAGATGATACTACTTCTGGAGTTTGGGAATGGCATCCCATTAAAAAAGGAAGAGGACCGAAACATCACTAGTGGATAAAATGTTGTCAATACCTCTAGAGAGGTTGAGGATCTTATCAGAAGACTTCTTTGGGACCATGAAAAGAGAAACATTATGTGGGATATTTATTTTTTTTGTCTTCTTTATATACATAGTGCTGTTTCTTTATATACATATCTCCTTCTTCCTTCCCTCTTTTTGCATTCAGTCTCTTTTTTTCTATCTGGTTTGGAGACCCCCATTGAGTCATTACCGAATGACGGCAGAAGATAAAGGGGCTAAAACAAGAAAAATGCACTGGAAATTGTCGAGTTACAGTTTAGAAAGAAACTTGTAGAAGTGAGGCTTCAAGTCAAGTACAATGCTGATGGTTTGACAAAAAAACTCTTCACACAAATTTATAAAAATGAGTACTGTCAGATGTTTTATTCTCAACAACCACCAACACCAGATGAGATGTCAGGCCTCTATTTATTTGGAAACTGCATCTCTCAAACTCCAAAAAAGCTCCTTATATTTTTAAAACCTCAATTCCTTCAATTGTTTTACAGTGGATGACAATAGCGACAGAGTGAGAGGCGTGTTTGCAAAAGACGGAAAACACTTGCATTCTTTATGGTTTTCCCTTTCATATAGAGGCTTACAGTAATTTTGCATAAGGAACTCTAAAATTAAATAATATTTTTACTCCCAAATTAGATTACAGACAGATATCCTCATTTTATCATCTCTAGAAGAACATTCATCTTAATTTGACAGGATATGGTTTTGTCAGGAACTTGTTAAACCAGTATGGAGAGAACCTGGGCTTAGATACCAAAAATATACCAGAAAATGCTTCTTTAAGCAGATTTGCTGAAGCTCTAGCAAAAGCATGGAATGAATATAATGACTCCAGGTGCATTTGTTTCTTTTCGCTATTGATCTCATTTCTTATATTTATTGACTTATCCTTCTGCTTTCAGTTCTATTGTATTGATTATAGTTCAGCCGGAGGAGCGAAACATGTATGACCAATATTGGTTATCTTCCATATTAAGGGAGATATATCCTTTTTTCTGGTTCAATCAGTTTATAAAATATCATACTTGAAGAACGACTTGGCCATAATTCATTTCAAGTAATGGTCTTTTGTAGGATTTGCCACAAACCACATTCATAGTTACCATTCATATGTTTTTCTTTAACTTAAGTATACACATGGTGTGAGAAGTGTTCGCAAAACCTTGGCTGAAGTGTACTCTGAAGGAGATCTTCATCCAGATGGGACATTTCGTATGTAAGCCTTTTGTAATGGTCAATCCAATGGAGATTTTAAATAGACAAAACTAATGCATGCAACGAGATATAAGGGTTAACCTAATTCTATTATTTTTGTGCTAATATTTATTCTTTACAGTGGTGGCAGAACTGTGGGTGTGGTATATTTCAGAGCTGGATATTCTCCAGATGATTATCCAACAGAATCAGTGAGTTTTAACTGTTTTTTATTTTATTTTCATCCAGTAGTTGATTTAATTTTGTACTGATAGCTTTGAATTCTCTCTATTATTCATATATATCTTCTCCTTTCTTATATATTTTTAGCTCCCCCTTAATGAAAGAAAAAGAAAAAAAAAACTAACTCCTTCCTGAGAACTCTCTGATTGTTTTTTCCCCTTGCTGAACACCTGAAATCCCAAGACCGGCAAGTCATCCAAACGAACAAATTATGGGTAAACTGGCGATCGCTTCTTATTTTCCATTGTAACAAACTAACGGGTGGATGTTCCCCACTCCCAAGCGTGCCAAATAATCACCCGGACACGAGGATACATGATAGAACTAGCAAGGAAAAAGAAATGGAACTAACAAGCAAGAACAAAACAAACTGGCAAGGTTGCGACCAACAGCGAGTCAACTGGTGATGGCTTCTAATTTTCCATTGTAAAAGCTGACCAAACCCACCCTCCAAATTTTCGAACTGACCCTCCCAAAAATTGGGCAACCACCCTCTGTGCATGGCCTGGAAATTCCCTATTGAGATTGTCGGTTGCTGGCTTTACTCTTCATTAGAGTCATACCATTACTCCTCTCTTCAGTCAGTATTAATCTCCATTTGAAGATTGCAACGTGCTCCTTGATATGATCCTCTCAGGATCTATCAAGAACGTCACGATATGTCGAGAGATATACTAAGATTGCTCTGACTGCAGATATAATTTTGGCGGTTCAGATCTCTCCCCGCAGAATACAAATGGAATAGAAAGATGAATCACTGAACAATCTCACACTCAGGATATAGTTCTTTTAATAACTGCTAATTAGAATATTTATGTTCAATGAAGCTGAAGTCTACAAGTAGGAGTCAATAAGGGAAGAGAGAGATCAAATAAAGAACAGCGCGAACTGAGGCAGAGTCCCGCCGCTTGGGTAAACAAAACCCTACCGAACAGTCTCAGTTACTCTAGAGGTTTCCTTCCCTTTTATAGGGATAGAAAAGTTACATGAAAGTCACTGATTCCAAAAATATCATTTCTAAATCTAATGTTATTTTTTTCCAACTGCTCGATTTTTGTTTAAGAAACAATATCACCACCAAAAGATGTTTTAGTTTTACTCTTAATGTTGGATTTATTTATTTATTAATAGGAATGGAGAGCGAGGCTGACAATGGAGCAGTCTTCTGCTATTAAGTGCCCATCTATATCTTACCATTTGGTAGGCACCAAAAAGATTCAGCAGGAGTTAGCAAAGCCTAATGTTCTTGAAAGGTAATCAATTTCTCATTATTATTTGTCGGAAAAAATCATGGAGTAAATTTTTTTGGTAAACTGATGAATTCCCGATGAAAAATTGAAAGGTGCGACCTGAAGAGAGAATATTTTGAGGAGACATTACACTAATCTTTAGTGTTTTAGCATCACAGATTTGTCTAAAATCACCTGTAACGAAGATGTGCCTCAAGAGGTTTCCTAGATTACCGTTCAAGTATATTTCAACTCAAATTTGTAGTTTACGATTTCAAACCTGCCATAAACTTGATGTTCAAGTACTCAACAATTGGATTTTTAAAATAATTTCTGTCTTTATTTATAACATATCGTGGTTACTCATATATTTCTAATTTGAGACACAACCAATGAATCCCCATGGAAAATTTAAAGATGTGTACTAAACAGAGAAGATTGAATGAGGAGGTTGGAAGAGGAGAAGACTATGAAACTAAACTTAATTTCTTGATCATCACAGATTTCTCGATAACAAAGATGACATGAAAAAACTGAGGCATTGCTTTGCCGGTTTATGGAGCCTCGATGATTCAGAAATATTGAAACAAGCGACCGAAAAGCCAGAGCTCTTTGTCCTCAAACCCCAGAGAGAAGGGGGAGGTACTTCAAACCCTAGTTCACCCTCTTTTTTACTGATCAATACTTCTAATTTCTTCTTCCTTTCGTATTTAATGAATCAGGAAACAATATTTATGGCGAAGACGTTCGAGAAACCCTGTTCAAGCTTCAAAAGGAAGGAAACAAAGGACTCGATGCATTTATTCTAATGCAGAGAATATTTCCAGCTTCTACGCCGACCCATCTGGTACGCGACGGCGTCTGTCGCCGGGATTACACCATTTCTGAGCTGGGTATTTACGGTGCCTACTTGAGGTAATTCACTTTGCATGATTCCCTTTATTTTCTTTAATTTGCGTATACGTCGTCCAACTGATTAACGTGTCATGGATGGGAAAACAAATACGAAGGAATAAGGACAGAATCATAATTAATGAGCAGTCTGGGTACTTGATGAGGACTAAGGCCTCCTCGTCGAATGAGGGTGGCGTGGCTGCCGGATATGCCGTGCTGGATAGCATCTATCTCTCCTGATTGGAAGCGATGACTTCATTAATTAATAGTGAGTGCCTCTTTCGTATTATAATCATTTTTTTTTGAAAAATTTACATGGTGGATGTTTCTATCTTGTGATGTAGTTTTCCTGGAAAAACATAAAATAAGGTGTGGATTAATGAATTCTGTTTCTATAATTCTTGTTCTAAATATTGGTCCAAACTCTGTTACTTGGCATTCTTATGTAGAAATTGAACCCAGGTCAAAATGCTGAATCGCCGGGGGATCTCTCTCTCCTGATTGGTCGATATACCAAACATTATCATTTGGTGCATTCCCATTTATTATTATGACCCATTTTATTCCGTTGGGCAATTTGATCTCATGATCTTGCATGTTTTTGCTCAGAAAACAAAGGTTTCTTCATTGAATAAATTTGTACTTGTGTTTCTTCGAGTATAGATTACAGAAATAAAATTTCTATAACTTTATAAACAATGCTCCTTACACAATGATGACTTGACATTCTTATGTCTTAACTGAGTTGAGCCACTTTCATTTTATTGTTCTTTAATGATGTCTCAAAAATATTTTTGCTTGAAATAATTATTCCATCTGTGGAGTTTACCGTTGTATCTTTCTATTAATTCTTTGATATCCTTTAAAATCATAAAAATAGTTTCATAATATAATGGAATTTCATAAATATGGCAAATCAGGAGAGAAAGTCATCATGCAGTTGGAATAATAGGGTGATATTTTAAAACCACATCTTTTATAAAGAAACTCATATTAAGTTATAAACTAAGTTCAACATGTGATGAATTAGGTATTGTCTGTTAATCTTAGCTTATTTTCTTAATTATATTATCATAAGGCGTTCAAGATTATAATGATGAAAACTATAGTAACTGAGAACAAGAAGTAGCAAAAATGTAAATAGTTTTTTAATACTCGTTTTGTTCCACGGAACTCCTTCAATCTCTCCTAATGTACCAGCATGTCTCAAATCAAATTTCCTCTTTTGGAAACTCCCAATTATTATTTCTTCAGATCTATTTTTGGATTAAAAAATTCATTTTCTTAGTCTGACCTACAATAATTTCTGAATTTGCAAATCATGTGAATGGTTGTAAATGCTGAAGAGACAATTATGTGATTTGATGTTATCGTATTTTTTGGCCCATCCTATTGTTAATGATAATTAAGAACTTATTTGGATGGACTCAGCCACTAATGCATGCAATTTTATAATGCAAAACTATTTTCCTTAATGCTGTTTCTTAAACTTGAAAATATTGAAAAATTAAACATCTTTTGATCTAAAATTGAAAACCTCAACTTCCTAGGTTTTATGAGCTTATTCTATGTGCTAGATATATGCCATGTATTTTATCTTGTTAACGTACTTTTAGATTACAGAAAGCATATCAGAAACTTACCTCTCTAGTATAAACTTAGGTCTATGATAAAGTCGGAAAAAAAATTATTCATTCTTTGACCTGGCTTCTTAATAGTTTTACCCTTTTATGTTGCATCTTAGGAACCTATTCAACATGATCTAAGCTACTCCCTCTACTTACAGGGTTTGGACTTTAGTGTACAAAGACTATGAAGATGAAATAGTTTATCGATCTGCCAAATATGTGGGATGTAAAATTTATTGATAGGTAAAACTTAATTACATCTCTGTTCTCATTTGTCAAACAACTACATTACTAAACATTCATCTATATAATTTTATTCTTCAATGGCTGAATTTTTAAGTGCTTCAAACAATAACTTGTCCAAGCAAGATCCAGGTATGTACCTCTCAACGGTGCCAGCTTGGAGAGAGAGAGACAAATCAAGCAGATAATTAGATTTAGATAAGAGAAATAGAGTGATAGAGAGAGGGAGAGAGGTTAGAGAGATAATTGGAGATAACTGAAGTTTGCATGGGAGATAGGAAGACATATATTAAGTTATATATATACTAGAGAGAGAGAGAGAGAAAGAGAATGAGAGAGAGAGAGAGAATGAGAGGGAGGCCGATAGGGGCGAGCGAGGTAGAGACAGAGATTTTGGGAGAGAAAGAGACATGCGGAGAGAGGCAGAGAGAGATAGATAGTGAGAAAGTAATAGAGTGATAGGGATGGTTGTAATGACGACATTACAAACATCAACAAAGGTCATATGTCAAAGAAGTTGTGATACAACCATAATCACAAAGTCTCAAGAAGATCAAATAAGCATCTAGAGATTAAACCAATTCAATACATACATTAAGCCCGCAAGCCACGGACATTATAAATCACCACCAGTATCTTTGTCATGCACACAATGAATTTCATCTACTTCCTTTCCTTCTTGTATACTTGTTCCTTCTCACTTCCTACATCTTCTTCATCCTCGGGTCATTTATATGGTATTAGCACTGTGAGACCATTAGTAATGTTGCCTATTATAAGGTAATCTATGACAACAATTTCAGCTCCACTGTTGGGTACTAAGGCCTTGTTTGAGATAAAACTGAAATGATTCTGGCAGTAAAAAAAGGACGGAATCATAGTGGCACTTAATCAAATCACCCGTGCATAGATGAGATCTATGATGTCTCAATTCCTCGAGCAGAATTAGTCGTGTTGTTCGTGTGTCCAACCTTACACGGTACATACACGGTAATAGATGTGATTCTTGACATATCAAATCTCCTCCATCTTTAAGACCCCGTTATCACTCCACCATCACCGTTAAGCCATCCCGATTGCATGAGAATGGAGAGGAGCAAAGGGGAGAAGGGAGAAACAGGGTAGGTCCCTGAAAATTTCTGCCCTTGGTGAATTTTGTTCAAGGTCTTCTTCTATTTATAATTAGTGAGACTTTTGATAAAAGTTCTTAAATTTTAAGTATATCTTTCACCGCCCAAAAGACTATCTTCATTTGACCCTCTAGGTCCAAGAATCAATATTGAATAACTCCAATGGCTTAATAACATTTAGTAGCCTTAAAAATATTATTTATATTATGATATAGATTAATTAAAGAAAAACAAAAGGATGGAATTAATAGGTCCACTTTCCAGGTCGTAGGGTACCTAGATGTACCTCGTGCTCTAGAAGATACAAAGGAGTCTGTATCAACTCACTCATAGAACCATTTCGTCATTGGTTATGGTGTACGTATAGTCCCTCAACCACTTGATGCTCCTAGGATGGCTCAGGATATAGTCAATTGTCAAACCCTCTTCGGACATCAAATCATTACATAACTCTTCTCCAATATTCCACTACCTTGCCAAGAACTTAATTACATTATTTTCCTTGAGCTATTTCTTCTTATACCAAGGGTGAAGGATCCCATCTTGACCACTTAATCATCTTTGTAAACTTGTTGATGCACTTGAATTAATTCTTTTTATAATTCCATAATTAAGAAGTCATAGGTCATAGTCAAAGTACAACTTTTCATCCACAAGACATCTTCGGTGTCTCAAGATTAAGGGCCATTTAAGCAATCATGGGAATGAACCTGATTGAAAGTTGGTATAATGCCATTCAGGGATTGATATGGATCAACTCTTTTCGCTAAAGAGCACCCTCTATCTATTCTTAGTGTCCCTGCATTAATGGCTATGGGCCTGTCCATCCTAATCGATGAGTGAGACTATATAGTCTTATTCTATATGGTTACCTCAATGTCCTTCTCGAATAACCTTTGAATATGAATATTTAGAAAACATGTCTAAGGACTAGTGATATATGAATTATGATCTCATCATAATTCACTAATTAGCATGACAAGTCTATTATAATGAATATATTGTATTAATAAATATTTAATGAGATAACAAATGTGTGATTGGCTTGGTAACCACATATATTTTCGTCACAATGTATATTTAACATTGTTAGGATTCTAAAAGGGAACAATAGAACATGTGTATTATATTGAGAGCATGGATGGTAGCATGCTTCTTTTGGAAGTTTATATAAACAACCTTGTGACCAGAATTCACCCAGATCATATCAATTCCTTCACGGGGTAGATGAATGAGATTTTGACATCTCCCATTTGGGTTTACTCAACTTGCTCTTTTAGTTATATCGGTCCGCAAGTGATCCAATAAAAAAAGTCAAATCAGCCTCAGCCAGAAAGTGTACACACTATCAATCCTCAAGGAGGTTAGTCTTGTTGATTCGAATCCAATCCAAACATTGTTTGAAGCTTGGTGAAATTATGTATATGAAATAATGCCAAAATTTGCTGGCTAAATGGTGTATAGAAGCCTGTTGAGCAAAGTGAGGTATTTGACTCATACCATGCCTTGTCTTTCCTATTTTAATGGGTTTTCTAGGGCTTGATTGATCATTTAACATTTACTAAAGCATAATAGATATCAACCACAATGGTATAATCATCACATTGTGGGGAACTAATACCACCATTGACTTTCTCCTTGTAAGAGTGTTTTCAAGCCATTCACATGCTTGGCCTCTAAACGTATCTTGTATCATTTTTCTCATATATCATTTAAGGATCTTGCATTCAAAGGACTATTGGATCTTGTACCATTTTTCTCCAGCTCTTCTTGATGATCTGGGGGATCTTCTCACCATCAAGGGCTTCTAGTGGAGCGAGTGGAGTGTGTTGATAAGAAGAAAGGGGGAGGCGGCACATTGAGTCCAAAATGAGCACTTAGACTGGCATGGCCACCTAAAATTACTGCCCCCTTATTATACTTATACACGGACTTTTTATAAGAATCCTTATGAATAAAGAATATCCATCAATGTCCTTTTAATCTTATGTGTGGAAACCTCCAAAGCCCATGTATCAATGTCCTTAATAACTTTAAATGTCTGATGACAAGTATTGTCTAACCTCATTAATAAACTATATCAACATTTACATTAATGAATCAATGATCAATTTAATCCAATCCGTAGGTTGAGTTTCCAGCCCATGGAGTGCCACAATGCACCTCGTACCCTAGAAGATATAGAGTAGTGTTTAAATTCTCTCATGGAACCTTTATCATAATCAGTTACCAAGTATATGTGTAATTCTTCATCTAGGTGAGACATATGTAACATTAATTAATGGAGAACACCTTTTCAAATATTGCCACTTACATGGCTAAGGATTTAATGCATGTTCTCTTCATCAAGTCAATGTCCTCATAAATCAAGGGCACACAATCTCATCTTAACCACTCAATCACTCTAGTATTTCTTGCAATATCCAATATAAGATGATTAAATCTCATGATTGGAGACTCGTACATCATAGTCAAAACATAGTCATCCATCCACAAGATGTCCTTAGTATCTCAGGTTGATGAACCACTGATACGACCTTGACATCAATCAACCTGATTGCCATTTAGATATAATAGCATTAGTGGATTTATACAGATCACTTTAGTGAACTCTTTCTCCTTAGTGTCTCCAAACTACTGGATACATGATGAGCCATACTTATCGTATAAGTAGGACATTATAGTGTTATTCTTTATAGTTAATTCGACATGTGTCTCAATCTCCATCAAACATCCATATTTAGAATTCAGGCATGAAGACTATTGATCACTGTATCATTATAATTCACTGAGTCACTATATGTATATAGAAAGTGAGCCTTTACAAATTAAACCACTGAAGGGCAAGTATAAACCTCAAAAACTCTTGTTATGAATCACCTCCACTACCTTTGTTATGAATTTCCTCTATTTTATTTCCTTCTTTTGTACTTGTTCCTTATCAATTCATCTTTTCATTAATAGAGAAAGGGGGAGGGATAGTGAGAGAGAGAAAGTGACATAGATAAAGAGAGGGACATAGTGAGAGAGTCAAAAAGTGTTTGAGAGAGAGAGTGAGAATGACAAATAGAAATAGACAATGAGAAAGTGAGAGAGTGAGGAAGTGAAAGAGGGAGAGTGGGAGAAAATAAGAGATGAGGAGAAATAGGGAGAGAGAGATAATAGGGAGAGAGAGAGCATGAGAGATGTGGAGAGATAGAGTGATAGGGCCCACGAGAGAGGGAGAGAGTGAGTGAGATATGGAAAGAGAGTGAGAGCATGACAGAGAGGGACGGAGAATAAGAATATAGAGCACAATCATTTAGGATGGGGGCGAAGGATGAGATGACATGATGCTCGTCCCATCCCATATCCCAAGTTTTAGAGGTTGGTCCAAACCAGCCCATCCACAGTGTGTCCCATCCCAAATATTTTCATCCATGTCCCATCTCGTCTAGAAATCATCCTATATGAGACATTCTTGTCCTGTCTGACGACTGGGATGAAAAAAGTAGATCACCTTAAGAATAGCTCCCTCTCGGCCTCTTATCTTGACTCTCTTTCAGCTCCTGCTTAGCCTACGTTATCTGCTCTCTCTTAGCCTCCACTGTTGGCTCTCACTCTGCCCCGGCTCTCTGATCTCACTTGGTTCTCGCTTGGCCACTGGTCTTGGCTCTCGCTCCACTCCCGCTCGGCCTCAACTCTTGGCTCCCACTCGCCCGCTACTCTCGGCTCTTGTTGGGCCGATGATAATCTCAAATTTAGGGTTTTTACTCATCGTTGGTGATTGAGATTATTCAATAAATATGTACCAGTACTTACCTATGAATGGTATGATGATAGAGACACAAGATTATGGGAACATATGCAGGTAGTGTGATTGTGAAAAGTTGATAGTAGAATCTAATTAAGCTAATGGCGATGTCGAGAAAGAGCAACATAAGGCAAAGATGCTTACCTTAGATCCTTACATTCCGCTAGGATCACGGTGCTTTACAGGTTTAGGTAAGCTCCCCTTCTTCTCTAATGCTTCTTCCCACACACTGAAGACACCTAGAACACACTTGATGGATCTTAAATCTCACTATCTTTCAATCAGCCCACATGAGTAGGACGCAAGTTCAAGATTATTTTTACAGTGATCCAGACTTTTATTTATAGATCAGAGGATGGAAGGGGGGGGGGGGGGGATGAAGCAATGCTGAAAATTTCAGCTCAATCAGACATGTAGGTCATTAGATATCGCCATTTGAATTTTGAGCAATCTTAGCCCTTGAGTATTTTTGTAAACTCCCCCCTCAGAACCTTTGCTACGCGCCTTGCAGAACCTAGTTCTACACTCAAATCTGCTAGTTTTTCTAAGGCGCGACGAAGCGTGAAGATTCAGATGAAGATGCGACAGAGCAATTTATGAGCTTCCTCTTTTTCCGTTTACGGTTGAACTGTCAAATCCTGAGATTCCTCATCCTCTTATCTTTCGTGCTCATGCTTTTGGTGCTCCCACGTGTACCTAAAAGGTAAAAAAAACAAAAAAGAATAATGAGACTATATTATTTAAATATATTATAAAGTAACTAGCCCGCAGTAGATGTGGTGGCGCTTCAGCGTGCACCATGTCAGCGCCTTGTTCCTTTCATCCAATTAATGGCTAACACACAGGTGTGCCATGTGTACACATGACACCATTTCATGCTGCCACCTTGCCCAGCCGCTATCGACTATTCCAAAAAGAGAGAGAGAAGAAAAAGTCATTTTTTTCTTTTTCCACTATGATCCATGCACTCATTTATTGCGAAAAAAATCTCCTCCTTTTTTATTTGTCCACATCACCCTTCACCTGAAAAAATGAAAAAGTGCTTTGTTAATTAAAATGCCATTACTGCATCATTTTTTGCGATCTCATAACGGCCTAGCCAAATGATTGGCTATCACCAATCATTATCTTAAATTACGATTTGTTGCTGTTCGTTGAATCAAACGATGACACGTGGTGTCATGAACCTAAAAGAATTAAAATGAATTCTAAATTCATATTTAATAAATTAAAAGAAAAAAAATAAAAATAAATATACAATTCGACTTAGAAAACTCATATCTTTACGAATTTAATGTCAAAAAATCCCATTAAAATCCTTTTGGAATTTGTTAGAAAAATCTCCAAAGATACATAAAAATTGCAGAAAATTCAAAATAGCATTCTAAAGAGATTTAATCATTTTAAGGTCGATAACATGCATACATAATTAATTGAATGCAACTAAACATTTAATATGGTCAGGTTAAGGTACTAAAAATGCATATTATCAGTCTTTGCACTCAGTTCTTGCTCAGTTCTCGCTCAGCCTCTGCTCTCGAACCCCACTCTGCTCCCTCATAGTCTCTTGGATCCCACTTGAGGTCCCGGCTCTTGCTTGGGTGCCTCTTATTCTCATGGCTCCTGCTCGGCTCCCTCTTGGCCTTCTGAATCGCAGCTCCTTCTCAACTCCTTCTTGGTCTCTCAACTCCCCATTCCCATTTGGCTCACTCTGGATCTCCCAACTCCACGCTCCCAGTAGGCTTCCTCTTGGTTTCCCATCTCTCGTCTCCCATTCAGCTCTGTCTCATTCTCCTAAGTCCCCACTCCCACTTGGCTCCCACTTGATCTGCCAACTCTCGGCTCCCGCATGGCTCCCTCGGAATCTCTGAACTCCTGGCTCCCCCTCGGCTCCCTATCAATCTCCCAACTTCACGCTCCCGCTCGGCTTCTTCTCAATCTCCCAAGCTCCCACTTAGTTCCCTCTCGATCTCCCAACTCCCATCTCCCACTCGGGCTCTCGGCTCCCTCAGCTTTCCAATCAGGCCCTCCTAGTCTCAGCTATTGGACCTTATCGCAATTCTAGATTCTCAGTCAATATTTCCTACCACCATTTTTATTGGTGGGTATCTGTTATTAGCATTGAGCTTTCATACTGCCATGTATCTAAATGCCTAATTTCTAATTAACATTTTCGTCTTCTACAGAATATATAAATGAAGAATTGGATTATAATAATATAGTCACATACCCTTTTGTCATTCTTCGCATGAGATTGCTAGTAACAGATAATGAGAAGTGGTGGCATAGTATGACACAAGTAACGATAGCGAAGCACACTATCATTACTTGTGGACTAAAAAATTGAAGATAAACTTTTATTTTTCTGGTTTTTAGGCAGATATAAGTAATTACTTCGCCTTAGTTTCATATTCAGATGGGATATCCATGGAATTTCTCCAAAATTACTTCCCAATTTAAATGCATATGACTATATTGAAAGCTTAAAACATGTTCTTCGGGCTACATCCTCCAGTTCACACAGAGTTTTTCCTTTAGTTAAATAAAGGTTTAGTTCGATCAACTGTAAGGCCCAATAAACGTCGTCTATCAAGTGTTCATTAGAGGAGTGTGTTATTTTGAAGAATGACATTTTACCATAGATGAACGCAACTTCCAACTGATATATATAAATATATATATATATATATATATATATATATATATATATATATATATATATATATATAATATAATATCAGTTTTATCCTTGATCCATGCTTCTAGTAAATCTGTGCTTCATTCCTAATAGGATCTCGTCTTGGTATTGTTCTTTCATATCCTAGGGGATGGAATGGGGTGAAGGAAGAATGAAGAAGAAGGATAGTTGAGATAGAAATGAAACAGATTTAGGAGAATGGATATTCTTTGAAGCCATCATTTTCCATCATTTATTATGTTTATTTATCTATTTTCAATTTGGCATAGTTTTATAATTGTTAGTTTCAATATGGGAATGCTCAATCTTCTTGATTCTGAATTTTTCAATGCCTGCTCCTTTCATCATAACATTGGGTACCACCATTAACTCGATTATGACGGCTAAGGTCGTAATGTCATAAAAATTCTTATGGATAGAAGTTGATGGCAACAACTTGTCCCAAACCACAAGGTACAATGAGTCCTATTTTTTTGAAATGTCCATTAAAAATTAGCTTGGATAAGCACCGATGTGTGCTTTGTCAAGCATAAAAGCCATACACAATGTCACCATCAAGAAAAATAAATACAAGACCACAAACATGCTCTGGAGGCATCTAGAGAAAGCCCACTGTAAAACCCACAATGAGGTCAATGACGTTCCGACCAAGCAAGTGACACTTTTTCGACATTACTCACATCCAACGAGCTATACCTCCATGGCGTCGCCTAAGAAAAAAATGAAGAATTTTTTAGATTTGTCTACAATAATGATCTACCATGGAGATTCATCAAGAAGAAGTCCTTCCAGCTATTGTGGTTCTATGAGAGACAAGTGGGGGGGGCATCCCTAGTATATCTATTGTGGAAGTGATATTGGGAAGGAGATATAGATAACTACAAGGAAACCTGGTGGCTAATAATACACATCTCAAGTAGCTTAATATGACCCTAATTTCATGTTAATTTTCATTATAATGATTATATGTGTGATCAAGCTTAATATGATTAAATTATTTTAGAATGATATTCTGAATTTTCTAAATTTTTACATAATTTTAGGGATTTTTCTAACATCCAATTCTAAAATAATATAGTTTTTTGAGTCAAAATTTTTGACATTAAACTCATTAAGATAAAATTTATTAAGTCAAAATACACATTTATTTATAATTTTGGGCCTTTTAAATATAATATGAATGTAAGAATATTTTTAACCCATTTATGCCAGCAACGCCATGTGTTGCCGTTTGATTCATCGAACGACAGCCAAACACGATTATGGATAATGATTGGCGACATCCAATCATTTACATAAACCATTATGGCATCGCGATTTGCAATGCCATAATGACGTTTAATGTTAATTGTTTTCTTTTTACATTTTCTAACTCAGGGTGACGCGGCCCAATAAAAAAGGGGCATTTTTTGCAATAAATGCAGTACAGGGACCCAGTCTCCACTTTTGGAGTTTTGAATTTTTTATTTGTGCTGACCAATCAACAATGACCGTTGTGCTGATGTGTCACACGACACATAGCACACACGTGTACATGTGGCGTACATGTGTTAATCCATTATTGGATTAAAAGTGGATTGGGCTAATGTGGCACATGTTGATGTGCTGTCACCTTAGCCACGATCTCGCTATTTAAATAAAATAATTAAATAATATATATTTTTATCTACTATTTTGTCTAGGGATGACACATTGCGTGATAGGAGGCATCATTTGCGGATGACAAGGAAGAATCTAAGCCAATTATCACATTAAATACCAGGATGAGACAAAACCCTTACTGAACAACATGATGGCATTGACGAGAAGAAGGAGAGAGAACTCTTTTGATTAAATCAGCATCTAGAAATCGTCTAACTTCCAGGCTTGATATTTAATGATCAAGAACTCCGATTGAACTTCAAATTCGAGGGTTCCTTCATCTTTATGCCCTTATCCATACATTTAGTTGGATCTATAAATTGAGCTATCGATCATTGTAAAAAATATCTTTAAGCTCACTTCCTCCTAGAGAGGTGGATTGAAAGAAAGTGAAATTTGAAGGTTCATCAAGGGTCTTGGTGTCTCTATTGCTTGGAGAGGTCAACAGAGAAGTGGGGAGGTTGATCTGCATCAAGAAGATGCCTTCATCCTGATGAAACATAGGGATCTAAGGTTAGCCGCTTGCCTTATACTGATTGCTCTTCAACACAGTTATGTAGTTTATTTATCACCATCTTCCATCACGATCGTTCATCCACCTCCATCTTCATCCATTATCTTCCCTATTTCTCCTCATCTATCATTCATTTCATGTGTCCCTTACACTACTACGATCTCGTACCACTACCTAGTGCATTGGAACTCCACGCTAGACATGTTAGAGGGTTCTCTTTCCAGGAGAAAATTTCTAGACAATATGGCTCTACAGTTCATCACAACATCAATGAAGGACCACAAAATTTGTTAGAGTGACTAAGCCATGTGATGAACTCCAATTTAGGTTGTTGATGTGTAGTTGATATTTGAGTTAATCAATAAAAAGTTATAAACCTTTCCTTATAAAATAATTTCTCTAGTTAGCAATGAGCAAAGGTTGTGTTCATTGGGAATGGATATTAGGGATTAAATACTCTTTAAACAATGATTCAAGAGGGAGGAGAGGAGATATGTATAAAATAGGGAATTGTGTTGTGATGAATATGAGGTGCTGAGAGGGTGATAATAATTTTTAATAAGGATGACATGAATAATAATATGATTAATATGTAAGAGGATGTTGATAAATAAAATGGAAATAAGAGAGTGAGATACATGAAGACGTGAAGTGATGATGGATGTAGAAGATGAATGAGAAGATATAATGACAAAATGGGTGAATGGATATGAGTGGATGTGGATGGATGATGGTGAAATAGAATGGTGAAGAATAAATGATATTGATATTCGCAATGGATGTGATGGAGAAATGGATAGGTGGTTGTGAGATAGAGAAAAAGGATGATGGACTATATGATTTAAGATTTTTAAATGAGAAAAATGCATAAAGGCCAAGATCAAGTTTGGATATGGCTATGGTTGGATGAGATGATGGAAGATGGTGATGAAAAAAAGGATGTAGATCTAACTAAAGATATGTGATAGAGAAAAAACCAATGTAAGGCAATAGACTAACCTTAGATTCCTAGGTTTCGGTGGGATCAATGCACTTATGTAGATCAACTTCTCCATTTCTCTATTGATCTTTCCCAATCACTCAAAACGCTAAGAACACATTGATGGACCTTCAAAACCCTCACTCTCTTTCAATCACCCTCTCTAGGAGGTAGCGAGTTCAAAGATAGTTTTTACAAAAATCTGAGGCTCTATTTATAGATCCAACCCGGATGGAAAGAGGCAAGAAAAATGAAGCTCAGATCAAAATTTCAGCCTGAAACTCCTGTCTTGTCACGTATCACAATTTGAATTTAGATCACTCTCAGCCCTCTAATTTTTGCTCTCCTCTGATTTTGGAAAAGTCAAAGAGCCATTAAATAGTTCCAAAAAATAGATATTAGTTCATAAAAAATGTTAAAAATATATATTTAGAATATAAAAACTGACATTTCTTTGAATATAATGCCAAACAATTCAAGAAAAACTATATTCCGACTAAAAAAATTATGTTCTTTCAGAATTTGAGGTCAGAAAAACAGTTAAATATACTTAAAAATTATAAAATTCAAAATATCACTCTAAAAATAAATTTTATCATTTTAGGCTTGATAACACACATATATAATCATTTTAATACCAATAAACATGTAAATATGGTGATATTAACCAAAAAAATGTGTGTTATTACCATGTTTAATGAATATGTGGTAATCCTCCATCCATTGTGCAACAGTTCCAAAAATTTTTGCTCAGAAAAAAATTAGCTATCATTGAATTCACAACATTAGTCGGTGTGCTCACAACCTACCTTGTAGATTCAATACAAAATTCTGGAAAATTGTTGCTATTAGAGTAGAGGGATGCATTAAAGACAACATCCAGTGTAATGCATGCAAAGCTCATGAAATATGCGATCAAGATTTGGTGTAATCAAGGCTTTGTCAATGCATTTTTCTTGAATATGTTTTTAAAATTGGAGGTAGTAGACCTGTCACGGCACTAGAATGTGCTCTCCTAGCTTGGCAATCCCATCAGATCCAGACACATGCAATAATGATTTAACGTAGGGACAATTGTCACAATACGGAAAACCACCAGATTACGTCAGCTTTACATACTGGTATATGCAGTCGAGTCATAGTCATCAACCACACTCAATGCCAAAGCAGAGGTTGGAGAAGTACCTCAACATCCTATGTAGCGGCGAGGAGGAAGATACCCCCTTGAGATGGTGGAAGGAGTTCACCACACTATACCTTCCCAAGATGATGAAAATTGCACTCGAGTATCTTGACATGAGCCTGACAAGTGCACAAGTGGAACAACTATTCTCTATTGGCCAAGGCATCACTCCATATTGCATATTATGCCTTGATGTAGATAGCATTGAGATGTTGATGATGTTGCAATCATGATTTTGTTGTCTTGGCCAATGCTCCTCTGATTTCGATAATGATGACAAGGATGATGACATTTATGACCTAGTAATTTATGTACAATCCTTTTATTTCATTTAATCACTGATATTTCCTATGGAGACTAATGGCTAGTCCATCTAACAGAATGACCAAGGAGAGCATTTGGAAGGCACTGAATGGGATGTGACATGTACCTTCAAAATTATCTAAGGATGTAGCATGTCTTTATATTCATATATGAATTGGTTCTATAGAAATATGATTGGAATTTCAAAACTAAGCATGTCTTTACTTTTTATGTTTCCATCTTTACCTACCCTCTTTCATCACTTCTTTATTTTCCTCTCTGTTTCACTCCTTTCTCTGTACCTCACTCTTTATATGTATCTCCATCTAAGTCCATCCTCACCCTCACAACTCCCTTATTCTCATCCTGATTTCCTGAGGATAACTTAGCTTCAGCTGAGCCGCTACTGATTATTTTTACACATGCCTTTTGTTTTATTGTCTCTACCTCGCTCATTATATGCATTTATTTTCTCTCGATCTCGTCTTCCATTTCTCTCCATTTTCTTCTCAAGCTGTTTCCATATGTCTCAATTCTAATCATTTGATGTTTAAAAAATTATCAATCTCAATTATCTTCTATCTCCTTCCTTATTTCTTTTTAGCTTCCAAATCTCCCTCTTTATATCTAAGCCTTTCTCTCTTGTCCTAGAAAACCAGGTCATCATCCTATATCTCTTTCCCCTCAAGTTTACAGTATATTGCCTAATTTACCTCCCCTTTTCAATTCATGTCCTTTATTCTATCACACTTACTTTGTCCTTTTTCAGTCGTTTCCTATCTCAGGAGAGGGGATAGTCATCATTCCGGAGAAGAAATCAATGTAAGAAAAAACATATTTTTAAAAATAATTACATTCAATGAAATATCCTGAAATTTTCTTTCGTCCTAGATTGTCTGCCATCACATGACCTGAAAAACATCATTCCTGAGAACTCAATGTAAGCAAAAAAATTAATTATCCCTAAAATTAGTTACATTCAATAAAACAAAATAATTATCATAAATGAAGTGTATTTTAGTCCACTTCTAATCGTCCACCGTCCAACGCTCCTGATGAGACAGTTTTTTCTCTGTACAAAAAAAACGTCTCGTCCAAAGACCGGCAGAAAAATCTATGTCTTGTTTAAGGTCCAATTGCCTGAAAGCAATGATTTTTCGTCCCTCGACGAAAAATATCCCCTCCGGGTCCGTGCACTATAAGAGAGAAGGATAGAATTATAGAGAGAGAGAGAGACGAAGAGAGAGACAGATAGTGACAAAGAGAGAAGAAAACAAATATAGAGAGAGAGAGACAGAGACAAATACAGAGAGAGATAGAGAGAGAGAGAGAGAGAGACAGAGACAAATACAGAGAGACAGAGACAAATACAGAGAGAGATAGAGACAGAAACAAATACAGAAAGAGAGACAGAAACAAATACAGAGAGGGATAGAGACACAGAAAGAGAGAGAGATAGGGATAGAGACACAGAAAGAGAGAGATATAGAGACAGAGAGAGAAAGAGACAAATACAGAGAGAGAGACAGACAAATACAGAGAGACAGAGACAGAGACAGAGAGAGAGAGACAGAGACAGAGACAGAGACAGAAAGAGCGAGAGAGACAGAGACAGATAGAGAGAGAGAGAGACAGAGAGAGAGAGAGAAAGACAGAGAGAGAGAGAGACAGAGACATAGAGAGAGACAGAGATAGAGACAAAGACAGAGAGAGAGAGACAGAGACAGAGACATAGAGAGAGACAGAGAGAAAGATAGAGATAGAGACAAAGACAGAGAGAGAGAGACAGAGACAGAGACAAAGACATAGAGAGAGAAAGAGAGACAGCGACACAGAGAGGGAGAGAGACAGAGACACAGAGAGAGAGAGAGACAGAGAGAGACAGAGAGACAGAGATTTAGACAAAGAGACACAGAGAGAGAGAGAGACAGAGAGAGACAGAGAGACAGAGATTTAGACAAAGAGACACAGAGAGAGAGAGACAGAGACACAGAGAGAGAGAGAGAGAGAGAGAGAGAGACAGAGAGAGAGAGAGAGAGACAGAGATAGAGACAAAGAGACACAGAGAGAGAGAGAGACAGAGACACAGAGAGAGAGAGAGAGAGACAGAGATAGAGACAAAGAGACACAGAGAGAGAGAGAGAGACACAGAGAGAGAGAGAGAGAGACAGAACACAGAGAGAGAGAGAGACACAGTGAGAGAGACAGAGAGAGAGAGAGATAAAGACGTTGAGAAAGATAGAGACAGAGACAAAGACAGAAAGAGATAGAGACACAGACAAAGACACAGACAAATACAGAGAGATATAGAGACAAACAGAAAGAGATAGAGACAGAGAGAGAGATAGTGACAGAGACAGACAGAGAAATACACACACAGAGAGACAGAGACAGAGAGAGAGGGTGTTGTGTGCGTGATTGAGAGAGTGTGTACATGAGAGAGAGAATAAGGGAGAGAGAGAGAGAGAGATAGAGGGTGGAGGGAGCGATAACCATGGCAGGAGCTTCTGCGAGTCCTCAGTCTCTCTCTTCCCTGTCGCCGGAGGAAGCTGAAGAGAGGAAGAAAGATGGCGATTTGCTTCGGCAGATCACGTCGGACGCGCTGGTGTGGAGCGCGCTGCACGGCCTCATCATGGGTGATGGGAACGTCCAGGTGGACTTGTCTCTCTCTCTCTCTCTCTCTCTCTCTCTCTCTCTCTCTCTCTCTCTCTCTCTCTCTCTCTCTCTCTCTCCACCCCGTCTTGTTCTCTTCTTTCTTCATGGGTTCTCCGCCGATCATCTCTAGGATGGCCTTCCGAAGCAGTCTCTCTCTCTCTCTCTCTCTCTCTCTCTCTCTCTCTCTCTCTCTCTCTCTCTCTCTCTCTCTCTCTCTCTCTCTCTCTCTCTCTCTCTCTCTCTCTCTCTCTCTCTCTCTTTCACCGACTATTTTTTTTCTCTCTCTCTCTCTCCACCCATTTCTCTGTCTTTCTCTCTGTCACTCTCTCTGTCTCCACCCCTTTCTCTGTGTCTTTCTCTCTGTCACTCTCTCTGTCTCCACCCCTTTCTCTGTGTCTTTCTCTCTCTCTGTCTCCACCCCTTTCTCTGTGTCTTTCTCTCTCTCTCTCTCCACCCCTTTCTCTGTGTCTTTCTCTCTGTCCCTGTCTTTCTCCACCCCTTTCTCTGTGTGTGTGTCTCTCTCCCCACCCCTTTCTCTGTGTCTTTCTCTCTGTCCCTCTCTCTCTCTCCACCCCTTTCTCTGTGTCTTTCTCTCTGTCCCTCTCTCTCTCTCTCCACCCCTTTCTCTTGTGTGTCTCTGTCGCTCTCTCTCTCTCCCCCCTGCCCTTTCTCTCTCTGTCACTCTCTCTCTCTCTTTCACCATCTATGATTTCTCACTCTCTCTCCCCAGCCCTTTCTCTCTCTGTGACTCTCTCTCTCTTGCACCATCTATGATTTCTCACTCTCTCTCCCCACCCCTTTATCTATCTGTCACTCTCTCTCTCTCTTTCACCATCTATAATTTCTCACTCTCTCCCACCCCTTTGTCTCTCTGTCACTCTCTCTCTTTTTCTCTCTCACTTACTCCCTTCCCCTTCTCTCTCTCTTACTCACTCTCTCTTCTTCTCTCTCTCTCTCTCTCCCTCTCTCATCCTCGCATTCATACTCTCTTTCTTTCTCATTCACTCTCTCTTCCTCTCTCATTCACACACTCTCTCTTCTTCTCTCTTTCCTTCTCACTCACTTACTCTCTATTTCACACACTCTCTCTTCTTCTCTCTTTCCTTCTCACTCACTCTCTATTTCACACGCTCTCTCTCTTCCTTTTTGTTTCTCTGTGTGTGTGTCTCTCTCTCACTGAGTCTCACTCACTCTTTCCCTGTCCCCCCCTCTCTCTCACTCACTCACTCTCTCCCTCTTTCTCACTCATTCACACACTCTCTCCCTCTCTCTTTCTCTCTCACTCATTCACTCACTCTCTCCCTCTCTCTTCCTCTTTCTTTCTCACTCACTCACTCACTAACTCTCTCTTTCTCTCTCTTCCTCTTTCTTTCTCACCCACTCATTAACTCTCTCGCTTTCTCTCTATTCCTCTTTCTCTCTCTCACTAACTCTCTCTTTCTCTCTCTCTCTATTCCTCTTTCTTTTTCTCTCTCTCTTCCTCTTTCTTTCTCTCTCACACTCTCACTCACTCACTCTCCCACTCTCTTTCTGTCTCACTCTCTCACCCACTATCTCTCCCTCTCTCTCTCTCAGTTTCTGCCTCACTCACTCTTTCTCTCTCTTTTCCTCTTTCTTTCTCCCTCACTCACTCACTCTCTCACTCGCTCTCTCTCTCTCAGTTTCTGTCTCACTCTCTCACTCACTCTCCCTCTCTCTTTCTGTCTCTCTCTCTCTCACTCACTCTCTCTCTCTCAGTTTCTGCCTCACTCACTCTTTCTCTCTCTCTTCCTCTTTCTTTCTCTCTCACTCTCTCACTCTCTCTCACTCAATTTCTGCCTCACTCACTCTTTCTCTCTCTCTTCCTCTTTCTTTCTCTCTCACTCTCTCACTCTTTCTCACTCAGTTTCTGCCTCACTCACTCTTTCTCTCTCTCTTCCTCTTTCTTTCTCTCTCACTCTCTCACTCACTCACTCACTCTCCCTCTCTCTTTCTGTCTCTCTCTCTCTCAGTTTCTGCCTCACTCACTCTTTCTCTCTCTCTTCCTCTTTCTTTCTCTCTCACTCTCTCACTCACTCACTCACTCTCCCTCTCTCTTTCTGTCTCTCTCTCTCTCAGTTTCTGCCTCACTCACTATCCCTCTCTCTTTCTGTCTCATTCTCTCACTCACTCTCTCTCCCTCTCTCTCTCTCTCAGTTTCTGCCTCACTCACTCTTTCTCTCTCTCTCTTCCTCTTTCTTTCTCTCTCACTCTCTCACTCACTCACTTCCCTCTCTCTTTCTGTCTCTCTCTCTCACTTACTCTCTCTCTCAGAGTTTCTGCATCACTCACTCTTTCTCTCTTTCCCAGTCTCTCTTTGTCTCAGACACTCTCTCCCTCTCCTCCTCTGTCTCTCTCTCACTCGCTAACTCTCTCCCTCTCTCTCACTTTCTCTCTCACTCATTTACACGCTCTCGCTCATTCACACTCTCTCTTCCTTTTTTCTTTCTCTCTCACTCACTCTCTCTCTTCCTCTTTTTCTTTCTCTCTCACTCATTCACTCACTCTTTCCCTGTCTCTCTTTCTCTCTCGCTCGCTCACTTAGAGACTTCGCCACAAAATTTTCTCTCTTGCATTTGAAGCAGATGGAAGTAAATGAACTCATGTGATCAAAGCAATTTTTAAAACGTCTTTTGTTCTGCCATTTTAGATATAGCTAGTGCCTTCTGTTGGTTTTTATGTATGTGTTTCGCCCTTTCCCTATCAAGTCTCTTAATGAAGATTATTTTCAAATTCAGTTTATACGTGGAATCCCATGAAAGTAAATCTCTTTATGGAATAGGGTTTTGTCAATCTCCAGCTTAGAGAAATCTAGAAAGATGCAAGAAGGTTTGACTTTAGGTTACATAGTAACTGCTGTTGAAGATTCAGGAAAATGCCCGTAGCCAAAAGGGGGGACTTAGAAAACTTTCATTTTCCCTTTCTTTCATCTCTTGAAACAAACATTGATTTTGGTTTGTTTTGGGGAAGGGGGAAGAAGAAGGGTCGAATGGAGGAGGCAGGGATTGACTGGGGACGAGCCACATGAGGACGCAGCGCAGGGTTGACGATTGGGGGGAGCGTCATAAGGTAGAAAATAACCAATCAGGGGGTGGAATCTGATTGGAGGGAGTCGGATGAAGATCTGGTGAGGCAATTTTGGGAAGTAGGGGATTGCTAGACCATAAAGAGGATGGGACAGAGATGGGGACGGATGGGATGGTAAGCCAAGTGGCGATCTTACCTTGATTATTGACTGCCCTCCAAAGGGGATGGCTATAAGTATCTGAGAGATTATAGAATGTGCTTGAGGAAGAAGGAGCTTGTGCTAATTTATACTGTTGTTGGATCCCCTACCCCTTAGGGTGATCTGGATCTCATTAGCTATTAGTTAAAACTGTCAAATAAAACAGGGACACATATGTAATTACATAAGTTTTGAGAGTAAATTTTTGAATAAAATAATTGTCTCCTAACCAACAGTAGTTAAAGAGAAAGGGCCAACATCACCAAAAGAAAAAGATAAAAATGCTCATAATAGGCTTAAGTGCCGAAAAGCCATGGTAGAGAATGATTGTATTATCCCGAAGTCTCCGTCATGCTGCCCTCCTCATAAAAAGTACCAGATTAATCCCTAAAGTGAGGGTAGAGAATAATTTGATGAATATCTTTGTTGTGATTTTCAATTACTTTATAGAATTTATCAGAGATCACTTCTTTATTCTACCTTTTCTCTTGCCTTTCTTACATTCCTTGAATCTGAATATTTCTGCCCTCCTCCTCAAGCTACCTTGTGCTGCCTTAATCTTATAAAACTCCAGATTAACCCCCAAAGACAAATTTTATGGTATAGAATGATTTAATAAATATTTTTTGTGTTTTCAAGTATATTTTCAACATTTTATCTGGCATAAATCCTTTAATCCTTCAATGTAATGCTGACCTTTCTTTCATTCCTAAAATTGGAACCTTTCTTCCTTCCTCCATAATCTTGCTTTGTGCTGACTTTCTAATCGAAAAACCAGTTTAACCCCCAGAGCCCAATAGTTTGGTAGATAACGGTTCAACAAATATTTGTTGGGTTTTTCTAGAGTTTATCTGAAGTCACTCATTTTATTTGAAGTTCATTTACATTTTATTCTTGGATTGTTTCCTCTACATGTGTAATAGATGTAATGTGTGACAATGTACAATATCAGCAGACTCGTTATCATTAAATGATGAAGACTAAATTTTGTTTTTTATTGTTCCTGATAAGGTCCTATGGAGGACCTATCGGCAGAAAGGCAGCAGGCCATGTTCAGGCCCATTGAAGGGGGCCTGCCAGTGCTCTAGACCTGGCCAGGTCTAGAAGCCATTTGGTTTATGGTTAGGCTTTGATATAAAGCTCAGTATGGATGATAAGTGTTGAAGATATGTGCTAAATACATTAAATGGTCCAAGCTGAATCAGAGAGTTATCGGGCTCCTTTAAGCCCTTATCAGGTTCTATTGGGCCCATTAAATATGGCTAACGGCTAGTCAAGCTAGCCGTCAACTAGCCGTTAGGACACTGGCCGTTAGAAGGCTAGTATAAAAGAGACATATGTATCATTGTAAATGTACCTGTTTTTACACTAAAATAAAGGATTCTTTTGCTTGTTCTTCCACTATTTTTCTCCATCGAATCATCAGTGAACTCGACATGGTATCAGAGCCTACCACGTGATTGCCTGGAGATTCAGTTGGCGCCAAGGTCATCCCATGGGAGGACAAGTTTGAGCAGTTTGTTTTTGAGTTGAAGGTCAGTGTTTTTGAATTCTATCAGTTGCATAAGTCATGGCAGAAGACATGACTAAAGTCCCTTCTGAAGTGGTAATGTCATCATCGGGAAATCAAATGGTCCTTGCCGATAGATGGATTACCAACCTTCCAGTTATTCCAAAATGTAATATCTTTAATGGCAAAAGTCTGTTGTTGTGGGAGAGAACAATCCAAGCTGCTCTAAAGCCAAGAAAGCTTATACATCATCTTATAGAGGATTGTCCACATGAGACTCATCCAAACTATCCACGATGGATCATGCAGGAGGAATGTTTTTGATTGGATGCTAGATACAATTGCCTCATAACAACTAGTCTGATACTCATCTTGTGAAACTACAAGATCTCTATGGGAGGCCATTCATCGAAGCCATTCTAAGAAGAATGACAAACGAGGAGATATGGATGTTCTGACTTATTCAAATAAACTGAGGGATATTCATAATGAATTGGATCATTGTAGACCATCCTCCACCAATCCAATGGCTAGAGCACATGAAGCTACAAATCACTTATGTCAATTCTTGCAAGGACTTCGGCCAGAATTTTAAATGATCAGAAGCCAACTTTACAATAGAGAGGAAGAGCCTACATTTGATGAAGCAGTGACCAAAGTTAAGCAGGAGGAAAGTCTTCTAAATTCTTCCAAAGGAGCTATTGAAAGTATAACATATGTAACGAAAAATCAGAATCAACAGAAAGTTGGTTCAGAATAACCGAGCAAGGAAGACATTGTGTGCAACTATTGTAAAAAGAGGGGACATATGAAGTACAAATGCTAGAAACTTCACGGTAAACCCCCACACATTGCCCGAGCTCAAATGGTACAACCAAGAGAAGGCAATGCCAACAATGATCTTCCTTCAGCTCAAGAGTTCCTGAAGATCATGCAAGAGTTACTGAGTCTCAAATCATTCATCCATTCTGGAGAAGTCGTTGGATCAACTTCAATGGTCAATTCTGGTAAAAAAGAAATACTTGATAATATTGTTTTACTTACTAAAGATCCATCTAATGCATGGATCCCAGACTCAGGAGCAACTGACCATATGTCATCAAGAAAGGATTTCTTTATAACATATGAAGAAGTTAACCAGAGTAAGTATGTTCAAACAGCCGATGGCACAGTACTACCTGTAGTTGGCATCAGGGGTTTGAACATCAAACCTATTGGAGAATTAAAAAATGTGTTACATGTTCCACAATTGTTTGTAAATCTAGTATCAGTACAACAACTTGCAAAATGTAGGGAATATAATGTTCTATTCGATAATCTGGATGCTTATTTATGTCAAAAGGAACTCGGGTGGAGGACTGGACTAGCTAGAGTTCACCAAGGACTTTACTGCTTACCCTGGCAATACTCAAGGCCTTTCCCAGGAGATGAATCAAAGGTGGCCACAGTGAAAATATCACCTGAAGAAACAGTTATAGACACTCATCAAAGAATGGGTCATCCATCCTACCATCTTCTTAAACATTTGTGCCCAAATTTGTTTAAGAACATTTTGGTTGAAAAGTTTATTTTTGAAGCCTGTCAATTAGGAAAATTCAAGAGAGGGACTTATCCTCATAGCTATACTCGAATGGAAAGACCTTTTCAGGTTATCCATTGCAATGTTTGGGGACAATCTCCCCAAACAGACATACTAGGACACCGATACTTCCTAGTATGTACAGATGATTATAGTAGATATATTTGGATCTTCCTACAAAAAACATAAGCATGAAATCACTAGAAACCTAAAGGGATTATGTAGTCTCATCAAAAGACATTTTGGCGATCAAGTCCAAGGGCTAAGAACCGACAATGCAAAGGATTTTCTTAACCATGAACTCATGGAATTTTTCACTTCTGAATGAACAAGCCATGAGACCTCATGTCCATACACTCCACAACAGAATGGAGTAGCTGAAAGGAAAATAGGAGATATTGTGAACAAAGGAAGAACACTTTTAATTCAAGGGAATGTCCCTACGAACTTATGGGGTTTTGCAGTTATGACTTCTACACATCTTATAAATCGACTCCCCTCTAGTAATATTGCTTTTAAAAGTTCCCTTGACTTGCTCGAATCATATTATCCAAATGTGAGATTGAAAACCGGCTTACCCCCTAAAATATTTGGTTGTGTTGGATATGTGTATAATTATGCACATAAAAAAAATAAGTTGTCTACAAAGGGACTAAAATGTGTTTTAGTGGGATACTCTGTTACACAAAAGGGGTATAAGTTTTATCACCCTATCACCCGTAAGTACATATTAACCAAGGATGTTATTTTTGATGAAAATTCATTTTACTATAAACCTAAAGGTACTGAATCACATCGAGACATATCCTCATACTCAATAGTGAGAATGCAAGTATCGCACATCATAAATTTGATCATGAACTTGAACACCCCTTACGAAGGTATCAGGTATTCGAGAATGAAATTGAGACAGTTCCTCAAGATAATTCACAGAGAATAGAATAGGAACTTGAATCTGGGACAAAGGATGTGACTGAGAAAATTGAAGAATCATCTCAGATTATACCATATCCTAAATATTATCAGAGAAAGAAATATGATCACCAATCTGAAACCATGGATTTGGGTGAAGAGGGAGAACTATCCAATTAAGGGGGAGTAATATCTAGTGAAAGAACTGCTGACTCTGAGGGTGAAGGAAATCATTGGCCAATTGCTCTAAGGAAAGGTACTAGAAAGTGTGTAAAACCTTCCTTGTATTCCATGACAAATTATCTTAATTATCAGAAGGTATCACCCAAATACCAAGTATTTATGACAAAAATTATAGATGTAGCTATTCCCAAATCTCCACAGGAAGCTATGAAGAATACCAGTTGGAAAGAAGCAATGGATGAGGAGATGAGGGCTTTACTACAAAATAATACATGGGACGTCGTTGATCGACCTAAGGATAAGAAATCTGTGGGCTGTAGATGGGTCTACACAATAAAATGCAAATCAGATGGAAGCTTAGACAGATATAAAGCACGACTGGTAGCTAGAGGGTACACTCAGACATATGGAATTGACTATCAAGAAACATTCGCTCCAGTTGCTAAGATTAGTACCATTAGAATTCTAATATCCTTAGCAGTTAATTTAGACTGGCCTTTAAACCAATATGACATTAAAAACATTTTTTTACATAGAGACTTGAAGGAAGAGATCTACATGGATATTCCCCCAGGGTGAGAAAATCAAAAAAATGAAGGCTACGGTATGTAGACTTTGAAAGGCCTTATACGGGCTAAAACAATCACCTAGGGCATGGTTTGGGAGATTTAGCCAAACCATGAAGGTGCTGGGATACAATGAATGTAACGGGGAACACAATATGTTTTTCAAATATTATTTAAATGATTTTCTAACGATTCTGATAGTATATGTAGATGATATTATAATTACTGGGAACAATCTAGAGGAAATAAAAAACCTTGAATAACATTTGAGTAGAAATTTCCAAGTTAAACATTTAGGACCCTTAAATTATTTCCTAGGAATAGAGTTTGCAAGATCAAGTGAGGGTATCTTGATGACACAACAAAAGTATATAGTGGATCTCTTGGATGAAACGAAACATATGAACTGTCATGTAAATGAGACATTGATTGAGGTTAATCATAGGATAACTCTAAATGAAAGCAAACCTAAGGTGGAGATTAACTCATATGAGAGTCTGATAGGAAAACTTCTATATTTGTCACACACACGACCAAATATATCTTATGCTGTGAATGTTTTAAGCCAATTTATGCACTCACCTAGAAACTCTCATTTTCAAGCACCTAACAGAATTCTCAGGCACCTAAAGGGAACACCAGGACTGGGCATTGCACACAGAAAAATAGGTAAGATTGATCTTATTTTATCCACTGATTCTGACTTTGCTGGTTCTCGTCTTGACTATAGGTTAACTATGGGCTACTACACAATGCTAGGAGGGAACCTAGTAACCTGGAGAAGCAAGAAGCAAAGTGTGGTATCAAAATCTAGTACTGAAGCTAAATTTTGGGCCATGTCAAATGGAATTGACGAAGCAATATGGATCAAGAATTTATTGGAAGACTTGAAGATTACATTCCTAAGACCAAATATCATCCACTGTGATAATAAATCAGCTATCAGTATAGCCCACGATCCAGTTGATCATGATAGGATGAAGCATGTGAATATTGACAGGTTCTATATACAAGATCATTTGGAACAAGGGAACTTGAAGAAAGAGTATGTGAGTTCTGAAGAACAATGTGCGGACATCTTCACCAAGGGCTTACCAATCAAACGAACACAATATCTGAGATCCAAGCTTGAAATAATGAATATACATTCCTGCACTTGAGGGGGAGTGTTGAAGATATGGGCTAAATACATTAAATGGTCCAAGCTGAATCAGAGAGTTATCAGGCTCCTTTAAGCATTTATCGGGCTCTATCGGGCCCATTAATATAGCTAACGGCTAGTCAAGCTAGCAGTTAGGACACTGGCCGTTAGAAGACTAGTATAAAAGAGACATATGTATCATTGTAAATGTACCTGTTTTGCACTAAAATAAAGGATTCTTTTGCTTGTTCGTCCAGTATTTTTCTCCATAGAATCATCAGTGAACTCGACAATAAGGGTTTTCTTGTGAGATATTTTGTAAGTGATCTGGGAGTTTTCCATGATGCATCGGCTGGGAACAGCTTCGCTGCATCTTGCAGGGCCTGTGATCAAGTCTTTTGGAGGACTTACCATCAAAGAGGCCAGGAAGCACCTCAAGGCTGCCTGATTTGTTGCACCTGGACATTGGGCCAGACCCAGCCTCGGAGCCTATTAAGCATCTTTCTATTTTGGGCTTATCCTTTTATCAAAGTTTCTGTATATGGATGTTTAGTGTTTTTGTATGAAGTTGAAGGTAGTTTTTTGTATCTCCTGAGCTGTATCCAATTAGGATCTCCCTCCAGCATCCAAGAAGGTAGAAGGCTACCCTCTCCCTTTGTCCTACCTCTCATACCTCTTGGTGCCTCTTTTGGTAGGTGCCTTTGCAGGGACCTATCAGTCTTAAGGCCCTTATCGATCTTATTTTTCCATTCAAGCTTTTCTACTTGTCAAAAAAGGTAAACTCCTGGACCTTCACAACCAAATTCCTTAACAGGGTTGATGACTGGTCTCCTACTCTATTTGAAGCCCAATCCTAGGATTAACCAAGGCATATATGTTTAATACTTCTTGGCTAACTCTGCTTCCTATGACTTCTGTGGTGGAACCTGAAATTCTCACTTTTGTATTGGTGTTCGGCCTTCTCAGGATAGTTTTTATACGTTTTCTTTGACCAGTTGTTTTATTGAATCCATAAGTGATTTCAAGTTTCTTTATTGAATCTGCGACCGGTTGATTGTTTTCTTTGTGCTACCATCTTCTCATGTTTCTATGCTGAATATTAAGCCATAGATGGGATCCTTGAAGTACGACTATCCCCAACTCTGTTATATAAAATGCTCATAGGTTTCAGACATAGGATTTGATCAAATATAAAGTTCTTTGTGTTTTATGAAAGCTCAAAAATGGAATTTTTTATTGTGATTTATACTTTGGTTTTTATGCCACTTGACTCTTAACTCTTCCCATAAGAGTATTTTCATTTTTATTTGGTTTTCATTGTCTCTGGGACAACCAAATCAGGATGAGTCCTTAAAACAGGACTCCGCTTATAAATATTGCAACCTATTGCTTGAATTTTTATTACCAGTAGTAGTTTGTGCTCATTTCATTACAGCCATAGTTTTTTAATGATTGCTTTTTATACAATTCACTTGGCGTAATCTGTTAAAAGTTTTCATTCATTTTTAAATATGGAGGATTATCTTGTTCATTATATTTTTACCTCACATAAAATTCCAGGAGAACAATGGAGGGCTCCCATTTTTTTGAAGAAACAGAGGGTTCCCGTTCCATCCTGATTTTCTTGTCAAATTTGATTTCTTTTCCCCATCCATAGTAGAGTCCAAAAGTCTCATTAATATTTTATTAAGTCCAAATTAATTCTTCAGTATTTTGGTTTAGACATACCTGCATTGAAAGCAATAAATCACTGTCACATGCATTTTATTTTGTTCTTGAGGTGATGCTTTATGTGAATATCTTATTTGTAGAGATCTGGGACCCTCCCTGGCTTAGGCATGGTTCATGCACCATTTGCATTGCTGCCTGTTTCATTTCCAAAAGATCTTTGGAAGCAAGCTTGCGAATTGGCTCCTCTTTTCAATGACCTTGTGGATTGCGTCAGCTTAGATGGGAAGTTCTTGCAAGAATCTCTTAGCAGGTCAGACTCTGATCTTTATTTATCCTTGCTGGTACAGAGCATATTCAATCTATCATGCACATTATTTTATTTCTTTCACTTTATGTAACTGGGACATGGGTTATAAGAGGCATGTCTCTTTTTTCTTCTCTCCTCATCTCTTTATAGAAAATTAGAGATATTCAACATTCAACCAATAATACATTTCTCACAGTATGTATCACCTTCATTTTAATTCAAATAATGAAATGCCTTAATTCAATAGATCTCAAAAGGAGGTTGAGGGGGAGACAAGCAAGAGAGTTCTTGGGATGGAGAGGAGGCTGAATGGAGGAGGTAGGGATTGACCAGAGACAAGTTGCCTAGAGATGTGGTGAGTTAGAGATGATCACGAGGTTGGGGATTGTAGAGGGAGAGAGGGGGCATGGATGTAGGGAGGAGAAGAGACAAGGAACTTCCATTTAAAGGAAGAGGTCTCTATTTAAAGGAAACAAAATGAAAGGGAAACAATGGATCTGGCCTTAACTAAGGTTGGGGATAGTATCAGAGCTGACCAACATGGTATCAGAGCCGGTTTTCAGGCTTCGACCTTGTCAGATTAGGCTCCCAGTGTTCTCACCACTCTATCCAGACAAGTTCTCACCTGTTTTTGAAACTCAAGATTTCTGGTATCTCAAATAGATCGAAAGAAAATATTTCTTTGTTCCAAAAATGTTAGGGATATTGAGGCATCAGAATTGTCAAATACTCCTGATGTGGGTAGATCCATTGTAGTCTTCCAAAATATACAAGTACATTTCAATGGTGTCAAAATGGTCAAATGGAGCAAGCTTGCGGAGCTTACCCTGGTTGGTAGAAGAGTTTGAAATCATCTAATAAATGGCTCAGTGTCCTATGGGAAACCACAATACAAAACACGACAAGCTGACAAGGCCCTAGTACTTCTGGGGATCATGGACATGATGACTCAAAATATAAGGAGAGAGATTCCTGCATGTGGATTATGAATAAATTCTGGGATGCATCCATAAATACAGAGCAAATAAGCATCATGACTGGTACTTATATGATCTGTCTCATAAAGCTGTTCTGGCCAGATAGGTAGGTAATAATGTTATGACTTATTATTGAACACATATGTCTTACTTCCTGTGTCCCATTCCTCTCTAGTCTCCTCTGTAACTGGTGTTAGGCCATAAGTGATAGAGCCTTATTGGTATTTATATCTTACCTCTTCCATATATCTTATCTCTCTAAAGGGCTCATCTATGTAATTGGTATTTATACCAGAGCCTAAGTGGGCCATTTATTTCTTGCATATATCTTATCTCTCTAAAGGTCCCATCTATATAATTGGTATTTATACCACAGTCACTCTCAACTTAAAACTGTTCAATCGTCATAATGGAAAATTTTAACCTTGTAGAGTTTGACACCTTTTCTTGCACGTAGAAGGCAATTTGGAGAGAGGTCAACTCCTTGTGGCCAAGTCAAAACCCACAATAATTGGAGAGGAAGGACATGCCCCAGCAGATACTTTTGAACCGGGGAAAATCTCAGAAGCCAAATTCTTCCTCCCATACCGAGAAAGTACATAATCTGGAAGAGGGCATTGGGATGTTGTTAAGAAGCCACCTTTGTACCTTCCCTTCTCGTATAAGAAGCTGAGATGACAATGGACCACCCACCCTACAAATCTAGGCGGGACCTGAAGTTAGAGCATGGTTTTCTTGAGAGGATGAAGACTCTTGGAGGGACAATCCATATATGAGGGTGGTCATCAACCCAAATGTGTTGGTGGACCATTTTGATTTTTTTTGAGTTCATTGCCTATCTTTTGATACGAACCTGGCTGGTTCGTATGGGGGAGAAGACGGGAAGGGAGGGAGAAGACATCGGGATGGTCATTGGCGTGCCGGGATGGGCTACGGCAAGATGAGGGTAGGCGGAATGGATGTCGCCTACGAGAGGGATCCGGTGGAATGGACGTCGCCAGAGGGAGCCAAACACATCTTGTGATACTTCTTGGCTGCCCTCCTCAAGGGAGGGCTGCACTATTTAAAGGGATTACAAAAGGTCCAAATGACCAAGATGCCCCTATTGGGCTAAATGATGAAAAAGGCCTTGATACGTCGGGGCGTATCACCTTTCCCGTTCTACTCGTGGTCATTTATTTTTGGCCTGTATCGATCAGTGGTATTAGAGCTCGTGAAGGTGCAATGGATCCTTCTATTGCTGAACCAAATCACATGTCCTCTCCCATGGGATCTGACCTAGACAATCTTAATCACACATAGCAATCATTCGGCACTCTTATCCTAGAAGTTGCCACCATGGCAAATCAGATGGCGATGTTGAAACCCCTTCAGTCTCTATTGTAAGACATGGTGGTGTTGACCCACTTAGTCTCTGACAAATAGGAAGAACCTGACCCAACTTTGCAAAGGCAATTGACTAGTCTAGAGAACTCCAGACCCTGAGGAGTTTCCTGGCTGATTTGGCCTAGCTCTCCACTCTATTTTTCCTTTCTTGATTTTCTCTCACTCTTTACTCACTCGTCCATCATTCTACTCACAGATCCCTCTATCTTATCTCTGTTCCTGTCTAGATCAAACTGCATCGTATGGATTACCTACCCATATAGCAATTTCTTAGTGATTACAACTGGCATCATATCAGTTAGACATGGAGACTGATGAAAAGCATTATGGAGGCATCTAGAAGGGGCTTGTTGTGTATCTGATAAGGACTTTATGAAGACATATCAAAGAAGGCGTCATAGAAGGGAGATCGCATGTGCCATCTAGTGAAGACACGTGTGGAATCATACGCATAGGCGGGAACTCAAGAGCCAATAAATAAAGACTTTGAGTAGATGAAGAGGGAGCTGAAGTTGTATCGCCTGGGCGAGAAGGCTGGCGGGAGATCCTCCTGACCAGAGGAGAATGAGCTGATCCAGCCTTGTTCTGAGCTACCTGTTTCTTTTGCATTTCACTCTCCTTCCTCTCTGATCCGACCCTACTCTTCCCTCATTTTCCCCACTCTCGTACAATTGATCCACGGGGATCGCTGTTGCTATTTGATATCCCCAGAATGTTGATTCAATTTCTTGAGAATTCTTGGTTTTCTATCATCTACATCGGCGAGATCTTATCACTATCCAACTGCATGGATAGTTAACAGAGGATCAATTGGGGTAGCTTCCCCTTTAGGAGATGCAGTTCAACACCCTGCGCCAAAATTTTGTGGTCATTTTACATTACTTTTTGCATGTGAAAATTGGCAATTTGGATCTAAAATTAGGATGTATAATCACCTATAAATTTTACTTCTTATGGTCATAGTGTAGGGGTGTGCGGCAGTTTCTTCCTTTTTCTCCTTGTCCATTCTCTAGTTTTTTTTCTCCTACAGCTCAATTCACTAAACATAAGACTCAGACAAAGTAGGAGTCTCAAGTTCAGTGGCAACATGTAGAATTGAAGAATTACTCAAGTGGTTGAGGCATCAATTTGTGGTGACACTAATAAAGATTACAGAGGACATTCTTGAGGGAGCTAGAATGTCTGAATATTATGGTGATGTTCCAGTAGTGGCAGAGGAGATAGAGTCACATGCGTCCCTAGCAGAGGATGATTCGAAATGGGCCATTAGTCTGCATGAAGGAGTCCACACATTCACAGCTCATTGCGACACAACTTTGGCTGCTATTTTTGAGTAATCTGAAAAAATTTCCCTGTCCCAAGGAGCATCGACAAAGCACTTGGAAATCAAGCATCGAAGAGAGCTATGGATGAAGAAATAAATTGGAGAATATTTATATTTGGGATATTTTTTCCACTTTCCCAAGGTAAAAGGATGGTAAGAGGAAAGTGGTTATATAGATATCTATACTAATGTAGATGGAAAGTTGGAGAGACTTAAAGGCAGACTGATTGCAGAGGGGTACAACCAATCAAGGCATATATTACTTTAAGGACCTTGCTTTAGTGGCAGAGGTTAATAATTTAAAAGGGAACTTTATTTTATAGTTCTGATTTCCTTTCAAAGCGTGATGTCGATACAAACATTTGGGATTTTTGAGCTTCTTATGTTTACCCTCGGAAATTTTTCAATAAAAGGTAAATTTGCTAATCAGTTGGTTCCAAAAAAGAACAAGTTTTGGGTCATAGTTGACAAAGAGAAAGAGAAATCCGAACAGGGAACAGAAAGAAGGAGTGGCTAGAAAGAGAGGCAACAGTTCACTACGGGAGGGCTATGTCATCATTAATCTGAAGGGAGAGGAAAATTGACAGCAACAAAAAAGGGGAGAGTCACAGCCAAGTACAGATAAGAGGACAGAGAAGAGAGAACTCACAATTTTATACTGCATGTCGATGATGAGGGAGGGGCCAAAACTTTAAGGGCCAGCCTTGGGGGGATGATCATCCATAGTGGGTTGACAGCTCACATGACACAGTATGGTACCTCATCACTCTTCTAATTAGAATCAGGCTTCCAGGTATTAGGCTATTTGGAGACATATACTTTCTGGTCCATATAGATCAATGTCCAAGGTGTTGTAGCATATTTTTTTAGCAATAAGAGCTGAGACATTTCAAACTACCAATCCACTGCTACTTCGTGAGAGATACTGCCTTTGTTACAACTCTGTATTGTAGCGCCAGCGCTGATCAATTATTTGTTACATGACTTAACTAGTAATTCAGTTGCATGTCTGTTATATATATTGTAGCATTCAATAATAATAACCTTCAGAATCATTCAATAATAGCTTCCCATTTAGATTTTTGTTTTGAAAGAAAACTTCCCATCTAGATACAAATTGAAACTAGACTATTTTCTATTGTTAATCCCCCTCAGGGGAACCATGATTAGTTAGCATTATTTTCAAAAAATGGGGTCAGTTCTCAACTGTGTCACTAAATTTAGTCAGGCAAGGAATGCATGATTTCATTTCCTCAACCGTTGAAGTATTGACATCAATATGATAGTTTTATGTCTAATTCTATTATGTCTTTGTCATTTTATTTAAGTTTTCTGTCCTACTGGGTTTTGGATTTGTAGACCCATTTTTACTTACAAGTTTGAAGGCTATTCTTATTGACCACTGAGCTGAATGTTGCTGCATAAATATTCACTTCCTGCTAAAGTTTATCAAAATGTGTTCATTTAATATGTGTTGGAATTTCTTTAGAATGGGAGAAATATAACAGTGGCCCACCACTCTATATCAGCGTTGTCCTTATTGGGCCACTCCACTGATTACAATCCCCTTTAGTCCTGTATATATATTCCCTTTTAAACAAACTTTGAATTATGTTGAACATTTGAGTTCCTTGGCCAACTCTTCCTCTCTATGATTGTCTTTTTTCTACAATTGTTTTCATTGTGTTTATTTGAAAATTTACTTCCCATTATTCTTCAGAGCCAGTGAGGTGGATTCTTTCACAAGACGACTAGTTGAAATCCATGCCAAGATGTTGGAAATGAAAAAAAAAGAGGTGATTTTTCTGTTTTAACATTTTCTGAAAGTATGATTTCATTTCTGAACTGATTATCTTAAAAAAAATTCTCAACTGATTATGTATCATCTTATTTTTTCATTAGGATATACGTTTGGGTTTACATCGCTCAGATTACATGTTAGATGCGGGAACAAATCAGCTTTTTCAGATTGAGTTAAACACAATATCTGCTGCATGTCCAGCACTTGGGTATCTTGTCAGCAAGCTACACAGGTTAGCTGTGAGAATGAACTTGTACTGTATGGATTGGTAATGTCTCTCGAAAGTATTCATTTAATTTTTTTCATTTTTTATGACCAGGGTGTGTTATAAATTCTCTTATGTTCAGCAAGTGACCAAATTTTATTTGGGTATGGTATTTCAGTCCAATTGGCAGAGAAAATAAAATTAGAGATCTTTAGTATTTTATTTTTTAGTGCTCATATTAGGGTAGAGGGGAATGATTTTTTGCCTCCATTTCATTCTTAACACCTTCAAATGTTCCTCTTATTTGAATTCTAAGGCATGTTCCAATAGGCCTCAACCAAATAGACCACTGGCAGAGAAGAAACAATGATGTAATCCATATTTAAATGGCCTTTACTCCTCTGTAGATTAAAATGAAATAGACACTTCGTGTGTTACAGACCTGCCTAGAACTAGAGAATAAAAATATTAACCAGTTCATTCCATGTTTTGATTTCCACTCTTGTTCAGTTGCTTGGAGAAAATGAATGCAACTTCTCTTCTTGAATGGCAATAACCCATTGTCCTTTTTATATCTTATTCTTTAGCTGGGTTCCGAATTGAAGCATGTGTCTGTCCCTTAATAAGGCATGTCCTTGCTCATATGCTTGTTATTTAATCTTGTTCTTTGTATATTTGTGATTCAATGTCTCATTGTGAATTATTCTGATACACAAAAGGCATACTATGACAAGAACCCTGTTCTTGGATAGGAGTTGAGAAATTAAAAAGAGAGGAAATCATAAATATTAGGTTGAAGGAAGCTGATGAAGGTCGCTGAACGTTGTAATATATCTTAACAAAAGAAGAGGTGGAAAATCTGAACTATTTTCCATTTCACTTCCTTGCATTCAAAGATACACTGTAAATAATACATATATATATGTGATATGTTATTGGCTGCAAAAATATTGTATCGGAGGTAACCCACCTAGATGTGGTGTTCATGAATTGAAATGAAAGTTTGACAAACATTTTGTAAGTACTTGGTTTTTTTAATGAAGTTGGAATTACCTTCTTTTGGGGATATTATCATATGGTATCAGAGTAGTGCCTTGCACCAGTAGATGGTCTTGGAATTTTGATTAAATCCTTGGAGGAACAAGGTTCCTTGGTGATGGACATGTTAGAACAGTTGATGGAAGAATATTGGCATTTGTGGATATCGACTTCTACAAGCCCATCTCTGCTGGCGTCTCCTTCTCCAATCACTATTAGTAGAGACCAATCTGAGAAAAAATTTGACCGCACGGGGAGTAGTGAAAGGCTAATTTCAAAAGTTGAATATGGAGAGAAAGTTTTCAGAAATTTAGTGGAGAATTGACTTCGGAAAAGTTGAGAGGTACTTTTGGTTCTATTGTATATCAAAGCTTGAGTGCCTCGAACTTGTACTTATACACTGGGCGGGATGCCTTCGATTAGATATTCTTATAGATGATTGTCTCCCCTTTGAGGGTTTGTGGGACCTCCAAAACAGAGTGACAGATTGTTGGGTCATCTTCTGAGGATGGTGTATCATTGCCACATTAATTGTCAGCTCTACAAGAGAAGAACAAACCAGCAGCCAGTCTCCACATTTAGGGTTTCAGAAAGGAAAGAAGACAACTTCAAATTCATGCTCAGAGTCTCGGGTTTAAATACCCATGACTTACATTGTGGGCTTGGGCTTGGTGCCCGTCCTGGAGTGGGCCCAAGACTACGCCCGGTCCCGGCCCGATTTTAAGTGACTTAATTCACATAAAGAGGTCACTTAAATAGTGAAATAAAAGATACAATAAGGGCCTCTATTTAAAATTAATCTTCCATAATTACATTCCGTCTGCATGTTCTGCACGAAGTCTGAATTATGGGTAACTTATTTACTAGGGCTCTCCATGAACATTCTGTCTTGTACCTACATGAACCAGTTGAAGTTGGATATCCAGCTTGAGGTAAGCTGCATGAAGCCAATTGATTATCATGATGAGCCCATGGCCTCCATGGAAGGAGTAGATTACTTCAGGTGATATGATTGTATCCAAAGATATCTCCAAAGTGCTAGCCATAGGGACATTTGGGACAATTCTCTTTAATGGGGTTTTCCCCTTTTTCCGTCGTTTTAAGTGGACACCAAAGAAGTATCAACGAACTGCTATTCCTCATAGCATTTCTGCGACTGTTTTTGGTGGAAAATGAGTCATCCTGAACACTGATCCCAGGAGAGCTCCTGTAACTGGTGAGAGTTCTTCTGAAAGACTTATTTTTTACATACATTTTACATCTGCCCTAAGCTATTATAAGCCCAAATATGAATAACATTAAGGACAATAGTTGAAAAAAGTAATATATGATGTCCAGGCTGACAGTTCCAGTTCCTCATCTCTCAGTCCCTTGGGCCACCCACAATCCCCTCTCATAATGATTGTGTCTACCTCCACAAACCTCTAGACAATATCTCTCTTACAGATAGGAACTACTGGGACTTTAGAGCAAATTATCCTCCCATTACTACATGATGACAATGTCACCACACTAGACCTAGACTAGAACTGTGAGCAGTGTTTTTACAGGTGTGTAGCGGTGGGCTGGCCCACGTGGTTCAGATGTTGGCAAATCATAAAACACTTCCAAAAACTGGTCAACACCCTCCATTGCCCAAGTCCCCAAGTCATCCCCACCGTTCTAGAGGCCACTTCTCCACAGCAACACTAGGTCCAATTGCCACCATCCTACGGGCAACAATTCCAAGGAACGCCGCCGCAGTTGCTGCTGCATGTGACCACCGTTGTATCCACCTATAAGGTGGCTGCCTCTAAATGATATGGTAGAAGGAGAATCAGGTTCTCAGCACACTAAAAAACAGTTATGGCTTAGAGCTAGACTAGAAGAGGTGTGTTGTTCAAGTTTGAGGGAAGTCTTCATTTTGGCATGGCATGAGATAAATCTTCCCTCCCACTCAAGATTTTTTTATGCCAAACTAGAAAACAGCTCAATTTTAGATCCCGGTTGGATGATTGGTCGGCGAGAGGCACCCTGCAGGTCCTGCTTTCATGAATTTTTGCCCTTACACAGAATCCTCATGCCACGGTGAGAGAATGTTGGATGGCACATGGAACCCAATCTTGGAAAGGGTTATGTTGGCTCAAAAAGGAGAAAAACTGATGGCCATGCCACAGGCGCTCGTACATCTTAGACCTTTGAGCAAGACAAGAGGTGGCTCGGAGTGGCGTGGGACCTCTTTTTCTGTCAGGGATGCCTACAAGATCAAAGGGGGAGAATCGAAGGGTATGACAACCATTACCACATGTGGCTTGTTGTGGAAACAGAAAGTTCCCATGAAGGCAATTGATGAGTGATATGATTTTTCATCGGGTATACGAGCGTAAGCAACCACGATAGAAGCAAGACCTGAGCATGACAGTCCAGCCCACTATTGGCCCTACTTAAACCCTACCTTCGGAAAGGCTAGGATAGGAAATCAAGTCATGAGTCCCTCTGCACCAACTCTCTCTCCTTCTCTCCTTCATGGTTGTAACTCACTTTGGTGTTCGTAAGTTGGAGTTGTCTCCCCCTCGATTTGCGACTATTTAATTGGCGATCCTTTGTCCTCCTACCATTCCCATTCTTCCCATTTACCCTGGGAACTTCTACACTCTTCCCTCCCCCCTCTCGTTCTCTTTCGCTCTTATCATCAGTGGAACAAATAGATGAATCACATCTTTTCTACACTTCCAAATTTACAAGTATTGGATATGGTCTGTTAGGATTGTATCAATGAGGCAGTGACGTGTGACACATGCCCTCTGAAAAATAATGTTCCAAGATGCGTTGGCAGAATGCTTTGTGTACAAGGGGTAACAAAGAATGTTCTAATCGCTTCTTTGCATGTCAGGTTTCCCAGTGATATGGGCACCACATCATATCCCATGGGTAGATTACTCTTCTTGCAAGGCCTTTTGGGACTCGCAAATCTAGAAAAAAGATGGAATGAGGAAGCTTCTTGTGGGGCTATGTGTGATCCATCACCGCTGTGAGGTGGTGTTTAAGGGCAAAACGGCCTCAAGAGACAATGTTCTTTATGACTTGGAGTCACTTTTGGCATATTGGTTTTAAAAGGGAGGGCCATTGCAGTCATCATGTGTATTAAATGTTCTATTTTAATAACATCAGGTTGATCTTCCCTCCAGGGTGATCTTCCATAGTGCTTCTCTGCACTTGCAGATCTTATTGCCAAGGCAACCGTAGATATTCTTACAGAAATGAAGGATACACAGGGAGGCGATGATATGGGAGTGGTGGTGGGGAATAGGGTGTAAGACTAGGATTATAGATGCTTTAATTTATCTAAAGATCCTCAAATCTCAAAAATCATGGCAGGGAAGTCATTCTTCTTGTTTTGAATATTTCAAGTGGATTGGTGAGGCTCTAATACCATCAAACAGTACTCCAGAGTTCCTTTGAGGAGATAAGGTTTAGCCTAAGATTAAAGGGAGAGAGGGGTAGTGAGATGATCGATCAAAAGTTGGGTATCATTCCACAGGGAAACCAGCTGAAAACCCAATGAGGCAATTGCAGGTTGACAGGAGATCATTGATAGTCAGTAGATGCCGGGATATTAGAGGAGAGGAAAGGAAATATTCACTCAAACTTCCATTAATTTGTTCTTGTCCAACCTTCTAAAACCAAAAATACTCCCTATAGATATAATTAAATCAATACCCCAAGAGGGGTTGGGGATCTAATCAAATGGCTTCTTTGGAACCATCTAATTAACTACATAATGTGGAGTATTTCATTTTTTCTTCTTTTTTTATCAATCTATTCGCTTCTCCCACTTCCTACTTTGTATTTGAAATAATTTGCCCCATTTACTCTAGCTATTTATCAATGAGCCATTATCAAACAAAGATATGTTAACGTTAAATGAGAAAGAATGTGCTGGAGATTGTCATGTTACTTCTTGGAAATGAAGACTGTAAAAAAGAGGTTTTAAGGTAGATTTCAATGCATATGTCTGATGCTCTTCACATGAAATGAATGAAGTCAGGGTCTCGATCTCAACAACAATTATCGAATTTAGAGCTTCATATGTGCATTCTCTTTGGTGACAGCATTTCTAAATCCAAAAACTATTCAATATTTTGGGAGTCTGCATTTCTTTGCTCAATGTATAGTGGATGCAAGATAAAAATTAAAAATGGTTTAACTCTCTTATATGTTTTCCTTTTCATAGAGTGGCTTAAAGAAATTTTTATTAAGGAGCTCCCATACTAGATTACTGTAACAGTTATCCTTAGTTTATCAATTTCTAGAAAAACATTTATTCTAATTTAACAGGTCATGCATTTTTCAGGAACTTGTTAGATCAGTATGGGGAGCACTTGGGCTTAGATACCAAAAAACATCCAGAAAACACTTCTTTGAGCAGATATACTGAAGCTCTGGCAAAAGCGTGGATTGTCTGGAATGATTCCAGGTGATTTTATTTGTAACTCTTTTGTCACTTCCCTTTCTTATATTTATTGACACATCCTTCTGCTTTCAGTTCCATTGTTTTGATCATAGTTAAGCCTGAAGATCGAAACATGTATGACCTTTACTGGTTATCTTTCACCCTCAGGGAGCTATATCCTTTTTCTCGTTCAACCACTTTATGTTATCTTATACTTGAAAAGTGTTTTATAACTTCCTCAAAATCGATTTTGAGTCACAGTTTCTTTTCCAGGGTTTGTGATAAACCACATTTATGTTTACCGTTCATCTCTTGTCTTGACTTGACTAAAGTACACACATGGTGTGACAAGCATTCACAAAACCTTGTCTGAAGTGGCCTGTGAAGGAGAGCTTAATCCAGATGGGACATTTCTAATGTAGGATTTTGTGATGCTCAGTCCAATGAAGTTTTGAGTAGCCAAAACTAATGCATGCAAAGAGATATAAGGTTGAAAATGTGTCTTTGTTTTTGTTCTAATGTTTATCATGTGTAGTGGTGGCAGAACAGTGAGTCTGATATACTTTCGGGCTGGTTTTTCACCAAGTCATTATCCATCAGAATCTGTAAGTCTTTCTGGTTTTTTGTTCTATTTATTTTCTTTTTTTGAAAGATTCTTATATTTATTTTCAATAAAATTATATTTATTTTGATCCTAAACGATAACCTAATTTGTAACAAATGGCTAAAAATTCTCTTAGTTTAACTTAAGTACACACATATATATCCACTACTTTCTATTATGATCATTGAATTGTTGTTGAGTGAGGGTGTTGTTCAGCATTGGATTCTTGACAACATCAGTTCATCCTTTGCAGGTGAAAATTTTCATCTATCAATTTTTCCAACGACATTTAGGGCGCTTCTCAAGGGTCTCATTATAAAATGAACAACTTGGAAATTATTTATAATATTGTGACTCGCTCCACAACTTTGGTCAAAGCTCCGCAAAATGCTTGGGAATATAATACCAAATTGACTTATAGATGGGCCGAGTTGAATCACTACATGCCCCTTTATCCCTACTTTCTTGATTGTGGGTATGTTCTTCAACTCATGGTATTTAAATTCAGCATAGGATGGAATCTAGATCATGAGTTTCTGTGAAGTAAACTCATCCATCTGGCTAAGCAAACCCTTTACATTATTCAGACTAAGGAGACACACCTTCACATTTTTCACTCTCAGTTGGTGGTGGATTTCTTGGGCATGAAACAAGCCTGGATTCAGTGTCAGCCAAGCCATGGAGAACAAGAAGGATGGGTTTGGATCAGCTCTTCCTTTTCAGTTCGGAAGGACTATGTGAGGATCCGTCAAGGAAATGAGGACCAATCAACTACCCAGGCATGTCGGGCCATTTGGCGCCTAAAGGCTCTAATAAAAGTTAATATCTTTGGATGGCTCTTTCTGCGCAAGAGACTGGTGATCCACGTCTTTCGCAACAGGATGTACCTAGAAACATCGGCGGCATGCACTTTATGCATAATGATGTATTGGTGTCATGTAAAACTCTTATCACATGGAAACGTTAGGTCTTGATTTTTATTGGTAACTGCACGAGGACGACATGGGTACATTTATTTTAAAATAAATCAGAAGTTCCAGGTAAATCCAAGATTTTCTCATCATGGTCAATAATCAATATGGTGTGTAAATCATGAATTTTCTCAAAGAACTCCAGGGATTATATCATCAATACATTGTCTAGCTTCTACCTGAAGTTAGACATAAATCATTTTGTGTAAATACCCTATAGCAGAAAAGGGTGGCAGAGAGAAAGATTAGACACGTAGTGGCTACCATCAGGACTTTATTATTTCATGGACAGTTCCATTATTACTTATAGGTAGATGCTATACTGACTTTAGTAAATCTAATCAATCAGTTTTCAATGCATGGTGGCATCGGTCTATGGCCGAGTTATTGCAGCCGTCAACACAGGCTATGGGAGGAACTAGGAGTAGTCTCACTCTTTCACGGGACGCCAACGCTGTTTGGAGGGGATTTGGACATGACCCTATAGTCGGGGGGTAGACCGAATGAGATGGGAGGGCAGGACCTAGGCTCAAAGGCTTTCGGGTCATTCATTTTAGGACCTGGATTGCACACAATGGGACCAAAAAATTGTACCTACACGTGGTGAAGCATGAGAGGTCCTACCACATTCTCTCATCTTGACAGATTTATCTGCTCGGTGGAATAACTTGAAGAATACCCATTTGCCGATATGCGGGCTCTCCCTAGACCACTATCGGACCATGCTACGATAATGTTGGCCAGAATAGACCCACTTATTTCAGCTGGATCGGTCATGGCTGCGTAAGGGGTTCAAGGATAATGTGATAACATGGTGGACAACCCAACCCGCCCAGGGCACAGCCACGTCGCGCCTCACCGCCAAACTGGCGGGACTGTGACACCACGTTATTAGGGTTAAGATTCAAGAAGGATGACACCGTCGAAGAGATAAATCCCTGTCATGGGTCCAGCAGTTGGATGCCATAGAAGACACAAGATGTTTAGTAAACGACGAGCTCAATGAGAAGAAAACAAGCAAAGTGGTGGTCGAAGAAGAAGATAAGAAGTTAGAACTTGATTGGAGGTAGAAATTAGTGCAACTTTGTCTGAAGGAGGGGGATGCCAACACTCAGTTTTTTTCATATGGTGGCGAGTGAAAGGCGGTGATCGAGTCACATACTACAAGTGCAAGTGGGGACGAGCATTCGCAAGGACACAAGCTGTTGGAGAAGAACTAGCAGATCACTTCGAAGCGATAACTAAGCCGGTGGCTCGAAACCAATGGAGATGGAGTGGAAGAATTGCATCCAAGGTGACACAAAAACAACAAGATGATCTAGTGAAGCCATTTGTTATGTAAGAGGTGTGGGAGGTGATCCCAGGCTTAAATGGAGAAGCACCGAGCCCCGATAGATTCCCACTCTTTTTATCCAAACTCTGGGATGTTGTAGGCTCCAAGGTGATGGGTACATTGGATGAATTCTCGCGAGGTAACTTTGGCTTAGAAAGACTAAATGGGTCACACATTTTTTCTGCTCAAATGAGGGGGGGGAGGAAGAACGTGGGGGATTTTCAACCCATTTCCCTATCAAATTCTATTTACCTCATCATCGCCGGCTCACCGGTTGAGGGAGATAATTGAGAGCTAATTGGACCATTCCAATTGGCATTCATTTCAGGAAAGTAGTTGGTAAACAGTGTGGTGGGGCCAGGAGAGATTGTATCAACATGGAAAAGGAAGGGGACAAAGGGCTTTATTTGGAAGGTCGGCTCCACGAAAGCCTACAATTTGCTCGATCGGAGATTTCTATGGTTTGTTATGCGAAAACAAGGCTTTCCCGAAGAGTGGGTGGCCTGGGTGAGGCGATGTGTTACGTCCCACTCTTTCTTGGTCCTAGTCAACGATCGTGCGGAAGGAGGATGGATCCACTCACAAAGAGAATTTACATAGGGTTGCCCCTTAAACCCTTAATTGTTTGTCCTTGTAGTGGACATCTTGGCCATCTGCACCCTTATGGCGTGCAAACACAGCCTATTAAGGGGATTTCAGATGGCGAGCTACCCAGGGGACATTCCACTACTTCAATATGCAAAAGACACAACATTTTTCATGGAAGACTCGGTGACAGAAGCTCATACCATATATGCATTGTCAGACTTATTCGCTGACTTCTCAAGGCTACGTCTCAATCAAACCAAGTCGGCATTAGTGGACTATGGACTCCCTTCGGAGGAGGAGGTACAATACATAGTTTTGGAGAAGATCCTTTGGTATATACACATGCATGTGTGCCTTTCTGTAATGTGACTCTGGTGCAACTTCAGTTTTTGTAATCTTGAGCATCCCTTCGTAGAGCTGTTTGCCTAATTCAATACCCAATGTTTGCCAAGTATTTATGAGTTCAATCCTATTCTTAGATGTCGGAGCTTATGTTTCTTAACTCACTAGAATAAGATAAGAATTTCTTTGTTGAGTGATGGACTAAATAATCTGATGGGTCTTGCTGGTTTGGTTAGAAACTCTCTATTTCTTGAATCTTAATATCCATTGGCAAGATGAATCTCACTTATTTTGGGTACAAACATTAGAAACACTTCTTTGGAATGACGAAAAGTGGTACACAGGAGGTCTCTATTGTACAGCTTATGTACATGGTATAAATATTTCTAAGCCTTACATGATTCCTGGTTTCATTCATAACTGGATGTTGTGTTTCTAGTTGGAACTCTGATTCCTTTGTGATGTTTGCTGATGGATTTAATTATAGATTCAAGGATTTAGATGGTTCTCCACAAAAAGGGAAAACTAAAATAGGGAGAATAATGGAGAAAGAACAGAATGGAGTATGGAAGGACATGGGCCCTTCCCGACATCCCCTTCCATGCATATTCCTGCCCTGAGTCCTGCAAGTGAGGATTAGGGTGTAGAGGCTAGATAGAGAAGATAAGTGAACTCTGGGATAGACAAAAAATATCTTCATTTTTCAAACATCATGGTTTTGAGCTTCTATTCTTATATCCTATCAGTCTTCTATTCTTTTATGCTTCTATGTTTCCTTGGGCAGAATCTATGAAGCTTGAAACATAGCTTTCTTATGCAAGTTCAATTTCTATGCTCTTGGTCTTGTAATGAAATTTAAGTACCCATCATTAATTATTAAGGGATGCAAATATGAGGACTTTCACAACCGGGTAATCCATTTAAGATGACCCTCAGGAAATGCAGCTTGTTGCCATGTGCATCAATGGGTTCAATGTTTACCGGTGACACTTCAACCATCAGAAAGATGTGTGCATTAGGCATCACGAGTCTTCTTCCTGTCAGACTAAATGAGCATAATGAAAATAGAAACCCATCTAGAGTCATATAATTTACAATCCATGATCTCTTTGTACACTGCAATGTTGACAAAATCTTCATCATTATTCACCTCCAACCTTGATAATGATGGAAATATCATCATTATTACTCAAGCTATGGATGATGATGAAAGATAGTAAAGATGATGGCTTTTGGCAACAAAAATTTTGTTTCATCATCTGCAACCACTACCAGGCTTTCATCTTCATTAAAGTTGCATCATTACTCTGCTCTCCAATCAGTGCGTACATCTTTTTTATGATAGAGACTACTTAAACATCAGGTAAAACTGAGTAGCTGCTATCAGGTACTGCCTCAACGTCCATTTGATGATAGCAACTACCTCATGTTGATAACTGCTTAACTGCTTAGTAACTGTGTACTTTCTGTGATATTTCTGCTCAGTGATTTTGAAATCCATAGTGAGGAGATAATGTGTGGAAGAAATACATAAAAGTTTAAAAGGGAAGTGAGAGGAGATGAAAGAGCAGAGCGGCAGGGGGAACCCCATTGCCCTTGAAGTTGGGCTGAGGGAAAGAAATAAACATGATTTTGACAAACAAACTAAACTACTGTATGTGTTTCCTACCCATGTATAGGGATAGGAAAATTACACCAAAACCCTACATCCAACAATATCATTTTATATATTTAATGTGATTTTTACTAATTGATTGAGTTTTGTTTAAAAAGGATCGCCACTAGAAGTTGTTTTAAATGTTCTCTTAATGTTAGTTTTTCTTTTGCAAGGAATGGAGAGCGAGACTGATGATGGAAAAGTCTTCTGCTATTAAATGTCCATCTATATCTTACCATTTGGTTGGCACCAAAAAGATCCAGCAGGAGCTGGCTAAGCCTAATGTTCTTGAAAGGTAATGACTTACAATTATTGGTCAAAAATTTGATGTTTAAGTTGAAATTTTGGAACAACCAATGAATCCCCATTGAAAAATTGAAAGATATGTTCTAAAGAGAAGATTATGAGGAGATTGGCAAAGGAGATGTGAAACTCATGATAATTTCATTGGCATCTCAAATTTGTCTAAACTCACCTGAAAAGAAGCTTCCATAAATGATAAATAATAAATGATAATCTCAATCCAATTTTCTGACTCATAATCGCAAAGGTGCTTGAAACTTGATATTCAAATACTCAAGAATTGGCCTTCAGAATCCTCTCAAATCAAAGTTCAGATATGTGCAGAAGTCATTTTTAAATCATGAATTTCTCATTTCAGACCCACCTAATTAATCCCCATGGAAAATAGAAACATTTTCACTAAGCGGAGAAATTAAATGAAGAGTTTAGCCGATTAAAAGATTATGAAACTAACCTTAATTTCTTGGTCATCGTAGATTTCTCGATAACAAAGAGGATATAGAAAAGCTACGGAATTGTTTTGCCGGTTTATGGAGCCTTGATGATTCAGAAATATTGAAACAAGCGATCGAAAAGCCAGAGCTCTTTGTCCTCAAACCCCAGAGAGAAGGGGGAGGTACTTTAAACCATAGTTTTATCTCTTTTTATACTACTAAGTATTTTTTCCTTCCCTTTTTATCATCAGGAAACAATATTTATGGTCAAGACGTTCGAGAAACCCTGTTCAAGCTTCAAAAGGAAGGAAACAAAGGACTTGATGCATTTATTCTAATGCAGAGAATCTTTCCAGCTTCTACGCTGACCCATTTGGTACGCGATGGCGTCTGTCGCCAAGACTATGCCATTTCTGAGTTGGGTATTTACAGTGCCTACTTGAGGTAATTCACTTTGCATGATTCCCTCTCTTTTCTTTAACTTGCCTATGTGTCATCTGACTGATTAACGTGACATGTACGGGAAAAAAATATGAAGGAATAAGGACAGGATCATCATTAATGAGCAGTCCGGGTACTTGATGAGGACTAAGGTTTCCTCATCGAATGAGGGTGGAGTGGTATCTGGATATGCTGCTCTGGATAGCATATATCTCTCTCCTGATTGAGCGTGATCCCTCACTGCATTTTTAATTGGTCAGAGTCCACTGAATCGGGGTGTCTTCACCCATTTATTATTATACATTATGTGTCGGATGAATTGAGATAGTTTGCACCCATATCTAATGGGTTCGTGGAAAATGAGCGAAGATTTCTCTCTTTATATTATAGATGTGATTCTTAGGAGGAAAACATTACCTTTGGCTTCATTTTTTCAGAACTTCATTCCTCCATCTTCATCTTCATCTTCATTGACCTTCTAAGATTCAGATGCATCGTCATGTCATGAAGTCTATGAACATTCAGGCATGAGTTATGAGTGGGCCCGAGTTTGATTCAGTATTTCAATAAAACAAACAAACTATCTGACTTATAACTTAAATAAAGCAAGGCTAGTCCATTCATAGCAGCCACGGATTAGTTCAATCCTTACTAATCTCTATATTCACCTTATCTCTATTACATCTTAATTAAAATTCTGAATATAACTCTTCTACTACCCGTCTTAATACCAGCCTCTATTAGAATACCATGAAATCATCTCAACACCCTACTTTCTAACTACCTATTAAATCAATAAACCATATTAATCCTAAAAGTAATATGAATGATATATTATACTATCTCGCCCTATTCCCTAGTCTCCCCTAATACCATCCACTACTAATTATTACATATTATATTGCCTCCTCTCTTACTTTAATTACTTTCTTCCACTGTCTAATTGATTATTTTCTACCCCTTCAAATTTCTTTATTCTTACAACTCATCTCTTATATTATCGTATTATATACTAAATTCCTCTAATCATTCTTCTCATTATCTGACTATCTTTGGTCCCAACTAAATCATTAGATTCATTACTAAAGGCCAGTACATGTAGAGACGACCTCACTCCTACTATACACATGCTTGAGTGAGTTAAAATAATTACGAATTATATTTAATTCAGGAAAATTACATTTACAATGACACTAAAAACAACTGTGTAATTTGCCTACATCACTCTGATATTATGTATGCAGTACAGTGCATTGGACCTTCAATTTTTATCTCCCAACCTGAGACAATAGGAGAGACCAAAAAATAGACTTCCATCAACCATAAGGGAAATTTTATTTCTCTAGTTTATTTTGAAGTTAATCTTGCCTAAGTAACTGATAAACTCAATTTTAGGGTTTTAACTCGTCATTAGTGATTGAGATTATTCAATAAATATATACCAATACTTACCTTTGAATATTTAGTTAGTGATGAGTACACATCATCTCCAAAAGGAACGAAGATTAAGGATTCAATTTTCTTACTAAAGTGTTTATCGATATGAGAATAGATAAAGATGAGAATTTACTGGGCAAGATAGTGATATCGAGTAAAGGTTGTGAATAGTTTTAATAAAAAATTCAAATTAGCAAATAAAATATGAAAAAGAAAGTAGAATTATGGGAATCGTAACGTGAATGAGGTAGAGAATGTGTCGGATACGAGAATGATTGAGTGAATGAACAGTGTGATGACAGATATACGAGATTATGGGGATGCAAGGAGGTGGTGTGATAGAGAAAAGGTGATAGTAGAATCTAATTATGCTAACAATGATGTGAGGCAAGAGCAACGTAAGTCCAAGACATTAAGTTAGATCCTTATGTTCCCCCAAGATCACAGTGATTTACGAGTACCAGTAAGATCCCCCTCTTCTCTAATGCTTCTTCCCACACACCCTAGACACCAAGAACACACTTGATGGATCTTAAATCTCACTATCTTTCAATCAGCCTACATAAGTAGGAAGCAAGTTCAAGATGAATTTTACAGTGATCCAGGCCTCTAATTATAAATTGGAGGAGATAGATGGAAAGAGGGTGAGACGAAGCAATGTTGAAATGTTAGCTCAATTGAACCTGTGGATCGTCAGCTATCGCAGTTTTAATTTGGATCAATCCTAGCCATTGATTTTTTAAAATTATTATTTAAATAACATGTCTGCAACTGATGTTGCGACGCATCATCATGCACCACATCAGCAGAATCCCCCTTTTTACCAAATAGGAAGGTGACACATGTGTGCCTACATGTGCACCACGTGTACACGTGCGTACCTCGTGTACACATGGCCCCATTTTTGTCGCGTGACACATCAGCACAGCGCATATTTTGACCACTCAACAGAGAGAGAGGGAAGAGAAAACAATATTTTAATTAGCTCTTTCTCGATCCACGGAGCAAATTTATTCCAAAAAAGCTCTTTTTTGTAATTTGTCCAAGTCATCTTGTGCCGTAAAAAGATAGAAAAAGTAATTCATTATCTTAAATTTCATTATGGCATTGCTTTTATTGATGCCATAACGGAGTACCTAAATGATTGCTACCGCCAATCATTATCTTTAGTTATGATTCATTGCCATTCGACGAATTGAACGGTGACACGTGATAGCGCGAGATAAAAACATTCAAAATGCATTATAAAATTCATATTTAATAATATAAAAGACCATAAAATATAAATATATATATATATTGACTAAGAAAAATCATATCTTTACGAATTTAACATCAAAAAATTCCAGAAGAATTATATTCTGACTCAGAAAATTGTATTATTTCATATTATGTTGTTATAAAAATCTAAAAATATATATAAAGATTTCAGAAAATTCAGAATATCATTCTAAAATAGATTTAATCATTTTAAGCTTGATAACATGCATATATAATTAATTTAATGCAAATAAACATGTAAATATGGTCAGGTTAAGGTATTAAAAATGCATGTTCTTAGTAACATTAGATATATGGTGGTAGATTATGTAGTAATATTTATGTTTGTATGCCAATGTAGGTCTATCTCTATTGTCAATACACAAATAATGGTGAGAAATTAATTTACATGGGTAAGGTTAATATTTTTTGTGTGGATGATATCAAGACATTTAGGTTACCCCTAATAAGACAAATCTCTAAACACAAAGACTAACCTCACTCATGAAAATGATATTTGTGATTGTGTCTAATTGGTTAAAGGCATGAAATCATTTGGTTGTAAATGTATCACTACAAACAAATGGGCTTGAAAGGGTAGTAATTCAAAATTTTATAAGGCTCTTATCTTGTGTAAGTGGTCAATCAAGTTGATTCACGCTACTATTGTGTAAGTGGTCTTAGACCTAAGACACCAAAGACGTCTTGTGGCTGGATAGTTGTACTTTGACTATGATATGTGTCCCTAATCATGGGATTCTAAATAGTATTAGTTTGGTTGCATCAAGAAGTTCATGAAGATGATTCAATAGTCAAGATGGGATCGTCTACCCTCGGTATAAGAGTTGATAGCTCAAGGAAGAAGAAGTGATAAAGTCTTTGGCCAAGGCAGTGAAATATCGGAGAAGAGTTCTCCGATAACTTCTGAATGCATCGGTACTAACTCAGATGAATGATTAGGGTTTGAAAATTGACCATACCCTAAGTCGTCTTAGGAGGGTGAAATGGATGGGGGATTATACACACACGGTAACTAATGATGAACAAGTTACATGAGTGAGTTGATACACACTCCTTTGTATATTCTAGAGCACGAGTAGCTTGGCACCCCACTTGTGGAGACTCAACCTATCCATTGGGTTAAATCGATTTGACATTAAATAATCTATATGATGGCATAGTTATTTTAATTTGGAAGGTCAATAAAGGTTATTGGGCCACTAGAGTCATTAACTAGACTGATACATGGGCCTAGAGGGTCACATGCAAATGATCTTTATACCTAAAAATATCTACTTAAGTTTTGGAGGTTTTTATGAAAAATACCGTCTTAGTATAAATCGGGGAAGGCCCTGAACAAAATTCACCCGGGCCAAAATTGTTTAGGGGCCTTCCCCTTCTTTTCCTTTCTCTCAATACCTCCTCTCCACTCCCAATGCGATCGGGACAGTGTAATGACGACGACGGACAGTGAACTGATCTCTTTAAGCTGAATGAGGAGATTTGACTTGCGAAGGATTGCATGGATACATCTAGTGGATGCACACATTAGAAGCTCTACACAACTCACTTGAGGATTGAAGGAATAATGGATGTGACCTGTGATGAGGTTCTTCATTTCATGTTTTATCGATATTGTTTTGATTCGTTTGTCTTCCATTACATATCATTTTGGTTTCTTCATCCATATCAAGGCCTGTAGAACCCAACAAGAAGGCCCTGAATGAAATTTACCCAAGCCAACATTTTTCAAGGGCATTCCCCTTCTTCTCCCTTCTCCCCACAGCTCCACTCCATTTCCGATGCGGTCGAGACGATGTAATGACGACGATGGAGAGTGAATAGAGCTCGTTAAGGTGAAAGAGGAGATTCGATGTGCCAAGGATTACATGGATACATATAGAGTATGCACACTTGAGCAGCTCTGCACAACTCACTCGAGGATTAAAGGAATTACGGATGTGATTTGTGCTGAGGTTATTCAATTCATGATTTTGTTGACGCCATTATGATTCAGCTTTAAGTCTTCCACTATGAGTCATTCTATTTTTTCATCTAGATCAAGGCCCTAAAACCCAACAAGGCAATCAGATCAAGATATCCAATTGACCCAACCCATAACCTAACCTTGATCATGTCAGGTAAGTTGATTCACGTCAATTCAAACCCATTCCCAGACTAGGGTTAGGCACAACCCTAGTCTGGTTCAGGTAATCAGATCAAGATATCCACTTTACCCATCCCCTAACCTATCCTTGATCATGTCAGGTAAGTCAACTCACACGTCAATTCAAACCCATTCCCAGACTAGGGTTAGGCACAACCCTAGTCGGGTTCAGGCAATCAGATCAAGATAGCCACTTGACCCATCCCCTAACCTAACCTTCTTGGTCAAGTGAAGTAAATCAACTCTCAAATTAATTCAAACCCAATCCCAGACTAGGGTTAAACCCCAAACCCTAGTTTCAGAAAAAGGCAGCCACTTGACCCATCCCCTAACCTAATCTTCTTGGTCAAGCGAAGTAAGTCAACTCTCAAGTCAATTCAAACCCAATCCCAAACTAGGGTTAAACCCCAAACCCTAGTTTCAGAAAAAGGCAGCCATTTGACCCATCCCCTAACCTAACCTTCTTGGTCAAGCAATGTAGGTCAGCTCTCAAATGAATTCAAACCCAATTCCAAACTAGGGTTAAACCCCAAACCCTAGTTTTAGAACAAGACAGCCAGTTGACACAACCCTCTCACCTGACCTCCTTATCGGGTCAGGCTAATGGACCTCCTCCTCAGTCATACCCAAACCTGACTTCCAAAACCCTTATATAAACCCACCCAGCCCTCTCCCTCCACCTAGGGAACGGTAGCTGTCATCCCTCACGTCACACATCACGGTGGCGGCAACGTGACGGATGACGTGATGATGACGGTGACAAATCTCAGATGACGAACTGGGCGTGATGGTGATGCGATGGTGATGGGGAGCCTCTGACGAGTGACATGACAGGGCCACCGTTACGGATGACGGCCGTGACGGATTTTTAAAAATGACCAAAAAAGCTTAAAAATCATTAGACATAAGCCTTTTGATGGCCGAGATTTTGCCACGTGGCGTCGCTAACTTGATTTCTTAGCATTTTGCAATAAAGTCCCTGCATTAATTCGCGCGTGCAAAAGGATACCGTCCCAATATAATTGGAGATATGCCCCTCCAATTCTCTCTCCTCCGCATAATTGTTTTTCCTGTCACACATGACGGTGATGCTGTCCGGTGATGGGGACGTGACGGCGACTCCGTAAACTGTGATGGTGACAGATTTTTCTGAAATCCTCAGACGCGTAACAGGACGGTGACGCAACGAAACTTTCGTCACGTCATCCGTCCCGTCACGTCCAGGGCTCCACCAGTTTTAAAAAACGCAAAACTCAGAGAGAAAGAGAGAGAGAGAGAGAGAGAGAGAGAGAGGGAGAAGAAGAAGAAGCTCAGCGAGGAGGGAGAGGAAGAAGGCGTCTTCACCCACTGTTATGGTTCTCTCTCATCGACCCATCTCCTCTTCCTCTCTCTTCTCCTCGCTCTCCAAATCCTGCTCCAATCCCCGCAGACCCATCTCCAAATCGGCGAAGATGGGCGGCGTTCCCGAGGTTTCTTCTCCTCTCTCCGCCGGAACAGCGCTGATCGGCGACGCCGAGGCCCTGCTGAAGAAGAAGGCCGCCATGCGCCGCGCCGGGCCTGAAAAGCTCCAGGTGGGACTCCATCTCGCCATCCGAGGGATTGATGAACGGAATTTTGCCCTAGGTAGAGACTCCATGAACCGACACTCTTCTGCCCTTGTCCTTGTTTGATCGGTGTATCTCGATTTAGGCCGGGATTCTTATTCGTTTTCGTTTTTGAACCAGGTATCTCCCTTTTCCTTCCATCCATTGCAACTTCTTGGGTTCTTGATTCAATTTACCTAGAATAAAGTGTGGGATCAGTTCTTTCATAAGAAAATTTAACCAGTTTTCTGCGTTGATGATGTCACTGAATATCAATTTAGCTCATCCGTCTTTTGTTTTTCTATGAATTATTACACGTCTCTTGACCAGAACATCTTATCTCAATAGGAAAAAACTTCATTTTCAGGTTATTGTGGATTCTTTTTCATTTTCATCTTTGAGATTTCTGGTTTTTCTCTTGAGCACATCTAGAACAAGGGTTTCCTTTTTCCTCCATCAATTGCAACTTCTTGGGTCCTTGATTCGATTTACCCAGAATAAAATATGTGATTAGTTCTTTCAGAAAAAAATGTAACTAGTCTTTGAACCAGGGGTCTCCCTTTTCCTCCATCAATTGCAACTTCTTGGGTCCTTGATTCGCTTTACCCAGAATAAAATATGTGATCAGTTCTATAAGAAAAAAATTTAACCAGTTTTCTGCGTTGATGATGTCACAGAATATAAATTTAGCTCATCAGTCTTTCGTTTTTCTATGAATTATTACACGTCTCTTGACCAGAACATCTTATCTCTAGAGTAAAAACTTCATTTTTCAGGTTATTGTGGATCCCTTTTCATTTTCATCAAGTTTGAAATTTCTGGTTTTTCTCTCTTGCACATCTTGAACCAGGGATCCCTTTTCGTCTATCAGTTGCGACTTCTTGGGTCCTTGATTCAATCCACTCAGAATAGAAATCTATGATTGGTTCTTTGTGATGATGATTTCACAGAATATAAATTTAGCTCATCAGTCTTTCGTTTTTCAATGAATTATTACACGTCTCTCGACTAGAACATCTTATCTCTAGGGTAAAAACTTCATTTTCAGGTTATTGTGGATCCCTTTTCATTTTCATCAAGTTTGAAATTTCTGGTTTTTCTCTCTTGCACATCTAGAACAAGGGTTCCCTTTTTCCTCTATTAATCACAATTTCTTGGGTCCTTGATTCAATCTACCAAGAATACAAATCTGTAATCGGTTCTTAGTGATGATGATGTCACAAAATATAAATTTAGCTCATCCTTCTTTTGTTTTTCTATGAATTATTACACATCTCCTCTCTTTCAAAAAAGAAAAGAATTATTACCCGTCTCTTGACCAGAACATCTTCTTTTTTGAAACACTTCACCAGAAAATCTTATCTCAAGAGGAAAAAACTTTATTTTCAGGTTATTGTGGGTCCCTTTTCATTCTCATCATTCTAAAATTCTGGTTTTTCTCTGGAGCTTTTCTAGACCCAGGGATCCCTTTTCCTCTATCAGTTGCAACTTCTTGGTTCCTTGATTCAATCTACCCAGAATACATATCTGTAACCAGTTCTTTGTGATGATGATGAAACTTCTTGGGTCCTTGATTCAATCTACCCAGAATAAAAGTCTGTAATCAGTTCTTTCTGATGATGATACCACAAAGTATCAAGTTAGCTCATCCTTCTTTTGTTTTTTTATGAGTTGTCACACGCCTCTTGACTGTAATATCTTATCTCAGGAGAAATCACTTCTTTCTTCAGGTTATTGCAGATCCCTTTTCGTTTTCATCATTGAAATTTCTGGTATTTCTCTCAAGCACATCTAGAACGAGGGATCCCTTTTCCATCATGCATTGGAACTTCTTGGGTCCTTGATTTAATCTACCCAGAAAATAAATATATGATCAGTTCTTTGTGGTGATGATGTCTTTCGTTTTTCTATGAATTATTACATGCCTCTTGGTCTTAACATCTTATCTGAAGAGAAAACACTTATATTTCAGCTTATCGTGGATCCCTTTTCATGTTTATCATTAAAATTTCTGGTTTTTCTCTCGAGCACATCTAGAACAAGGGATCCCTTTTCCTCCATCAATTGCAACTTCTTGGGTCCTTGATTCAATTACCCAGAATAAAAATCTATTATCAGTTCTGTGCGATGATGATGCCACAAAATATCAATTTAACTCATCCGTCTTTCGTTTTTCTGTGAATTATTGCAGGTCTCTTGACCATAACATCTTATCTCAAGACAAAACACTACTTTTTCAGGTTATTGCAGATCCCTTTTCATTTCAATCATTGTAATTTCTGGTTTTTCTCTTGAGTACAACTAGAACAGTTCCCTTTTCCTCTATTACTTGCAACTTCTTGGGTCCTTGATTCAATCTAATCAGAATAGGAATCTGTAATCATTTATAGTTAAAAAAAAAGTAATCATTTCTGTGTGAAGATGACGTCTTTCGTATTTCGTATCATCTTACAGGCCTCTTGGCCATAACATCTTATCTCAGGAGGAAGCACTTCTTTTTTCAGGTTATTGCAGATTTTGATGGGACGCTGACGAGATACTGGATCGACGGTGCCCGCGGACAGAGTATTTACATCTGATTTGATGAACTTGGGATTGCTGTCTTACCTGAGTAAATAAGATTTCTGCAAACTGATGAATTATGATTGATTATTTTTAGCAAGCCACAATCTACTCCAGCAGAGCGATCCATTGTACGATGCAAAGCGGCAGGAGCTGTACGAGTATTACCATCCTCTTGAGTACTCCCCCTCCATTCCCATCGAGGAGAAGACCAAGCTCATGGAAGAATGGTAATAAGCTGTTTATATCTGTCGAGAAATGGAGCCGGTTTCTTGTTCTGTCTCAGATATTTATATGGATTCTGCCCGTTTGATCACGATCTGGTTATTTGTGCGTCATAAATTAAGTGAAATTGATGAACATTCATCAGAAAAAGTCTCGTCAAACTGATGGTTTTCCAAGCTCTGGCCAAGTTGAGTGGAGAAGTCGTTTTGAAATACCTTTTTCTATTGAAGATGAAATTCTTTAATAGTGAGTATGTTACCTCTGATTCTGGTAGAACGGCTCATTCTTAGAAAAAAAAAGCCTGCGTTGAGGTGCCAATATTTATTGGTATTTGGTAATTGGTTGTATTTGTTTTTCAAAGTTCATACATATCGACATTTACGGTTACATAACGACAAAATAGATCATTAAACCCATGAAAGCACGTTTAAACATAGGTTGTATTCGCAGTGAGTCGGGCCTGTACTCCAATTATAGCATCTCTCCATCGAAATGAGAGAATCTCCCTTCCCTGAGCACTCCAATTCGGATTCAAGAAAACAACTCCCTCTCACTGAAGAAAGCCCTCATATTTATACCTGCTCTCCCAAGAATGCCCCTCTTTTTAGTGAGGGCCCGCATGTGTCTCCTTGCGAGCGTGCCATCTCTTGTAATTAAGGGGGATACTTCGCATCACATTCAACAAATACATAAAAAAAAGAGTTTGAAGATAAATAAGACCCTGAAGAGGGACTTAAGTTCAAAAAACAGAGATAGGGTTGGGCGTCGTTTAAAAGTTTACGACATCTTTGGTACTGCATAGAGTTGGATCAAAGACAAGCTGATTACCTATAATATGGTCCAGTATTTTTGTTGTTTTTATTGATGTTTTTCTTGATTGTTTTCTTAATTAGCCTATAGCCCTAGCTAACTTTAAAAAACTCCGCATTCTGTTATTGCAAAGTCTTACTTTGTTTTTCAGGTGGGACAAGACGCATTCCCTTCTTATTGAAGGAGGCCTCACCTACAGTGACATCGAGAAGTCTGTCTCAGAGGCCAACATTGCCTTCAGAGATGGGTTAATTGAGCTCTTTGAGTTTCTCGAGGTATGCAGGATTCAAAGTTTTAGATTATTCATCTTTCAAAAAAAAAAATTTAGATTATCGGCTGCAGCAAAATAATGCCAAGTGATTCATCTGTCATTGGTCAAAATATGGGAATTAACAATGGCGTCAAATAAATGCATGTAGTTTAGGGTTTGCTGACGATGGCAACGCCAGAACAAGAGGACATGGTCGTCGTCATCATCGAACCACAGATGCATGACGAGGGCAATGATGACCGGTCATCGCCCGTAGAAATAGAGAATGTGATGAGAGAACAACAATGAGATATCATTGTCTTCCATATGCAATTCTCAGACTTTGGACAATGACAAACTCATCATCATCGTTATCTCGGAGTAAACAATTGATAAGGACAGAGACGAGTCGCCATTGTCCTCTCATCCACTTTGATGGTGAACCCTAATCGTGTTAGTTGGCTTAACGAGCAGAAGTAAGCCTTGGAGTTTTTTCAAAACTTAAATCTCAGAAAGTTTTTAAGCCATTTCCATTTATACGGCGGCTTGGTTTTGATTCGTCAGACTCTTATGATTTTCCTTGTTTCTTCATTCAATCGAGCTAAGTGGGTTGCAGGAATGGATAAGTAACGAATTGTATGTTGTTGGATCTAATCTCAGGAGAAAGGTGTACCTGTTCTGGTATTCTCAGCTGGGCTCGCAGATATTATTGAAGAGGTTTGCATATCAAACCCAGTTTCCAAAAATATTGATCTGCAAAGTCCATTCTTTTATGTCCCTCGTGATATTTATTTATTTCTTTTTTTCTAATAGTTTCTCTGAAAGCATAAATATAGAAATAAATGTATTTCATCTCTGAACCGTGACCCGTATTTGTCAGTAAAATTGATCTAACTTGAAACTCCGGTTCCTCATGCTATTTTCTAATTTTGAATGCTTGGTTTGATAGTTGAATACCAAAATAATTCATGATTCTTGTCATTTAGGTCTTCAGGCAGAAACTTCACAGATCATTCAAAAACATCAAGATAGTGTCCAACCGTATGGTCTTTGAAAACGACCACCTTGTTGCCTTCAAAGGTATTTTCCAAATATCTCGGTCACGGCCCTTGGGTGTATACCGTTTCGTCGGGTGATCGCCCTCTTATTCATCTTAAAAAAAAACAATATTGCTCGTGATCATATTCTCCGTTTGTCTCTCTCTCTCAGTCTAATTCTTGACTTTTTCATTGGTTTGTTCGTCAACAGGGAGGACGATACACGTCTTGAACAAAAACGAGCATGCTCTAGACATGGCAGGGCCTCTGCATGAGCAGCTGGGGGAGCCTAATGGCTCAGAAGGTGCCGATATATCAGTAAAGAAGAGAACGAACGTTCTGCTCCTTGGTGATCACACTGGTGATCTTGGGATGTCCGACGGATTGATCTATGAGAATCGGATAGCCATTGGATTCCTGTAAGTTCTGTCTTATTTCATTTACAATCGATAGAGATAAAAATCATATTTCATTATCATGGGAGAGAGTCATATTAAGGTTGGCAGATCATAGAAAATTCTTCATCGTCATCCGTGAATCTTGTCATCATCATCCATATTTGAGCTTGGACAAATGAAGATAATCAAGACAACGATCAGTCATCAACC